>NC_140953.1:83043149-83643149 GCF_014529385.1 Adiantum capillus-veneris | reverse complement strand
CCATTCTGATGAAAAAGACATCCTACGCGTAGAATGTCTAAAGCTAGAAATTGAAACCAGACTTTGATAGTGAGCATAGCAAGGTGTTGTATAGCCTAAGGCAAGTCTCCTAGTCAATTTTGGTCCATATTGGAGTTGATTAGACTGATCTAGATCAGCAACAACAGCCAGTTGTAACAGATTTCTGACTCATTGACTAGCTAATACGTGTCCAAATCATAAGTAAAAACAGTTGTGCTCTCAGTACATCAAGGGGAAACCATAGTGCAAAAATCCAGGCAAAATAAAGCAGGAGACATCCTATGCGTAGGATGTCTATTGGGGCCTACTGAGGAGAAAATTTGACTGGGCATAGACACTGAGATTCCAATTGGCTTAGGGGTTCCAGAACTTCTTTCAGAAGTGAATTTGGACCTTGTTTGTCCATTTGACGGAGCAAAGACTGAATTCAGACTTTTTCGCATAAATTGACCAACATCCGAGGGAAGTACAATTTCAGATTAGCATACCTAATCCATAACACCAGCAGTGTATAAAAATACAGTAGTGGTTGAGATTAACTCTCCAGTTATACCAATCATTACTAAGATAACCTCTAGTAGATAAATGCTTTGATTCGATTGTCAAATTTAAACGCTTGTGTACAGGTATCTTCAGCAACAAAGAAAGAAGTTGTGCGGAGACTGATCCTTTGCCAGGTGAGTGGTTGGATTTGTGATAAATTGCATTGATAAGTTTGATGAATTTAAGATCAGGAAGATACATTGTTAGAGACCAGAAGGTGGAAGGTGACCAAGGTAGCTTAGTGTCCACCGAAGAGAGTGTAACTCAGGCAAGGCTAGATCCGCTAGCACTATTTATTGAGGAAGGTAGTGATACTGACACTTCGTCAGACAAATCTTTCTTCATGATGGGTAGTCAACATCGAGAAGGTTTCACATACGACGGACCGATGCCAGGAGGAAGCACCTCCTTGAATCCTTTGAATGATTCCAAGCTCACTGTGATCTTCTTGGAGGGAACAAACTCGAGGGGAGCCCTAGTCTATTCTGACTATCGAGGACGCAAGTGTATTTGTATCGAAGAGAGGCTAGCTTAGAGATTGGAGATAATCCGAGTCTATGATGAAGGAGATAGATTCCGAGACAAAAAGGAGAACCACTATCTGATAGTTAGTAACCCTGAAGATTACAACAGATATGGAGATAGCGTGGCGAAAGGGAAAATGGTTTCAGAAGATCAAGAACCGCCACCAAACATTGATCTACCCGGAGCTATTTTTATGTATGATAAGAAAACAACCAGGGTTCCAACCTATAACGAGAACGTGGGAATCTACAAGCATGAGAGTGAGGGTATAGTCTCTTACTTTTGTAGCAAACAACCATACGTAAACGAATTAAGCAAAGACAAGGTTCTTTACTTATTCTCTTATGAAACTGCTATGGGGAAGGGTATAGTTTTTGTTGATAGATACAGGCAAGAATACCAACGTATTCTCCCAGAGGAGGTAGAAAGGGCAATAGGTCTAGGAGCATCATCATATGCCCCTGAATAAGTGCCACGAGCCACCTACACCCCAACCAAGTCAACGAATCCTTTTTCAGATGATTATGATGCTACCTCACATTCAACCCGACCGCAAGCAATCAACAACCAAAAACAACCGGCAAACCAGCCATCATTGCAGGCATGGCTTCGACAGAGTGCTACAATGGAACAAGACCGAAACCGAGATGGTTATCAGGCCGCACGAGGGCTAAGGGATTTGCAAGAACCACCACTCTATTCAAGGTATCAAGGAGAAAGTAAGCCAAAGACTCAAGGGTCAACGAAGCCTGGAGGACCACCCATAGAACGAGTTTGAAGAGATGAACCACCTCCAGTGAGAACCGTTAGAAATTATGGCTTAGGAGCACCACTGGGAGAGGAACCAGCCTATTACAGAAGACCTGAGGAGGTATATCAATTAGGACGTGGAGATCCAATGATGAGATTTATAGACCATCGGAGAATTAGACCTTCTCAAGTGCAAAAATGGGTAAACAAGAAATACACAGGAAGCAGAGACCCACGAGATCATGTAGCGGCCTTTGTGCGTGTAATTAGAGCCGAAGAGGTGTTAGACTTCCCTACCCAATTTGTAGGGTTTGGACTAACCCTAGAGGATGATGCTACCACTTGGTTTGACTCTGTAGAGCGTAGAGACTTTGAGTCTATGGAGGAAGTGTTTGATGAGTTTATCGAGGAATTCTCACAAATCCATAAATTCAAATAGAAAGATGGAGAATCCGTATGAAAGGCAGCCCTAAGACTAAAAAGATATGTTAAGTTCTGTCCTGTTAAAGAACTGCCAACCCAGTCCATACTTATGTTGATATTCATCCAAGGACTAAGGAATGCGGATCTCTAGAAAGACTTACATATGAAGAGGAGCACGACGTTGAATGACTTGACCAAGGAGGCTCTTTACCTGGTGGACAATTGTGCGGTCTACAAAGAGGGGGAGTTCAAGGACCTTGACGACGATTCATCTTCACAACAAAGTGGAAGCAAGTCTTCTAAGACAGCACCGAAAGGAGAAGTAGTTGTAAACCAAGAGAAGCTTGTAGATGAAGTGCTAAAAAAGATTAACTTGTATGCCAAACCCCAGGCTAAATAGCCCAAGTGGTGTGCTATTGAACAAAAATGGACAAACTATGGGACCGAGGAATGTTATTATAACAAGGGGTATGTGAGAGAGAGAGACCTTACGCTCCCCAAGCTCCGGTAGCTTCTACTCAAGTTCCACCGATACCTAGGTATCAAGCAGGCAACCTACCAGGACTTGTAGGTGTTGAAAGACCACAACCGGTGTTGGGGCAACAACCACCCCTACCAGGATTACGACCAGTTGGTATAAGATACACACCAACCGTAACTGAATCTGAGGATAAGGATTTGGTGCCTATGCAAGCATATTATGAAGATCCCAATAGATATGCAGTAAACCCTTTCATCATACCCATCCAGGCAGTAACACAAGTCCAAGCTCAAAGAAGGACGAACGAACCCATAGTTGAAGAACCAAAAACCGAAGCCCAAAGTTCAGAAACGAAAAATCAGAGAAGCACTTGGAAAGTTAGAAATGCGCATAGGAAAGCCAGGAAAGAACGAGAACAAACAGCTTTGTCCGAGGAGTTGAAACATACAAAAGGATAGATTAGAGAGGTTAGAGGATGTGGCTAGCCTAAGCTCACACACCACTACAACCATAGCACCCAAGGAAATAACAGAGCCCAAAAGTGCGGGATCAGGAGGATCGGTACCGGCAGACAAGGTAAATGAGCAATTGGATATGATTCTAAAAGCTTATGAAGCTAGAATCAAAAAGAACCAAACCCAGGAGCAAAGGTGGATGACCTATCTATATGCAGAAAAAAAAAAACAGAGGTTGGAAATGTGTAAAAAGATGATAGAAACAACTCAATCATTGATGGAAGACACACTGGGTAAACCTGCAAATTGGCATGAGGCACCAGCTCCAACCCCTATCCAACCAACTTTAGAGAAACATGTAGAAACAAAGGAAAGACTCACTAATGCCTATGAGTCTAGAGGAGAGCCTATCATAGTGCCAAATACCACAAATGAGGCAAGTGACGGGTTCCAGCCTAAAACATTGGCAGGAATGGGTAAGGACTGTAACGATCTAGACGATCTGTGGAAGCAAATCTGAGAGGCCAACAAGGCTAATAGGATGAGTAACCACATGAGTAGCACGAGAAAAGACAGAATGTAACCTTACCTCCTATTGAAGAACTCGAGGCGAGATCACAAATGAACTTTGAGATACATTCACAAGGGGGAGACCAAGGATCAGTTAGTTCGGGGCACGGCCAACCAGACTCGCTGAAAACTTTACCCTCTTACCTAGGAGAGTACGAAGCCAAGTCGGAGGTGAGAGCAATCCCATCTCAAAGACTTTCTTCTAACAAGGTGATGGATTCGCAAGGATTGATTGAGTTGTTGTCCACTCTGGTGGCATGTACCATCACATTAGCAGAACTCCTAAGGTTACGGCCAAACATGTGGACCACAGTAGGTAAATACCTAGAAAAAGTTGGAGTGAAAGACCCCACCTTGAAGCTACAGGAAGGGATCACAGAGTTGATGCCTCTACTAAACACTAGGCCAGTACCATTGAACAAGGTTGGAGAGTACTGCGAGGGAGAAGATGGAAACACCACACTACCAGTAGAATTCCAAGGAGTAGTTTCCAAAGCTATTCTTGACAGTGGAGCGGGAGTTGCTATCACCACCAAGGAAATCTGGAAAGAATGGGGAAAACCAACTTTGAGGGCTACCAGAATGAAACTGCAATTGGCAGATGGGTTCATGGAGAATCCTCTAGGACTCTTAGAAAAAGTGATTGTCACTTCGTGTGGAATCGAGTATGAGCATACATTTACAATATTTGATTTTGACAAAAAGAACAATTATGAGATCATCTTGGGACGACCATTCATGCGACAATTCAAGATGGTCCAAGATTGGGGTTATGACCACATATACCTCAGACATGGCGACACAACAACTAAAATATACCTAAAAGACCATAGTTACAAAGATGTGAACCAAACACCTATGGAAGATTTTGATTCAGCCACAGTAGCAGGATCAGAAATCCCAGCATGGTTAAGGTAACCAAAAGAGCTATGGATGTGCGGAGCTTCACATTGTGGAAGCTTAACAAGAGAGGAATGTGTCTTAGAAAGAGCAATTGAGGACAAAGAGTATATTCTGAAACCTTTCCCTAAAGATGCCTCGAAACCTCTAGAATGGGAACACATGGATGTCTGTACCATTACAGATAGTCCAACAACAAAATTTTGCGATAAGGATGGCTATGATGTGCTACCCTATTACATGGTAAACATTATACCAGGAGAAGATGAGATAGTAGAACCACCAGAACAAGAAGAGTTTCATAACTCCTCTGAACATTTGGAAGTAAATGATGATGCAGATAATGAGTGTTCAAACACCTCAAGTGAGCGTGGAAGGGAAACAGAGAATATCAAGTTTTATGATTTCGCTAATCAACACCCTAGACACCAGGAACGCTATAGGAGGAAACGAGTAGGAAACAAAGCGAGAGAGAACCTGATGCCTAGGATAAAAGGTAAAACTCACTATTTGATGCTTGTAAAAGCAGAGGATTGTGTGAAAGATCAAATATAAGGAAGATTCTCAAAAAATCGAAGGGAACGAACACGAGAGGAAATAAAACAAGAACGAAAAGCTAAAACAGAAACAAAATCACAAAAATCTCAAAAACCAAAAAAAGAAACAACAAAAGACCAAGAGTGGACCAAAGTGGAGCGTAAACAAAAATACCAAGAACTTAAACGGTCTTTAAGAGACATATGGACTACTGAAGAAGGTAGTGATGGTAAAAGGGAGTCAGAAAAGGGGAACACGGATGTACCATCACACTAAATGAAATTTACTATCCAGGACAAAAAAATCATCATGACACCACCAGTTAGGGAAAGAACCAACCAAGAATCCTATGATGAGCCAGAAAATGCAAAAAGGATAGACCTTGCAAAACCAGGTGAAAAGCCTCAGCCGGTCTATATAGCCAACGATTTAGAGCCTGAAGAGGAAGAACAGCTAACACAACTCCTCAAGAAGTATAAATATGTGTTTGCATGGTCCTATAAAGACCTCAAAGGAGTTGATCCATCGATATGCCAACATACAGTTCCTTTGAAATCGGATGCAAAACCTAGCAAACAACGTCCTTATACTTATAATGACACATTTGCTAAACGAATCAAAGAGGAGATTGATAAATTGATGGAAGATGAATTCATCTATGAAATCGAACATACAGATTGGGTGTCACCCATTGTGGTAGTTCCCAAAAAGAATAGAAAACTACGAGTGTGTGTAAACCTCAAAAAGGTAAATGCAGCCACCATAAGGGATAATTATCCCTTGCCAATCACAGAACATGTACTTGAGCGAGTGGCCGGAAAACGGGCTTATTCCTTTCTGGATGGGTTTTCAGGATACAACCAACTGGCAATAGCAAAGGAGGACCAACACAAAATAGCGTTTGCCACAGAATGGGGGATTTATGCGTATCGAGTTATGTCGTTTGGCTTAACTAATGCCCAAGATACCTTCCAAAGGTTAATGACTCACGCATTCAAGGAATACCTAAGAATATTCTTAGAAATTTACATGGATGATCTTTGTGTACACTCTCTTCTACGAGAGGAACATATTGACCATTTGCAAAAGGTCTTTGAAAAATGCAGGACATATCGAATCTGTCTTAACCCGGAAAAGTGTGTATTCATGGTTAAGCAAGGCCGCATCTTAGGACACATTATCTCAAGAAATGGCATAACCACTGACCTAGACCAAGTCAAAGTCATTGTAGACCTACCCAGACCTACTAATGCGAAACAAGTGCAATCCTTCATGGGACACTGTGGATATTATCAAAGATTCATATACATGTATGTGGTTATAGCACAACCTCTGTATCGTTTGCTAGTCAATTTTGATTGGACCAAGGAATGTGAAACTTCATTCCAAAAGCTGAAGGAAAACCTTATATCAGCACCTGTACTGAAGGCACCAGATTGGGAAAAGATATTCCATGTTTACATTGATGCTTCTGCATATGCCATCGGGATTATTCTGGCTCAACCTGGAGACGGAACAATGGATTTTCCGGTTTGCTATGCGAGCCGACAACTAAACAGTGCGGAAAAGAACTACACAACCACCGAGCGGGAAGGGTTAGGAATGATTTATGCTGTAAATAAATTTCCGCATTATTTGCTCGCAAACAAATTTGTGTTCTTCACAGATCATCAAGCTCTTTTGTATCTGGTAAATAAACCATGCAATACAAGGAGGATTGTATGCTGGTTTATTATATTGCTAGAGTTTGACTTCACAGTGGTGGTCAAAAAGGGTAAAACCCATCTACGAGCAGATCATCTTTCGAGGATACACAACGGGGAAGCTCCTGAAGGAGTAGATGATGACATACCAGATGCTTATCTTTTCAATATTGAAATGGTACCCAAATGGTCTCAGAAAATTGTTAGCATTCTTTCCTTTGGAAGTGAGTTTGATAATACGAAAAACAGATCCAAACAACAAAAAATTCGAAAAACACAAAACTTCCAATTGATAGCAGGACGGCTGTATCATCTTAGATCGGACCAAATCCTACGATTATGTATAAATCCGGAAGAATTCGAGTGCTACCTTGAAGAATCACATGTTCAGGATTGTGCATTTCATTGTTCAACAGTGAGAACACACCAGAGGCTAAAACAGTTAGGGGTTTATTGGTTAACTATGTATGCGGACACACATTCTTATGTTACCAATTGTACTATATGTAGTGCCAAAAGACCAGTGGATCACACAACTTTGTTTGAGGTAAACATTGCACCTGCATGGAGTCAATATATATTGACTTCTTAACCACGAGGACGTTCCCTGAGAACATCACAAGAGCACGAAAAAAAGCTATAGAGCTGGAAGCTTGTGACTTTCAGTTAATTGGGAACCAACTCTATAAACGAGGAAAGGACAATCAACTTAGAATCTGTGCAAGTGAAAGCGAATACCTGCTGATTCTAGAACATGCACATAGCGGAACAAGTGAAGGCCATTTTTCGGGCGATAAGACGACAAAAATTGTCTTAACCGCGCAGGAATTTGGTGGCCTACATTGCACATGGATGCTGAAGAGTTTGTAAAGCATTGTGATGCATGTCAGCGCACCAAGGTGCCAATAAAAAGATATGAGATGCCACTACGGCCAATGATGGGAGCAAGAGCATTTGCAAAATGGGGCATTGATTTTGTGGGACCTATCTCACCCCCTGCATATCACACCCATACCCAATATATCATTGTGGCTACGGACTATCTCACAAAATGGGTCGAAGCCAAGGCAACACAAAAAGCTGATGCACGCACCACTGCACAATTTTTGTATGAGAATGTATTTGTACGTTACGGGCTACCAATAGAAATTTTCAGTGATCGTGGGACAAATTTTCTCAATGAAGTCATTGAATATCTGCTAGAGGAATTCATGGTCATACATAGGAAATCTGCTCCATACCATCAACAGGCCAATGGACAAGCTGAGGCCACAAATAAAACACTATGCACGGTTCTCACTAAAATAGTGTCAGAATCAAGAACAGATTGGGATCAGCAGCTACACTCAACACTATGGGCATACACTGTACAAGGTAGCTTACAAAACATCCATAGGAACAACACCATACAACATGGTGTTTGGCCTAAATGCTATACTACCAATAGAGTTTTTAATTCCAACTCTACGAGTATCAAAACACTTAGAATGGACAGGGCATGAGCTCTCTTCAAGAATAGATGATCTTGAAAAGCTAGATGAACTCCGCTCACGAGCTGTAGCTTCAATCTATGCTAAAAAGAGAAGACAAAAATAATTTTTTGACGAACATGTGCGTACTAAAGAGTTCAAAACAGGTGATTATTTACTTGTTTATACCTTGAAGCAACATGCCAAGAAACTTAAAAAGCGAGGGATGGGACCATTTGTGATTAGTGATCTATCACAAAGTGGAGCTGTCAAGCTTGCTATATTAGCAGGTGAAGAAATGCCGAACTGGATTAGCGGATGTCGACTGAAGAAATATCATCTACCACTCACACAGGAGATGCTCCAACAAATTCATCAAGGAAAACAAAGAATGAAGGAAAAACAAAGAGTACGAGAGGAAGCTCAAGCAGAAGCACAAGAAAGCATAGCAAAAAGAAGACTTCTGCGACAACAACAACAAAGTGGAGCACCATTGCGAATCAATGCCATTCGACTGACGAAGTTGGATGAAGACACAGTGGAGCCAATAATTGCGGTCAAAGTGGGCAGCAAATCAAGTTGAATCGAGGGCATTGCTTGATTCGGGAGCTCAAACAAATTTGATATCTTACGGATTATACCAACAGCTCAAATTCACAGGTCAAGTTCATCATACTCCTCAAGTGCTGGAAAGCACATCACACCCGTTGAAAACATTGGGATGGACTATATTGCGTGTACAGATACACCAATATATTTACCCACACAAATTCTATGTGGTGGAGGATGAAAGCACACAACACCCAATGATGTTGGGACAACCGTGGCAAAAAGAGTACAATGTGCAGATAGATTGGAATGCAAAGGCAGTCAAAATTCAGCATGCAACATGAACAACAGGTGATAGCCTTTTCTCAACAATACTAGAATAATCAGCTGCAACCCATGCAATCACTGGAAAAAGAGCCAAAAGCAAAAATGCAACCAAAGAACAACATGATACCCGAGACCAACAATCAGGTAAAAGCCAACTATGCTAATTACAAACATACGAAGTCACCGGCCGCAATGCAAAGATCTAGGTTACCAAAACAAGGGAAACAAGTGTGGATGCAGAAGGATAGAACTGCCATGGCAGACAAACCACAATGCAACAAAAGAATTCCAACGAAGCAGATAGTTCAACCAAAATCCAAGGGCATAAAACAGATATGTCTCCCAAAGAAAATGCTTAGCCATAACCCAAATGTCACTTGCATACCAAAACAAAAGCAAAAGGAACTCCCTTCAGTACAAGCAACAACAGAAGGCAGACAGCTCCCCGGGGATTCACCATGGAAAACTTACCGCACCACGTAAGTGCAGGGGAGGGGGGTTTTTTACAAGTTACATAAGTGTATAAGTTAGGGGTAGGCCCCCAATAATTTATCTCCTAAGCTTAAAAATAAGGAAGGGGGTATCATATTTAGGGGGGTAGGGGGTAAGTGAGAAAAGGGGAAAATGAAAGTAATTTTTTGTGTTTGAAAATCATGGCTTCCCAAAAGAGTTTTACCTCAAACTTGTGAGTCAATAGCTACCAAGACACATGCAAGAACCAACACTGCTTTGTATCAATTGCTTTTTTTGTTATTATAGTTCATTTGTTGAGGGATGAAAGCTATAAAGAGTTTGTATAGATGAAAATTTACATGAAGAACCTAGCGCAACTTTATAACCATGTTTTTTGAGTAATTTAGATGGGTCAAAATGGACGAGTAGGTAGAGTGTAGGCTGAAAGGGCACATAGTTTGAAAGTCAAACTAAGACACATTGAGGGTACATCTAGTTATGAACAAAAGTGGTTCCTTAGTACATTGTCAATCACTATGCTACACGCTCTTTGACTAGTTTTACTCAGTTGGATCATGTGAGACCTAAATTTTATATGTAAGATAGGGGTATGATAGTTTTCTGCATTGAATTTCATATAAGTGTAGAAAGGGGGCTCATATTCCCTAATATGAGTCATATATAGGGGTTTTATCAAAGTTGTCCGCTCTCGCAGGTGGCGTCCCGTTTTGTTTATAGAGTGAATCCCCCGGCAGACAGCTGCATTTGAAAAAGGAAAGCCGGCTTGTCTGGATGCCAATCGGCAACAAAAGAATGGCAAAAAAGAAAGTAGCAAAACATTTCCAAAATCCGACAAAAGAAAAATACCAATGGAAAGCAAAAGCAATACGGCCCATAGCCATTCTGGCCAAGCCAATCCTCTCCATAGAAACAACTATGGTTATATCAACAGTGTCGGCAAAGCAATTGTCTTTTGCAAAAAAGACAATTAAACAGAGAGCAGGAGAGTTACAGATGTTACTTGCAAAGAAAACAGGAAACCTCGACGGCGAATGCCAATAAGCATCTTGCTTATTCCCTTCTCTTGCACATCATTAATTTTTCCATGCATTGACCGAGTATGCATAAAATAGGGCCAAATTAATTGGCCAAGCATTAGCATAACTTTTTCAACCTATGCACGACACATACTCTGAGGTGATACCTTGTCATCCAGGAGGACTCCGGCTAGGAGGGGGCATTCTCAAATGCGAAACCAATAGCAAAAAGAGCAAAAACGGGCATGATTGCAAAATGTTTTGGAGTAACCCAAGTACATATGCCCTTATACAGCATGTATCTATATGTATATGCAGCCAAACGCCAAATCAAGCCCTTAGGTGTGTGTATGTAAGTAGAAATAGCCATTTTTCGAGCAAAATAGTGGCAAAACGGAGAAATCCGGCCATAAAATTTGCATGTGAGTGTATATAATGTTTTGCGGTGATGTTTGTGATTTATTATGATTTTTGGGGATTTTTTGGGTTTGATTTGCTATTTTCCTTTTAAATTTGCTAATTTTCGGCAGAAAAACTTCAAAAATACAAAAAGCAGGTGAAAAACGGTCTTAATGAATAACAAAAAAATATGGGGATGATCAGTGACTATAGGAAAACCTATGGTACAGTGGGGGTGCAATTATGAGACTGGAACGAAAAGCGTGTTGGCCAGGTTTTGACCGAAATGCCAAATTTTTGGTACACATAGCAAATGGAGTCCAAATCAAAAAAATTTTGAGCCTAAACCGCATCTCGCAAGAAGATAGGAGCACATGTCAAATTTCATTGAAAAGTGGTTCGGGGACCTCCATTATAAGAAATTTTCACCTCATTTTTAGCTCATTCTCACTATTGACTTTGTGGAGAGAGCTTCTGCCACCTAGAGCGGACTGACCTTCCAGCAGCTTCTACGACGCGTACGACTACCCGACAAGCTCCAAACATGAGAGGTAGGCTACCACCTTGAGCTTTTCGCGCATGTTTGTCATTATGTCGCGAAAACTAGCGTAGGGGTCACACACAAAGCGGGTGGTAGAGACCTACAAGTAGAGACGGCGGCCTAGCGGCTAACCCAAAAGCAACAAGACTTCATCGGCAGCTTACCCTAGCCTAGGAGACCAGTCCTGGATGTCCAAAGGCAGTAGAAATCCATCGGGAAAAACCCTAATTCCTAGAAACCCGCAAGAGGCCACCAAATGGGAAATCGGCAAAACGGCAACCAAATGCCACCAAAATTCATGGGTAGGAGCATCTCGACATGCTCGACAAGTCTATGTGACCCGCAGGACCAAAAAGTGACCCGAAGCGGCACTAAACTTCAGAAACGGCATCATACACACAAAGCGTCAAATTGCTCTTGCGGCCAAAGCGCAAGCCCGTTTGCCACCAAACTTCATCAACGGCTTTCCTAGACCATCAACAACCAAGTCCTATGGTGGTAGACCACCACAAATCATCGAAGGTATGTAAACGCAACCACAGGTGCTTCTATAGCGACAAATTGTCAAATGAAGCTCCGGTGAAGCCAAAGTCATTAAAAACCATACGGCAAGGATCCCCAAGGGATCGGGAAGCTATGGAGACCAACATCAAGAAATTTCATCGCCAAAAAGCACTCCAAAAGTTAGAAAACGGATCGGAGACTCTGAAGTCCACACAGGGAATTATTCTCTATCCATTTGACTTTTTTGTTGAAATTAGGCTTAAAAGGGACTTAGGGGGACCAAGGGCAGGCATTAGGAGCACCATCCATGAAAAACTCACCAGGAGACATTCTACGGGTAGGATGTCTCAAGGACACTTCTGGGCACAAACTCCAACATTTTTCATCGTACACATTTTCTGAATGACCTTCACATGCTATCCACCAAGTCTCATCACATTTGGACCAAAATTGACCTCATATGCATGAAAAAACGCAAAGTTAGGGCATAGAGGCAATAATGGGCCATAGACCTACCAAATATTGTCCAAATCACATGAAACTTGCACAACACACTCACCAACACATCAACAGCCAATCTGTGTGGTCAAAAGCAAAAATTGGTGAAAAAGATATCCTACGCGTAGGATGTCTATTTGACTTTTTTGTCCTGCAGAGGATGTTTGTTTATTCCAGATCCAATCTCCTCATCACCAAGAGCTCATATATCAGTTTTGAAGCCATTCTAATCATTTTTGACCCCCAGCACCTTCAAGATACACTTTTTGAGCCCAAAAACATCACACAGGCCCTTGCAAGCACCAATCCTTGTCCAAATCCAAATCCAAGAGCATGGCCATGTTCCATAGGCCAAGGACTACCCACAGAACAAATTTCATGACATTTTGATAAAAAAGACATCCTACGCGTAGGATGTCTCTAGCATAAATTAGGCCTTCTGTGCAAAGAGTGACATCATGGGAGCCAATACCATGGTGCAATGAGCCCATATACCAATTTTCAACCCATTTGGACATCAATTGCTACCTATGATGGACCTTCTACCCAATTTGTGACCTAAAGCCTGAATCAGCCCAAAAATCCACTTTTTGATATCCAAATCCAAATCCAAGCATATAGCCATGTTCCATGAGCCATGCACTACCAGCATGACAAGTATGAACCAATTCTGATGAAAAAGACATCCTACGCGTAGGATGTCTAAATGGAAAATTTTGGCCAGATTTGCACTGTGAGCACATGCACAGCTTCACAAGTTCCTTTTAAGCTTTATTTTCAATTTTCAAGTCATTTGGATAAGTAAAACTCAGTTTCGCAGCTAATATGGAAAAAACGCTAACTTCGGACTACTGAGGGCAACAGGATCTATGGCAGCCGCGAAGTCACCGGCAAAGAAGAAAAGAATGACCATCAAGGATTACCTAGAAGAAGTGGAACCCTTCGTCATTCCAGAAGGAACACTAAAGCCCACCAGCACATGGATACAAGAAGATCTGTTAGAGTCCAATGACCTAAAGATCTACCAAGGAGTGTTCAAAGACATTGAAGGCAATGTTATTGATCTACCAATGCTGCCGCGAGAACTAAATGAGTTCGTAAGAAGCAAGATGGCTGAGTACTTGGAGAAGATTGATCTCCACAACTACTTTGAAGCAATACCGGCAGGTGTGGACATAAAGAGAGTTTGGGAGTTTGTGACAACCATCAAAGAGGATGGAGTGTCCAAAGTAACAGATCTACGAGGCAGGCCAGAAACAGAGATAATCATCATTGAGTAGGTTGTAGCAGATGCACTAGACCTCTCCAACAAGGGGGATAGTGTAACGAAAAGAAGAGATGAGGTAAAGGTGTACAATGAGAAGAAAGGGAATTACACCTTTGAAGATATTGTCAACCCAAGAGTGGCAATCATTACAACCAATACTTCGACATGTGTACGAAGAGGCCACAGAAGTACAGAATGCCGCCAGGTGCAATTGCCACGACATTCACTTGGGCAATGACGAAAGGCACCCCAAAGATAATCATTATGCGGCGTATATACATGAAAACATGGTAAAGATGGGTAACAAGAAGCCAACCTATATTGTGCCAGGAGAACTAATCACTAAGGTGATTTATGGGGCACTACACGCCAAAGGAAGGTGGCCCGAACCCCCATCTCAGAACGACTGACTGAGGCTAAAAGAAGACAAGCCTCAAAGAGCACCAAGGGAGGCTACAAGACTGAAGAGACGGCTAGAGCCGGTTCAAGAGGATCAGCTGAAGCAAAAGAAAGGAAAAAAAGAATTTACCCAAGTACCTGCAAAAGAAACAAGGTCACAGAAAGCGGCAAGATTAGAGAGGCTGATGGAGAGCTTCCAAGCAGAGAGAGCCCTTAAGGGTGATTTAAGTGAACTCTGGAAGCCATCTCTAGAAGCTATGTCGGGATCATCCCGAAGAGTGCAAAGGGACAAATTCGAGGACTATATGAAGAACTTTGAGATTCTTGATGCCGCATCAGAAAATATACCACATGTCCCTTTCATAGAGGAGGAAGTGGAGTAGATATGGCAGAAACTGCTAGATGGGCAAGAGAGCCAAGAAAGAGAAAGAAAAACTAAAGCAGACAGAGATTTAAATGGCAAGCCTACATCTCTACCGGCCAACCCTAAACCCAGCCCACAGCCCTCACCACCGCCCTCACCACCTCCTAACAGCCCTCCACAAGAAGAGAAAGAGGCTGAAGACAAGGCTGAAGACATGCCAGAAGAACGGGAAGAGGCCAAGCAAGAGCAGAGCCAGGAGCCGGAGCCAAAAGAAGAGGCTAAGCCTCGAAGTGAGCAAAAAGAATTAGAAGATTCTTATCACAACTTTTTGGACCTGCTAGCTGCAGGATACACGAAGGAAGAAGCCGCCATAGTTGCATTCAACTTGGCGAGCACAGGGCCTAAAGAACCAATGCAAGGCATCAAGCTGGTGGAATTAAAATAAATTGCCACAGATACAGTGGACCTGCACCCGCCCTCCAATGACTGGGACGTGGTGATGACGAAGCTAACCGGGTTGAGAGCGCAATCCATGGCTTCAGAAAGAGAGATGGCAGCTCTCAAGGACACTGAAGTGAAGATTAAGATGTAAGTAGATTCTCTACAAGGACAAAGCCAAAGGCAGAAAGAGAGGGAAGCTGAGAGCTACAGGTTAGCTTAGCAAGGGCACTGCAAAAATGCCAGGCAGTGGAGGAAGCAAATCAAGCAGCAACAAAAAGAATGCAAGCAGTTGAAGAAGAATGTCAGCAGCTCAGCAAATCACTACTAGATGCCGAGAGGGAAAGAGATAACCTGACACTATAGCTGGCAGAAGAGTCTAAAGAAGTAGAAGCCATGAGAAACACTAAAGAAAAGGCGAAGATAGATCAAGAAGCAAGCCAGGATGAGGTCCTTGAGCTCAAGGACCAACTCAAAGTAAAAGATCAGACCTTCCAGAGGCTACGAGCATCACCTGCCAGAGTCAGAGCTACTACTTGACTCACATCACTACAGAGAGTCAACTCTATGAAGAACAGATTCAAGAACTTCAGAAGGAGCTGACTCTAGAGAAAAAGCAAAGATTGATGATGGCAGAAGGATCTATCGTCATGCAAGAGGAAGTAGAAAGTATGAAAAGAAAGCTCGAGGAGGCGGAGAGAATAAACGCCGAATTAAATGACCTCCTCGTGAATATGGGCGAAGAAGCGGAAACGGAAAAGAAAAAACTCCTGAGGCAAATTGAGGAGTTGAAAGGACAGCAAGTAGGAGAGCCAGAGAGCACAGGGCCAGCAACCAATGAGGGCATTGACTTAGAAAATGTGGCAGATCCGGTGGACACGCCTATGCAAGAGGAAATCCTAGAAGGATCCTCTCAAGAGCTACAGGGGATCTAACACAGGAAGAGGAAGAAAAGTTGCATAAAGCAATAGAGGTGGAGCTCAAAGAGACAACAAAGGAAGCCTTGGAGTGGGAGAAGAGGGTTTTTAAGTCTATGACCATTCAGAAGATTGAAGCCAGCAACCTCAGGCGCGAGTGGCTTCAACCCTCTCTCCCATATCCATTGCTGAAATATGAGGCAGCCACCATCAACAAGCGGATAAGAGAAGAGCCGACCTTACCACTTTACAATGCAGATACCTCACAACCAGAAGGGGTAAGGATAATTGTTGATTCTCAGCCAAAGTGGAGGAAGTCCTGTCTCACAAAGTACCCACAATACCTAATCCACTTGGTAGAGGCACCAAAAAATATCAGAGACAACCTCAGCTTTTGTCCTCTACCAAGGATCAGAACGTGGAAAGTGCACGAAATCTTGCAAAGGAGCCAACCCACTTGGTTGAATTACCCTAAGCTATCGGGTTTGAAGTGTTAGGAAATAAGACGTAGCTAAATAGATAATTGAGTAGATTACTTAATGGAGAGAGACAAATTTATATACACGAGATTATAGAGTAGAGAGAGAGAGAGAGAGTACACACGATCTACGTGGTTCACACAATGTGGGCTACGTCCACGGGAAAGCAGCCACTCAATGGCTTTAGTACTTCAAAACAAGAAGTAGTTTACAAAGGGATTATACCCTTAATGGAGCTCCCGCCTTGCTTCACTCTCACCACCTCACACTCACCTTGTTGCATCAACTTCACACTATGAAATGTGTGCAGAAATGGCCTCCTTTTATAGGCCAAAAGGGCTACCCTCTCCTATGAGAGACAGCCATGTGTAGCTGCCCTTGTGCGAATAAGTCCAAATCGGACCCTCCAATCTGCCCATGTGTGGCGGCCCTTGAGAAGACAAGTCCTCTTTTGAATTCGGCCACCGGCCACCGGCCATTGACTTCCGACCACCGGCCATCAGCCATTGACTACCGGCCACTGGCCAACCGACCGGTTGTTTTCCGACCACTTTCCGGCCGCCGTCCGGCCATAATATTCCGGCGAAAAAAAAAGTCTCGGGGGCCTCCGCCCCTGAGGCCTTTAAAGTTGCCCCTGATTCTTGTCCGTGAAAATTTTGGTTTCCGGTGAGTGATTTTCCTTCACGCACGATGGCTTGTCCTCATAATGGGGGCCTTACAAATGTGCGCTTTTACCACAGAAAATTACAAGGGTAAATCAGGCTCCATACTTAATAATCTCCCACTTGGAGACTGATCTCCAAACCAAACCTGTGACTGCTTTCCATTCTGGCTTCTTATCCTTGAATGCTGATTGAAGATGAGCAAAAGCTCAACGTCTCCTTGTTGACCACCTTTGTAAACATGTCTACAGGATTTTCACTTGTATGCACCTTTCCTAGCTTTAGTTGTCCTTCTTCCAAAACAGTGCGTATGAAATGATATCTCACCTCAATGTGCTTTGTCCTTGAGTGAAAGGCTGAGTTCTTCGCAAGATGGATAGCACTTTGGCTATCACTGTACAAGACACAATTGTCTTGTTTGAATTCAAGCCCTTCTAAGAATCTATGAAGCCACAGAATTTCTTTGCTTGCCTCCGTCATTGCTACATACTCTGCTTCCGTGGTAGAAAGTGAAACCACTTTTTGCAGCTTTGAAGCCCAGCTTACTGCTGTGCCTCCAACCGTGAACACATAGCCAGTAGTGCTCCTTCGAGTATCTTTGTCACCTGCCATATCTGCATCAGCATACCCTTCTAGAAAAATATCAGTTCCTCCAAAATACAAATCATTTTTTGTTGTCCCTTTTAGATACCTAAGTATCCACTTCACAGCTTGCCAATGCTCTTTACCTGGGTTGTCCATGAACCTACTCACAACTCCCACTGCATGTGCAATGTCTGGCCTTGTCCAGATCATAGCATACATTAGAGAACCTACCACTGCAGCATATGGAACTTTAGACATATAGGCTATCTCCTCTTGTGTCTTTGGACACATATCCTTCGTTAGTTTAAAATGACCAGCTAAAGGTGTAGAAACTGGTTTTGCATTTTGCATTGCAAACCTTTCTAGTACCTTCTTGAGATAGCTTTATTGTCTTCTTCGTCCTGTCCCTTGATATTTTCATACCAAGTATCCTCTTTGCAGCACCTAAATCTTTCATTGAAAAAGATTTGGACAGCTCCTCTTTTAGGTCTTTGATGTCCTGCATGTTAGCACTTGAAATCAACATGTCATCAACATACAACATTAGATGATGAATTTCCCATCTCCCAAATTCTTCGTGTAGACGCAGTGATCCGAGTTGCATCTTGTGAATCCATGATCCAACATCCATCGATCAAACTTCAAGTACCATTGTCTATAGATCTTGATGCTTGCTTTAAACCATACAAGCTCTTCTTTAATCTGCAAACCATTTTCTCCTTACCTTTTACTTCATACCCCTTTGGTTGAAGCATGTAGATTTCCTCCTCTAAGTCACCGTGAGGGAATGCCGTATTTACATCCATTTGCTCGAGATTTAGATCATGAGCAGCCACAAGGCTTAAGACAAGCCTAATTGAGTTCATTTTTACAACAGGAGAAAATATTTCATTGAAGTCAATACCTTTCTTTTGAGAAAAACCTTTTACCACAAGCCTAGACTTGTACCTTTTCTTCCCACCTTCTTCTTCCTTTAGCTTGTACACCCATTTGTTTTGAAGTGCCCGCTTACCTTAAGGAAACTCAACCAACTCCCATGTTTGGTTGCGATGTAGTGAGTCCATCTCCACTTGCATGCTCTTCGTCCATTCTTCTTTGGATTCATGTTACATAGCTTCTTTGTATGATTCCGGCTCTCCAGAATCTGAGATCAAGAGATGGTTGAAGTTAGGAACAAACCTTTCTGGAGGTCTACTTGCTCTTGTAGATCTTCGAGGAATAGGTTGAGGCTCCTCATTTGGTTGACGTTGTTGCACATTGTCACCATTTGCAGTCCTTGAGTCTTCACCGTCCTCAAGCTCCATGTACTCATCACCTGTTTCTTTTGTTTGTTTTCTTTCCAAGTAATCTTTGTACATATTTTGTTCGTTAAAAATTACATCCCTACTCCTTAAGATTTTACCATCTTCAGGATTCCATAGGCGATACCCAAAGTCTCCTTCTCCATAGCCAATGAAGAAACACTTTTTGGACTTTTCATCTAGCTTTGATCTTAGGCTTCTATCTATGTGCATGAAATCCTCACACCCAAACACTTTGAGAAATGCATAATTCACCGGTTTACATGTCCATGCCTCTTCTGGAACTCCCCCATCCAATGCCGTTGAGGGTGACCGATTGATTAAGTACATAGACGTACTTACAGCTTCCGCCCAAAGCTCAAGCGGTAGGCCTGCATGTAGCCGCATGCTTCGTGCTCGTTCCATGATTGTCCTGTTCATCCTTTCTGAAATCCCATTTTGTTGAGGTGTCCTTGGGGTTGTCCTTTGCCTCGGAATGCCATTGCTAGCACAAAAGCTTTCAAAAGCTTGGCTGCAATATTCGCCTCCATTGTCGGATCTGAGGCATTTAACCTTGGTACCTGTTTCATTCTCCACAAAGGCTTTCCACCTTTGAAATATGGAAAATACATCGGATTTATTCTTCATGACATAAACCCATGTTTTTCTAGTCGCATCGTCTATGAATGTTACATAGTAAAATGAGCCACCAAGTGATGGTGTACTTGTAGGACCCCAAACATCAGAATGAACCAACTCAAGTTTTTTATTTTTTCTTTCATTTCCTGATTTTTGAAATTTTACCCTCTTTTGTTTACCATAAACACAATCTTCACAGAACTCTAAGTCCACTTCTTTCAAACCTGGTAGAAGCTTCTTTGTTTGAAGGATTTGCATTTCTTTGGCACTCATATGCCCAAGTCGGTAGTGCCACACCGCACTGTCAACTTCTGTAGTTGCTGCACAAGCTGAAGGTTGCGTGCTAACAGTACATAAGTAAAGTGTACTGACTTTTTCTCCCTTGGCAACCACCAAAGATCCCTTTGAGATCTTCCATCGTTTGTTTCTGAATGCAATGTTGTGACCTTCATCGTCCAATTGTTCTGTAGAGATCAAATTTTTGCGAAGAGAAGGAACATGCCTAACATCTTTAAGCTTCCATTCATTTCCGTTAGCAGTTTTGACAGAAACTGTACCTTTGCTGACAATCTTACAAGCTTCATCATCTCCCAAGTATACATACCCAAAATTACCTTTGGTGTAGTCTTGGAAATGTTGCTTGTGTGATGTCGCATGGAATGAAGCCCCAGAATCTACTATCCAGGAATTAGACATATTGTCTAATGAGAGAATTAGAGCATCTTGCTCTACTTTACCTGCCGCATTGGCCTCCGATGTTGGCTTGTTGTCTTGAGACTCTGTCTCCTTCTTCTTTTTGGACCAGCAATCCTTCTTGATGTGGCCCTTCTTGCTGCAGTTCCAACATTCAAGAACTGACTTTGTGCGTGACTTGCTCCGCCTTGAGCGATCATGACCCTTTTGATTTTTGAACCTCTCCTTAAGCCTTCCTCTTGTTTCCACTGATAATGTAGCACTTTATGATTCTCCTGTGCTTCTCCTTCGCATTTCCTCGCTTAGGAGAACACCCACAACATCATCAAACTTAAGAGTATTTGTGCCAGATATAGAATTACTTACAGCCATCACAAGGCTGTCCCAACTATCTGGTAGAGATGATAGTATAAGGAGAGCTCGCACTTCGTCATCGAAATTGATTTTCACTGATCAAAGTTGACTTATGTTTGTGTTAAAGTCATTTAGGTGTTCTGCAACTGAACCATTCTCTGCCATCTTTAGATTGAACAAGCGTTTCATAAGAAATACCTTATTGGATGCCGATGGTTTCTCGTAGAAGTCGTCAAGTGACTTCATCAAGTCCTCCGTGGTCTTCATCTCCGAAACATTGAAGGCCACCGTTGACGCCAAGCTTAACCGGATTGTTCCCAGTGCCTTTCGATCAAGGACAATCCATGCTTCATCTGCCATTGTTGCGGGCTTCTTCGCAAGACCGCCTAGTGGCAAATAGAGGTCCTTCTGGTAGAGATAGTCTTCAATATGCATCTTCCAATGTTGGTAGTTTTTGCCGTTGAACTTCTCAATCTTGAGCTTCCCTTCCTCCGCCATAACTCCCACTCAATTCAAGGAATCCTTTCCTTGAGATAATTTAGCTACGAGCAAACCTTGCTCTGATACCAGTTGTTAGGAAATAAGACGTAGCTAAATAGATAATTGAGTAGATTACTTAATGGAGAGAGACAGATTTATATACACGAGATTATAGAGTAGAGAGAGAGAGAGAGTACACAAGATATACGTGGTTCACCCAATGTGGGCTACGTCCACGGGAAAGCAGCCACTCAATGGCTTTAGTACTTCAAAACAAGAAGTAGGTTACAAAGGGATTATACCCTTAATGGAGCTCCCGCCTTGCTTCACTCTCACCACCTCACACTCACCTTGTTGCATCAACTTCACACTATGAAATGTGTGCAGAAATGGCCTCCTTTTATAGGCCAAAAGGGCTGCCCTCTCTATGAGAGACAGCCATGTGTAGCTGCCCTTGTGCGAATAAGTCCAAATCGGACCCTCCAATCCGCCCATGTGTGGCCGCCCTTGAGAAGACAAGTCCACTTTTGAATTCGGCCACCGGCCACCCGCCATTAACTTCCGACCACCGGCCATTGGCCATTTACTACCGGCCACCGGCCAACCGACCGGTTGTTTTCCGACCACTTTCCGGTCGCCGTCCGGCCATAATATTCCGGCGAAAAAAAAGTCTCGGGGGCCTCCGCCCCCGAGGCCTTTAAAGTTGCCCCTGATTCTTGTTCGTGAAAATTTTGGTTTCCGGTGAGTGATTTTCCTTCACGCACGATGGCTTCTCCTCATAATGGGGGCCTTACAAATGTGCACTTTTACCACATAAAATTACAAGGGTAAATCAGGCTCCATACTTAACATGAAGGCAGGTGAAAGAATAAGTGTCCAATACATGGTGAATACCCTAACGGGCGCCATCAAGTTGTTCATTGGCTCACCTGACCTTACATGCATTATGATGAAGTAAATCTGCAAAAACCTCTTAGCAGTGTTTGAGACTTTCAAGCCAGGCCAGGTGACCGACAACATCTTTTTCTTCCAGGATACTTATAGATGCGCTTATGATCTGTGTGGTCAGCCTTCCAAGGAGGTGATACATGCAATGTATGAGAGGATAATGTTTCTACCATCCTATCACCTCCAGGATTTTTAAGAAGCGTTCTACACAGGCTTCTTCACAATAAACACTGACATTTTTGGCCCGACAATGATGAACCTGAATGCAAGATACGAATCACTGCTAAAGATGCGAGAAACGATACGATGAAGAAGCAGATCAGCGCGGCCATGTCGGGGATGACACGATCAAGGAGGGGGGGAGTGTTAGAAGCTGGACACACCCCACGGCAAGTAACTACTCGAAAGATATTTTTTTTTGTAATTATTCATTCATTGAGGAAAACCTGATTTTTCACCTTGTAAATATTGGGACTTACAGAAGTTTCCAGATTGTATCCCAGTTTTGATAAGTTAGATTGAGTAGATGGTTGATTTTGGAACTTTAGGGTTTGAGAATTGTAAGGTATATATACCACTTTTTGACCTTAATGAAAGACCCTTTTTTCATTTTTGAAAACAAATTTTGAAGTCTGTGAGTGAGCGTACTGTGTACGAGAGAGAGTGTGAGCTTCATCTTGACGCTAAGTGTGCTCCGGTGGTCGGAATTGAGTGTGGAGAAGTGCAGCGTGTTGCCCCCGACGAGAGCTACGCACCAATACCTACATTGCACGCGTACGGTCCGGTTTTGCGAGCTCCTTCTACGAGCTTCATCTGGTGTTTGGGTGAGCATACGTTGCCCGATTTTGCATTGCAGCATATCCACGCGTTCACATTGAGTAGAACTACACATTAGACACTTTAGATTTCAGAACGAAGACCTGCACATTTTGGCCAGACATCCTACGTGATTTTGCACCGGGTGTTTTGGGTTGGGGTTTTGGTTCATAGACCTTAGGGAGAGCAACCTATTGGTATTAGTAGGGTCTCCTTCAAGTGCAATGGTGTTTCAAGATTGTTTGATGGGTGTTCGGCTCTAGAAAGCGTTGTAGGAAGTTTCCTCTCATGCACTCTTGAAGGCTGTGACTTAGACAATTGGTAGAGACCTCTGTAGGAATTAGTTAGGAGTCGGTCGAGTGTACGTTGACACCTTATGCTTGCATCCACGCGCCTGCGGGTCGAGCTTCGCCCTTAGCTGACATTATATGTTATGTGAGTTCTCGTTGTGCTGACGTCCGTCGCGGCGTATCCGTCCAACAACACTCTAAGTTTCCCATTATCTTTTGGCATGATAACTATAGGAGACACTCATTATGAGTTCTCAATAGGGTATATAAATCCGCATTTGACAAGATTTTCAATCTTTTCTTGAACAATATTTGCATACTTAGGATTCATGGGTAGGGTTGTTGCTGGACTGGTTTAGCCATGCTATTCATGGGGATTGTGTGTTGCACCACGGAATGTGGAACACCTTTCATATCATGATATGTCCAAGAAAATATATCCTTGAATTCCTTGAAAATATCCTTGAGTACATATTCCTCAGTCTCTGTCAGATCTTGAGCAATGAAAACACATTTGGACTCCTCACTTGGGTCTGCTAACTCTATTTCCTTAACTATTATTGGACCATCATAGACTCCATTACTTCCATCAATAGGTGTTCTCTAGGCCTTTGTATACACAACCTTACACTCCTCCATAGTGTAGTATTTGAAATACTCAGGTAGTGCAGGATGTAAATCTGTGGGGTCTTGTTGTTTTCTGGACTTCAATTTATTTTCCGCTTCCTTTTGTTGTTGAGCTAGCTCTTGATTTCTTCATCTCCTTACAGTATGGCTCAACTTTGGCTTCTCTATAGCTTCTAGTTGTGTGATGTCAATGGGTTGTGGACTACACCGCACGACTCTTTGAAGATATTCATCCCAGTTATCTACCAACTTCCCATGAGCATCACATGCCCCCACATAATTAAGCCATTTTACGTTAGATTTATTTTCATTTATCCTAGCATACACATTGGCTCAATATCGTCGCCTCTTATATCTCTTACTCTTCTTGTCTAATTTTTTATCACGGCCAATCTCCATTGAAGAGTCACTAGATGAATTGCTACTCGTGTCTTCTCCTCTCCCCGATAGATTGTCATCTAGGGTATCATTGGGCCTTGAATGGTTTTTCCCCACATTTGCATTAAGATTTAACTCAAATTGTTCATCCTCAGAGTCAATTTAAATTGATGATTCTGACTCCGAATTGTGTGGTCTATAGTCTTTTGAGACGCTACTAGTTCCAATGTCAATCAAGCCTTCATATGGTAGGTCATCAAAAGCTATATGCATTGCTCCTATCATATAAAGGTACGAGTTGTGGCATTTCATCCCCCTCAAGTATTACCCAGGTCTTCCCCTTATTTTCCCAAGTGTCTATGGTTGTTTCTAGGTGGACCCAATCCACATTGTCAAACTCAATCATCCCAGGTAGAACATCCATATAAGGGGAACCTTCCCCAACATCGGTGTCCTTTTTACACGTGTAACAATATTGCAATGGGTCCAAGTGAATTGTGGTGCCGGATCTTTGATCAATTATAAATCTGTTTCCTAGAGGATGTGCTTGACCACTTACAAGATCAACCCGAATGACAGAGTCTTGGAACTGCAAGTAGACATGGTTTTTAGACAAATCATGCACCATTTTTGCTTTCCTCATGAAAGGACATCCTAAGATCATCTTAGATGACATAGTGTGCTTGGAAAAATCCATAACAATGAAGGTATGCCTTATTTTGTGTCAAAAGACCTTGATATTGAGATCTTCTAGCATCCCAATAGGTTTAACAATAGTCCCATTAGCCATTTTTACCACTATGTTTGTAGTCCCAAGGTGAGGTCCTCCCATAGATTCCCAACAATTCTTAGTTACAATGTTAACCCCAATGCCACCATCAAGGATTCTCTTCACAATGGTAGTGATTGGTATGGTCGCATTGGATACATTGCCTTCAAAGTATTGTCCCAACTTGTTAAACAGGTATTTCAATAATAGAATTCTCATCTAGGTTGGGTTGTGGATCTAAGTGTTCCTCCTCTATTGGCACCTCCCTAGCTCCATCTATCTGTGAAAATTATAGTAGCCCAACTTTCAGTTCTCCATTGAGGAAATCTCGAAGAGATAAGAATAGCTTGGGGTCTCCATATAGTTTAGACATGATGGTGATTCTAGCTTTTGAAGCCATGAAATTTATCAATTTGGCAAAATTTAATGGAAATTTTTGGGTTTCAATCCCTTGACATGGGGAAGATGGGATCTCCATTTCTTTGATAGGGTCAGGTAATCCCTTTGTGAACATTCTCTCAAACAGAAGGGAGTACACCCACTTCCTAATGACTTAAAGTCACTTTCTTCTTGGATGAGACTAGGTATAGGCTAGTGGTCTATGGTCTTTCTGAGGTTGATTTTGAGTAGGGAACACTGTGTCTGTAATCTAGATTTGCCTAGGTGTTGGCTCTAGATCCCTTTGGGTCTCTTCTACCAAACCCATTAATTGCTTGACTCTCTCAATATCCTCTGTAGGGTCTGGGTAAGTTCCTATCTTCTTCTTGGGTCCTGACCATTGTGGCTCATGATGACCTTCCTTGTTTTTTTTTTTCTAATGGTCATTTTAATCTCCATGGTCTCACATGAATCAGATCCTCTTCAGTATTGTTCATATATACTGGGTCATCAATCCCTATGTTGGTCTTTGAACTGGGGTCTAACTTTGTTGCTTTTTGCAATTTCTTCCTTTGTGTTTCTTCGACTTCTTCTGAGATTGGGCAATTGATGTTGTTTTCTTCAAGAATATAATTTTGGTTTTGGAGCATCAATCGTGCGAGTACATTTACTGGTACCACAAGTGTACTTTGTGATGGCTCCTCAATAACCTCAATTAAGTTCAATGGCATGATATTTGGTGCATTCGTATTATTAGGACATTGGGAAATCAAATGATCTATGCCGCATCGATTACACATGAGTATCGGAATTGTGGATGTGCTCGCTTGATTGGTTTGCATCACTTGGCTACACTATGTGGACCCCCACACTTGTAGAATTGAAGAGGTGATTTCTTGGAAATGAAATTGATATTTTGTCCTCTTGCCGCCAGCGCATCTACTTGATAGATGGGTTTGACTTGTCTCCAATAGTCCTCCATGTAGTATTGTGGACTTTATTCAAGTGCATCAATCCCATAGGCAGCATTAGGGTCTAACTCATCCTTGCAATGCACACAAGAAATAGATGACTCACAAACCACTTGATTCACAAAAGTGATTCTTGGATGTGGGGGTTGTTGTCCTAACATAGGAGGTGGTAATGGTATTGTTTGAAAAACAATTTGGCCCCTGGGGACCATGTGTTGTGACGGTTGTTCAAGAGGTGGGGCCGACATCAATGTAGGTACTCAAGGTGTGTTCATACATGCTAAGGTTGGTCTATTGGACATCGGGCATTTAAATACGATGAAATCCTTGGCTTGATGAACATACATCCCACATGCATTACAATTCCCATTAAATTTTACTCTAAATGTAGGGCATTCATTGGTACTATGTGGACCATAGAAAACTGAGCACCATTGTTGCTCCCTTCTTGGATACATATGATTGTTTTGTGGAGGAGGACTGTCTCTAAGACTTTCTTGAATGGCCTTGGTGAGATCTTCTAAAGTCATCTCACATATCTTTGGCTCTTTCGCAATAGGCTTGATGGCCATTGGCTCATGCCCCAATGCTTGCGATCTAGTAGGTTTAGGCTCAATGGAGACTCTTTCTCCTTGAATCATTAAATTATCCTCCTATTGGATCGCATTGATGGTGACTGCTTCCCAAGTGGTGATACCTCCAATGACTAGGCCTATTGTAGATATCCTCATGTTGTAGTCCCCTAATGAATCTATTGAGCAATTGGTTATTATTGAAGCACTCATTTGGATTATCATGAGAATTTAAATGCTTCAAGAGACTAATAAAGACTCTCACGGACTCCTCTTCCTCTCATTGGGCTTTCTAGAGCTGAGATTCTACACCCCACAATAATCCTTCTCGTATGTACTCTTTCAAGAAAAATCTCCTAAGAGTAGGGTAAATTATTTTTTCTTCCACCCTTAGGGTTCTATACCAATCCCTAGCCTTCCCACTCAAGGTTAGGCTTAAAGCATTACTTTTATGCAGGTCATTGTGCTCTCCTAGGGTATCACATATTTGTTCAAATACTTTGATATGATTTCTCACATCCCCGTCTCCACTAATTTTTTGTGTGAGCTTGGCTATTTGTATTGCCTTACTTCTAGGCTCTCTATCAAGCGTGTTACACATATTTTCAGTAATAAATCAACCAATAGCTTGATAAAATGTTTCCAAGGCACCCAAGTGAGCAGATATAGGGGGTACAGGTGCTCTCGAGACTACATGTGGAATGGGGTTTGGCTTTGGTATAGGTAGCCCTTGGGTTCCAAGTTAGGTACAATGTTGTGCCATGTGGTGGCCCAAAGTTCATATGTGTGCCCCTTGGTATAGCACATGTGGTATGTGACATGCTAATGCTATCTGGTATGGTCTCATTGAAATAAGGGCTTGGATGTTGTGGTCGTGGAGCATAAGTTGTTGAAACAATGGGAGGGGTAGGAGCTACATTAGAAAGAGGGCCCATAGGTGCATATGATTGATACACACTTGTAGGTACTGTTCTAGGCATTGGGCCACCATGTAGTGGTGCTTTACTAATAAATGAGGTCCATGGAATGTTTTTTGTCATGCCCATCATTGGGGTAGGCATGGTATCGTGGGTCCATGGCATGCATGTCTTGGATTGAACTATTGGGATTGGTCATCGGGTAACATTCCATGACGTTGTAGTCAGAGGAAGAGTCACTAGATGCAATATGTGGGTCATGAGTGGTACTACCTTGGGTTCTTGTTGAGTGCCTAGAGCCTAATGTGGAGGAATAACATTAGGAAAAATTTGGACTCTCAAAGGGTCCCTATAAAAAGGTTTGACTTTGCCTTTCTTGTCCAAAGTGGGCAACCCGGTGAAGTACATAAACCCTTTGTCAAAACACTATCAGCCAACATATCATTAGAAAGATCTTAGAAAGTAGGTTCTAAATCCCAAAACTCCAAAAAATTTAGAGTTTTTTTTAGAAGTTATGGCCTCCCCACTGAAGCTACAATGTGGGAAGAGATTCCATTTATAAGACGGACTTGTCACATAAAAAAATAGAATCTTCTAGAATATAAGGAATCTGATGGCATGCTATATATCAATGGATAGATCTCAATAAGTACATTCTAAATCCAAAAGGTCCGACAAGTTTTGATTTCATTTGTAAAATTTTTATCGTGCGCTTGTTTTGGACAAGAGGGAGAAAGTCAAAGTCCTTATAGGGCCCATTTGAGAGTCCAAAATTTTCCTAATGTGAGTGCCCGCATAAACGGAGACACTCTCTATATGATTTTCCTCTAGCACATGACCAGAGTGTAGGTGCATGTGACCTCAACACTTTAGAAGTGTTGGTGAGTGCTCGTGAAGGTAGCTCACCTAGTTTTTTTGGGTGTTTGCGACCCAAATTTACTTTTTTTTTTAATGGTCCTTTTTTCTAAAAAAGCAAAGGAATATGATGTGTAATAGCTGAAAATGAGTGTCTTGGTTAGAAGGACGTATCGTGCTTTATAGCCCCCAATTTGGTTAATTAAAGCCCTTGAAATCCTAAAAGTTGTCTTTTCCTAATTGGAAAGAAGGTTAAAATTAGTAAGTCCAAAGGGTAAGTGTGAAGGGAAGGGTGGAGGACTTGAAGAACTTATCCCACAGACCCTCCCTTCACTTTTGATGCTAGTCTTTATGTATATACTAGTGTCTATAGTATATTATAAGATTGAGGACTGAGGACTGAGGCTTGGGCTTGGGCTTGGGCTTGGGCTTGGACGAAGATCTCGATCCCTTCCTTTTAAAGCACTGCACACACACTTCCTAACACATCAAACTGCACACTGTGTACTACACATTTTAGAATAGCAACACTAACTAGCAGATCTGCTGACGCTTGCACATTACAGAACTTACCCAATCTAACAAAAACCTCCACATTATAGCCACTAGTAGATCTAACACAAACTCAGACAAAAGCTAAAAATAGATGAAAAGAATGTCTTCAAGAGGTAGCATTGAGTGCTCCTTAAGCTTAGTGCAAGACAGTCCCCGATAGCGGTGCAAAAAATGTGCACTTTATCGCACTTGTTAAAGGTTGGGAGCTTGCTAAACACTATGTGCGAGCCACGAATTGCTGCAAGCACACAACTAGACGATCCTAGCAATCTCAAAGGGGCAACGGTGTGTCACTCATTGCTCAATGCTTTCCGTCGTGAAGGATCATGTGCCACAAAGAAGAGGGAGCCGCCATCACCATGCTTAACCGCCTCGCTGTCGTTGATGCCGCTGCAACTCTCTCTCTCTCTCTCTCTCTCTCTCTCTCTCTCTCTCTCTCTCTCTCTCTCTCTCTCTCTCTCTCTCTCTCAAGCATACATGCTCAACCGCCTCACCGTCGTTGATGCCGCTGCAACACACACACACTCTCTCTCTCTCTCAAGCATACACACACACACACACACACACACACACATACACGTGAGCACACAATGGAGAAGAAGATAGAGGTAGAGCAAGAGCACTTCTTAGCATGCACCTCAAAGAATGAGGATCTTAGGTCAAAATGGACCTTTTATAAGAATCTGACCCATTCACACATGGACGCCCACAGTGGCCGGTCACTGCAACTTAAATATTGTAAAAATAAGATAAGTGGTGCACCTATCATTGGCAATCACCTACACACCTATAGGACTGACAAGCCCTGTCCATGACTCAAATAAATAATAAGGCGTCCTTCAAAGGTGATAGGGTGTCCGTAAGTGGTTAACAACATTTCCACTGAGGATTTTGGAATCCACTTTTGATGCACTTTATTCTTGTAGCGATGACATTGTTTCCTGGGTCTTTGATGTGGACAATCATAAAACCATGCATTTGTTAAGTGTTATTCATGTCACATGTTGGGTTCTCTAGATTTTCATTGTCAGGATCCTCGGTCATAGAACTCGTCTTCTTCTTTGTCTTCATTTTCTTGGATTACACTCATTGCAAAGTACGGAATGACATCATAGCCATTTTCATCACAAAACTTCGTTGTTGGATCATCTTGAATAGCGCACATATTGAGAGTAGCAAAGATGTGATTCCATTCAAGTGGATCCAGAGCTTCCTCGGGAAAGGGTTGTGGGATAAAAGCGTTATCTTCAATTTCCCTTTCTAGGATTTAAGCTTCCGCATTATGAAGCTCCACACATCCACAGTTCTTTAGGCTTACCCAACCATGCTAGAAGTTATGATCCTGCTACAGTAGCAGAATCAAACTCCTCCATAAGCGTTCTTGTCACATCCCTGTAACTATGGTCCTTCAAATTTATCTTTGTCGTGGTTTTCATATTTCTCGGGTGGATATAGTCATATCCCCAATCTTGGACCATTTTTAGTTGTCTCATGAATGGTCATTCTCTCATGAATGGTCTTCCTAGAATGATATCATAGTTGTTCTTCTTGCCAAAGTCAACAATAGCAAAGGTTTGCTCATATTTAATTCCACAAGAAGTAACAATTGCTTTTTCTAACACTCCTATGAGCCTTTCCATGTGTCCGTCGGCAAGATGCAGTTTCATCCTAGTAGCCCTCATTGCTGGTTTTTTCTGTTTTTTCCAGACCTCTTTCGTTGGATGGAAACACCAACTCCACTGTCAAGGATTGCCATGGTTTTTATGCCTTGTAATTCCATAGGAAGAGTGGTGTTCCCATCTTCTCCTCATAGTAGTCGTCTACCTTGTTTAATGGCACTCGCCTAGTATTTAACTGAGTCATTTCCAACTCTTTGATCCCTTCCTCGATTTGAGTCATTGGTTTTTTTAACGCTAAATTTCTCTAGGAATTTTTCCACAATAGCCCACATGTTTAGTCGTATTCTGAGAAACTTGGCTAACATTATCGTAAAGTTGATTGGTGTCAAAAAAATGTCTCTCAACCCTTTTGAATCGATGAACTTGTTGTGAGGCAGTCTCTGTGATGGGACTGCAACAACCTTTGACTTGGCCTTGTACTCTCCCGTATAGGATGGTAGTGTTCTTAAAGAATGGGGTTGACTATCCATAGGTGTTAGCGGATCGCCATGACGAACATCTACAGCATAGGTTTTTGGTACTAATATAATGTCAATATTCAAGGAAGCGACTCGAGATGGGGCACAAAGACTTAATGAGAGTTTCAATCTCACCAAAGTGAACTCAGAGGGCTATTCATACTACGACAAAAGTAAAAAAATCACTCTATGTCCGATCGCATTGCTTTAGGCTATCACACCTTTTCAACATTTAAATAAATTTGGAATGCACGGAACTTAAGGATAGGTATTACAACACCCAAGGGTACAATCCTACTAAGTTCTGCAGCCATGTGGGGAGGTACATAAATCACGATCCATCACAAAAAATGTGCAAAAGTTCAAACAAAACTACACTAAAAGGTCCCCTTAAATGTAGAAACACTTATCCATGGTCAAAACATAAAAAAACAACCATTTAAGACCTCAAATCAATGCATTTATCTCACAAGAAAGACTTCACAAACCACAGCAGAATCGAGAATGATTACACTTAGACTGTAGAGCAAGAGACAAGGAACACAATGTGCTATTTGGAATTGAATTTTGATTACCAGACAAGGAGAAAAGTGGATTACAAATTGTAGCAGCAAGAGGCTCTCATAGTAAACGTCCAATCCTCCTTCAAGCCAATGATAATGTGTTAGTGAAAAACTAAGGGTTTTGACTTAAGAGCTAAGGGGACTCTCCCGCTGCCATTTGGCCATTTACAAGGGGTGTAGACTCAGAGAGGCTAAGAGGGCATGACAAAATATATTACAATTGAGAGTCCTCATTAGCTGAATAATACCGCTTCTTTTAAAAAAAACGAGTGAGTACTACAAGGTTTGGTGTACATACTCCTTTTACCTATCAGTCCACTGTGTCCACCAAACATTCCCCCCTTCCTATCCATTGCACGTCCTCATGAAATCTCTCTTTGAGTGTCTTCTAGTAGTTGATTGGTCTTTTTTCTAGCGTTGTAGTGAGGTGCCTGAACCTTTGCACCCTTGCCTCAATCTCCACTTTTGTCGCCAGCTCTCTGAAAGGATTATTGCTGAGAGTGCTCTGATAGGCTATATGTTGGGTTGGCAGGTCTTTGGTCATGTAATTAAATATGGAGGAGTCTACCTCAATGAATCCAATCATGAACGCCTCCTCAAAAGTCTGCATGTAGTGGGAGGACCGGAACATGACTCTCGCATAGAATCCCATGATGAAATTTTTGCTTGGGGTTTCTGTCTCCATATTCAATCAGACCCCTCTTGTGCCTTCCACAAAAACCTACCAGGGATGCTCTGTTGTCTCTATATCATTGAATGCCATTATACAGGTGATTAGCATCTTGGCAATTTTCACGAGCATTTGGCATGTGAGATCTGGGATCTCCTTCATCATGTTGATGACCCCTCTGAGCATCTGAACCATATACTTCTCTGACGGGGGGTTGTTATTGCTTTGCTTTGTGACGGGGTAGTTCAATATTGTCGGTCTTTTGCTTTGCCAAGAGTAAAAGTTGTCCTAGGACCGCCGTCCGTTGATGGGACAATAAGTTGGGTCGATCATGAGATGCTGCGGAGCATTCCTATAGTATGTTTCATCTATTGGTTGCTACTCAAACCATTTATTTTTCCAGAGGGGTTGATTGTCAATGATACTATGAATTTGTATCACGGTGACAAAACCATCTCTATAATTCCCTTTGTTGTTTGGCTCAAGGACAGATAGCATTTTTTGTTTCCATAATCTAGCCTCCTACCGCATCAGTGGTGGCAGGGCGATCATCTCATGCCCAAGGTTTTTCACTACTTCATCTGGAGTGATCATGAGCAAGGCAGCTGATTCCAACACTTTCAGTTCATATTGCAGATATTCTTAGTGTGAGGGGTCTTTGACTTCTGAGATCCAGCACTGAATTTCTTCCTTGGCCAAATCCGAGATGGATGTCATGGCTGGATCTTCCGATTCCTGCGTTACTTTTCATGTGCTTGTACTTGTAACATTTGTTTGGTGAGCTTCAAAAGTGGAATGCTCAAATCCTCCTATTTTCTCAAATTCCATTGGGGCTGTTTTTTTAGGCTTTGCTTGTGTTGCCCTTAGAGCCTCCAAATCTTCCCGAGCCTTCACCAACTGCTTTCTCAAATCTTCAATCTCCTCGTCTTTGGATTTTTGCAGTGCTCTATGCCCTGCTGTCATGATTTGTATGTCATATTTTTCTTGAGCACGGGCCTCCTTTAGATCTTGGACCTCTTTGTTCAGTGAGGTTGATATAGTTGTGAAGCTTGAGGAGCTCGGCATCTCTTGCAGAGCTAAAAGTTGGGTCAGAGTCTTGCGGACCATCGTGTAGGACTATGCAGCTAAAAGTTGGGTCAGAGTCTTGTGGACCATCACGTAGGACTCTAGCAACTTTTCACTATGCTCTCTTTCTCTGGTTAGCTCCTCCTCTAGTCGTTGTTGCTCAACTTGCAGAGTAGTGCTAGCCTCATTAAATTGTTGGACCTCCTTGTAGTAATAGGCCGCATTTTCTTGTTCTCTTTGCAACTCTGATTGGAGTTGTAGCTGAACTTTTTGCAACTCCTCTATTTTGTCTTGTAGTTGCAAAGTGTTTTCAGCTGCTTTAGATGCCTCCTTCTTGGTGTCTTCCAGCTCTAGCTCGTGCAAGTTGTAGAGAGCTCTTTGGCATTGGAATTGGAGCTTGATCTACTCTAAATAGGCATCAATGTTGAATGACCTGATCATTTCTGCTCCCTCCTCTACTACAACTTGCGAACAAGGCAATCGTGGTTTTTGCTGGCTTCTTTGGCCCTGTTTGGATGTTCCACCTCTTCTGTTGTTCTTTCCTTTTATTTCAGTAATTCAGTAGGCAGCTGCAACTGTAGTAGTTTCTGGCGGTGCTGTCTCTTTTTCTTGATCCGTCTTCTCTTGTGACAGCACCTTATCTGCCCCTTGTACTAGAAGGTCTACAACTTCTTCTCTTGTTTATGTTCCAGCCCCTGAAGGTACCTCTTTGTCTTTAGGAGATTCAAAATCATAACCTTGCTGGTCTATCATGTCCTAGTCTCCCTTCTCTTATTGGTTATCATCTTCTTCCTTGGCCTTCATAGATTCGTCGGATGATTCAAGATCATCGACACGTGGCCGCTTTGCCTCTTCTCTTTCTCTTTGCTCCATCTTTTGTTTGATCTCATTCTAAATCTGTGGCCACATGTCGCTGGCAATATTCAAATTCTCCTCCGTTTCTTGTCATTTATGTTGTTTGATCCGTTCAAGAGTTGATGTCTCCCTGCATAGTAAAGGGATGTCTTCTTCTTCCTCTTCCTCTTTTTCATCATCTATTTATGTTCCATTATTTCTTTTCTCTTTGTGCTTCTGTTGTAAAATTCTTTCTCTTTGCATCTGCGCTTCTTCCATTTTTTTTCTAGCTTGGGTAAGTGGGTCTCTTTTTCAATCTTTTATATCTCATGGAAAACTGACTCCCATGCTCCTCATCTGAATACTGGTATTCTAAAGGGGTATCTCTTTCCTTAGACCCCGCTTCCTCGCTATTTAGTGCATCCGAATCTGTCTTCTCACTATCACTGTTTAACCTCTGCCTTGTTTGTTTAACCTCTGGTTTTGGCCTTGTGGATGGTATGGCTATTGGTTTTATTGCTCTTTTGAATTTGTGGATCAAATCTATCTGTGCTTTTGCACGTGGTAGATGAGCAATCATTCCCAATGCTTGGTAGGGAATTTGAGTTAGTACTACTCCAGTGTTCATGTAGGTCTTGCTCTTTTGGCTCCACTCCCCTTAAGATTTTCTTCTACTATGTTTTCAAGGAGGTAGTTTACAAAGTTTATCTTGGTGGATTTTGTACTTCAAAATGTTGCGATATGAGACGCAACAGCAATTATGTTTTTGAATAGATCAAATCTTGACATGTCAGCTTGTGTCCTCTTTGCTTTAGAAAGGCTTTGTCGTTATCTATTGCTTTTGTCTTTTGCGGTAGATTGTGTGTCCCTTGCTGTTGCAGATGGAGAGCTTCATTGATTATTTTTTTGATGATTTTAACATGGGTTGTTGCTCCAACTTTGTCCGTCATGTGGCTTCCCCATTGTATTGAATAGAGCTTATGAGTTCATGAGCCCTTCTGAAATCCATTCCCCATGGCGGTAGTCTTAGAAAGCTATCCAATTGAAGGCACCTAGCCCCTGCTTACACTTCAGACTTCTGGTGTAGTGTCCATAATTCCCTTGGAAAGATGGTAGTCTTTACTATCTCTCCGTCCGTTGCTTGAAATCTTCTGATGAATATATTGGCCGGTATTGCTTCAAGCACCTGTTCTATGATATGGGCCTTCTCATTCAAGGATATATATGTGATTTTTTATGGTGCTACTTCCCACTACCTTTGTGCTTTCCTTTGAGGCATCCTGAGGTCAGTTGTAGATTGGAAACAAGATTTAGCTATTGATAAAAAACTGCTGAAAAGTTGAAGAAAATGCAAACTTTGACCATAAAATGAAACATGAGCATAACTTTGTCAAAACTGCCCCAAATTTGATCAAATTTCACCAGTGCATCTAGGATTACTATAGGCACAAAGGCATAGGGTAACAGATGAATTTTGGCGAAAAGGTACATGGATCACGATCCATGTTGGGAAGCATTTTGCAATTCCAACTAGGGGAGGTTGTTCTTGGGCATATGGGAGTGCTACTGTACAATTTTCTCTAGTTTTAGAATTTGGGGAACATGGATCATGATCCATACTGGGAAACATAATGAAGATCTAATGATACCAGCTGATAGGGTTCATCAAGATGGTGCCTTGGTCCAAAAAATTTGGGATTTGGATCATTGGTTTGGTACTTAGGTCAATTTTTGAAAATCATCCTCAGATTGATAGAAATTTGGCATTTTGATGTGGATTTGGATCGCAATCCATGCTGGGAAGCATTTTGCAATTCGAACTAGGGGAGGTTGTTCTTGGGCATATGGGAATGCTACTGTACAATTTTCTCTGGTTTTAGGATTCGGGGAACATAGATCGTGATCCATGATGGGCAACATAATGAAGATCTAATGATACCAGTTGGTAGGGTTCATCAAGATGCCTTGGTCCAAAAAGTTTGGGATTTGGATCATTGGTTTGGTACTTAGGTCAATTTTTGGAAATCATCCTCAGACTTAAAGAAATTTGGCATTTTGATGTGGATTTTGGAATCCAAATGACTTGCAACTTCATGGCTTGGCTTTGTTAAATATACTGGGCTAGATGGTATCAATTTTTCTCTAACTGGGCAAGAAGGTACATGGATCATGATCCATGTTGGGAAGGATTGTGACACAGCCTCTTGCACACATGTTCCTATAGGTCTTCCTACCACACTGGTGACATATTTCAAATTTGGACATGTTTTTCCTGTGTTTACTCAATTTTCCAATTTATATCCATGTTTTTTCCATCTTGACCATATTCGTTTTTCGGAACCACTTTTGGACACATCCTTTGACTGATATATATGTTATTGCCTTGATTCTAGATGATTTGTGTCTGAAAATCACAGCTTTGCCTAGCTCCCCACCAACTTCCACCAGATGTTGAATTCATCTGAAGGGGAAAACTGATTCAGGCAATTTGCACAACTTTGGAGGTACTCTTTTGCTTTGCTTTGACCCTAATTACACTTTTAAGTTACATCTCCTTGATATTTCTCTTTCATTTTCTTCCGAACTCCCTTCTGTGTTAGTTTTCTTTGGAATAAAGTCCTAATAAGTTTCAATTGCTGCTCTAGCCAATGGGGAAGTTTCATACTCTTCTCCTAACCCTACTCCATGAGTTTTCTGCTCAAAACAAATCATTTTCCCTTGTTTGTTGCCAAAATACCATTTGCAGATTGAAGGTAACAAACCATGAGGATTTGATGATTTTAAAAGGCCTTTTTGTGACTATTTCTGCATGGTTAGTCATACTTTTGCATCCCCCAGCTAGTGAACCACTCCTGCTCTGATTTTAGCAAAAAGGTACATGGATCGCGATCCATGTTGGGAGGCATTTTGAAATTTCAGCTAGTGGAAGTTTTTCTTGGGCATATGGGAATGCTACTGTGAAAATTTTCCTAATTTTAGGGTTTGGGGAACATGGATCGCGATCCATGTTCCACCACCTTTTGCACTGCCAGATTCTGCCAATTACTAGGGATCTGCTGATGAAAATTTTTTGGTTTCGGGTGAGTTTTGGAGTCCCCCACGGGCCTTGACAACTTGAAAATTTTGTGAATCTGATCTGCTCTGATCTGTTGTTTTGGTAATGTTGATGCAGTATGGGACATACATACATGTTATTGTAGGGTTAATGATCATACATGTCAAATATGGTGTAGTAAGAGCTACCAAGGTAGTCGGAGCAGGCAGAAACAAAGAAAAAAACCCTATGCTTATGTGGCTGTGTGTGTGTGTGTGTGTGTGTGTGTGAATGCAAATGAGCTTATGTTGCCCCATTTGGCTATATGTTACCAATCTACCCGGAATGCCCCATTCATACTTACCTCCAGTGATCCTATCTTGTTGTTCATATCACCTCCAGATCGAATCGTTCTTCATTCTGATATTTGGTCAACCAATGTCCTTCAATCTGTAGTTTTGATCCTTTAGAAGTTGGCTCAAAATCTGTCGTGTGCCGAATCTTTCCATATTTTCCATGTTCGAAGCCCTTGCTTTGAAGTTTTGGTGTTTGCTTTCAAAAGTCAATTCCGACTTTCCTAGCTCGACTTATCAATTTTTATTGATTATTTGTTATTTTTAGCTTTTTAGTAAAGGAAGATTAGTTATAATTATTATTGGTTGGCCAAAATTTTGCCAAAATTAGTGTAATCTCTCATACATACATATTCTTAACCTGGAATTTGGATGCTGTCAATATGGCTCATGATTATGTCCGCTAAGAGTTATAAGGCTCTAAAAAATTGTTAACGGAAAAGAAAAAGAAACGATGATATATATACAAAATGATGATCTTGCTACATTTTCCCCCCTTCCTAGAGTGATTCGTCCCAGACAAACATGTGTCAGAGTGCATGGGACGAAGTATGTATCTTTGCATAGCCGTATATTTGGCTCTATGATGTGAATTGAGGATATGCATGTGGTAACAAAATGTTTCATAAGATATGGGTTCTGACCGCTTGGTGGTCTTCGATGGTGAGGTTATGTTGAAGCTGCGTGGTCCAAACAGAAGACGAGCCCATTGTTTGATAGTGGACTCTAGAAGTTGTGACCCTGCCTTGTCTTGTGATTGAGGGGTCTGTTTTGGTCGCCATTGAAATTGCTTGGAGGTGGTCTTCATGGTCGAGGCATCCAATGAGGGATGTAGTTTTGGTTTCCATACCCACTTGACTTCTTTTCCTTGTCAATGTTGAGATTTGATTGGCCTAGGTTGCTTGACAAAAGCCTTGGGTGAGGTCGGGTTTCTGTTGATGCACCGTGGGTGGGCTTGTATTGCCATGTCATTTGGGTATCCATAATTTCTTCAGATTGGTTTGCATAATGGATTTTTAAACCCAAATTTTGATGACCACCGTTGGAGAACATCACTGGATTGGATCAGGTGTTGATTGGAGAGGTTCCCATACATAGTCTGTTGGTACAAAGGGTGTGGCAAAAGATTGCCTGAGCTGCAAAGTATTATCTTGTCAGTTTGGTGTGGCTTGATAAGTGTGCATCCACGGAACTCCTAGAATAACTGTTGCATTAAGATCCTTATCCTCTACCACATGAAACTGATGAGGATAAACCACTCCATCAACAGTTATTGGTAAATTTACATGTCCCAGACTATCCATTGTGCCTTTATTTCTACTTTGAACCCCATAGTATTTGGCGTTAGAGGTTCCTTCATTAATTTCTTAAAAGTGGAGTAGTTAACAACATTTTCTCTTGCCTCAGGGTCCACTAATGCACGCTCGGTGGTGCCATCGGCAAGTTGCAGCATAATGCGTAAATCCATGCCACCTAACCATGTAGGGTCCGTTTGTATGGATGCTATTGGAGGGGAGTTAATACAATTGTTTTGTTGGGCCTTTATTTGACGGTTTGCTTGTTCCTTCCCCTTTAATATTTTGATTTTGGCTTCTTGCTGCGCCTGTTCCTGAATGTCATGGGCTCGACTTCTGCGTTGTTCTACGGCATGTATTGTTTGGAGTTCCTCTGGTGTCAGTGGAAGAAGATATTTCTTTAATCTGTAGCCACTCATCTAGTTAGGCATCTCCTCTCCTTCCAATGTTGCAAGCTTGATGGCACCACTTTGTGATATATCATGTATCACAAAAGGCCCCATCCCTCGCTTTTTGAGTTTTTTGGAGTGTTGTTTAAGGGTATACACTAAAACATAATCCCCTATTTGAAACTTTTTGCTAATCACATGTTGATCATGGAAAGCTTTCATTTGTCTTTTTTGAGCATACATCTTGGCTATCGCTCTTACTCTAGTTTCATCCAATTGCTCTTGGATGTCTAGTCTCTCCGATAGCTCTTGTCCCATCCATCCTAGTTGTGTTGTGACTCATAGTGTTTTAATTAAGAATTCCATGGGTAGAATTGCGTTAATCCCAAACACGAGGTTAAAAGGATTTTTCCCGATGCAAGTTTTAAAAGCTACTCTGTAAGCCCATAATGTAGTGTGTAGCTTTTCGTCCCAATCATTTCTTGAATCACCGACTATTTTGGTGAGCACCGTCCATAAGATTTTGTTGGTGCTCTCGGCTTGTCCGTTAGCTTGTGGGTGATAGGGTGCTGATTTGTGATGGATCACCATGAATTCGTCAAGTAAGCTTTCAATGACGTTGTTCAGAAAGTGTGTTCCCCTATTGCTCACTATTTCAATGGGTAGACCATATCTGGTAAAGGTATGTTTAAAAAGGAATTGAGCAGTAGTTTGTGCATTGTTTTTCTGTGTTGCCTTTGCTTTCACCCATTTAGTCATGTAATATGCTGCTACTATGATGTATTGTGCGTGCGACCTATATGTAGGAGGTATTATGGGGCCAATAAAGTTGATGATGCATTTGGCAAAAGCGCGTACCCCCATCATTGGCTATAATGTCATTTCATCTCTCCGTAGGGGTTTTTTTGTGTGTTGACATTCATCACATCATTTGGCATAGGTCTTTGCATCCCTAAATAGAGTTGGCCACCATATGCTTGAGTGAAGTACTAGCTTTTCCGTTTTATCAATAGAGAAATGTCCCCCTGTCTGGCCCGAGTGTGCTTGTTCTAGGATAACATCATATTCACTTTTCGTAGCACACAATTGAAGTTGTTCGTCCTTTCCCCGCCTATACAATTGGTTTGCGACTAGCAGATAATGTTTTGCTTCTTCTTCGAAAATTCTCATTCTTGCCTTGCCCCATCCCTCTGGGAAGGTCTTATTTCTTAAGTACTCAATTATGTGAGTACTCCATTTGGGTGCTTGTGCTACTCAAAACAGGGTGGCATGTTCCACTAGAGGTTGTTTTGTACAGATATCACATGATTTTTCATAAGTATGGATGTTGTGTTCCATGTTTTGCTAGTAGACTCCTAGTCTCTTTAGCCTTTGGTATGTTTGCGTTTCCCCATTGTGAAACCTCGTATGTTGTATATGAGCGTGTTTGACGTAGTATTTGTATTCTTTTGGAGGTACACATAGTCTCAAAATCCCATCCTTACCATGCTTGTACAGTCTCCTACGAGATTTCTTGTTCGATGTATTATTGATGGTTGTCTTTCCACTTGTAATGATCCGATTGTGGAGGCATGACCTCTTCACTCCACCTTAGAACCATTTCAATGTTTAAACAAATACGAATCTAGAAGATCATCATCAATACCTTCAGGTGCTTCCCCATGGAACAGTCTCAAAAGATGATCTGGTCGTGTGTGTGTGTGTGTGTGTGTGTGTGTGTGTGTGTGTGTGTGTGTGTGTGTGTGTAGTCCCCTTTTTTATGACTACTATGAAATCAAACTCAAGCAATAGTATAAACCAGCGAACAATCCTTCCAGTGCTGCAAGGTTTATTTACCAGATATAGCAGTGCTTGGTGATCTACAAAGAAACCAAACTTGTTTGCAAGAAGGTAGTGTCAAAATTTTTTGATAGCATATATCATTCCTAGACCTTCTGTTTCTGTAGTGGTATAAATTCCACGTTGTTCAGCTGCCGACTAGAGTAGCAAATGGGAAAATCCATTTTCTTCTCTCCTTGATGGGCTAATATGCATCCTATGGCATAGGCTCATGCGTCAACATGAATGTGAAAGATCTTGCTCCAATCAAGGGCTTGCAAAATTGGAGCAGAAATTAGTTGCTGCTTCAATTTGTAAAAAGCCTGATGGAGTTCTTCTGCCTATTCAAACTTAGCAATGAGGGCATACAACGGCTTAGCTAGTACATCATGCATGTATATGAAGCGCCTTTAGTACCCACAATGTCCCATAAATACTTGTACTTCTTTCATTTTTGTTGGTCTCGATAGTGCAACAATTATTTGTATCTTTTCTTGAGCAGTGGAAATCCCGTTTTTGGACACAATGTGGCCCAAAATTTTACCTTGTCTTACCATGAAGCCACATATTTTAGGGTTTAAGTAAATACAATAAGTTATACACTTTTCGAAGACTTTCCTTAGATGCATTATGTGATCACTTCTCAGGTGAGCATGAACACAAAGATCACCCATGTATATCTCTAAAAATTGTCTCAAATATTCCTTGAATGCATGACTCATTAGTCTTTGAAAAGTGGCAGGTGCATTGGTCAGGCCGAAAGGCATTACCTTGTATGAAAATATACCCCACTCTGTTGCAAAATTTTTCTTATGCTAATCTTTTGCTTTGATGGTTAACTCATTGTAGCCGGAGAACCCATCTAAAAAACTATAGGCCTCCTTCCCCGCTACTCTCTCAATAACATAATTTGTTATTGGTAGTGGATAGTTGTCCCGGATGGTGGCAGCATTTACCTGTTTGAGGTTTACACAAATATGCAATTTGACATTCTTTTTTGGTACCACCACAACTGGGGACACCCGGATTGGTGTGCTCAATCTCGTAGATAAACTCCGCATCCTTCAGTTTGTCATTTTCTTCCTTAATTTTCTTGGCAAAGTCTCATATCAATGTGCTACCTAAATCGGTGGATCTGCACCAAGATGAGTATGTACACACTACATAAATCGGAGAATCTATGTGCGTGTGACCAATGGACCAAGCAAGACATAAAAAGAAAACATTTCTTACCTGACACCAAATTAGAGTATGTTCCAGTAGCAAAGCACTTACAAACTGTGGCTCGATATCCCCGGGCACCCTAGCTCAAATGACGAGCTGCATAGCTAATGAATAATCATGGCAATAAAATTTCATAACGTGCAAGTAGTAATCCTTGACCGTAGCAATGTATTTTCTATTGAAAATTAAATGAGTGTCTGGAATGTAAACTACATTGAGAAATTGAATACGTAAAAGTTTGGTGAAGAAATAGTGATTGAGCGATGCGATATAGAAACGAGTTTAGAGAAGTATGCCTATGTGCATTGTTTTTCATGAATGACATATTGTACAAGAGGATTAGTATACTGAACCAAATAAGTACCAAGAAAAAATGATTAAAATAATTTTGCAAAACAAAGAGGATTCCTGTAAATGGTATACTAAAAATACTTGCGTCCTTAATGGTGTGCTAATTACAATAAAGTCAAAAATCGGGTAGTTGAGATGATGGTATGGAGCCGTAAAATTGTGAAAAAAATAAAAGAAACATAAGGTTAGCAGGATTGACTAGTGCAAGTAGTAGGTGCAGAATGAGCCATGTAAAGAGGTCAACTTGGAATAAAAATCCCCAAAATTTGTAATTTATGCAAATTTCAACTATGGATATGTGTGCAAAACAGTCAATAACATCAAATGATGAGTGAACATTAAGTGATGAAGGAGTCGTACGTAGATGCTAGAGGTTAAATGACAATAGGTTTCTAGCAATGAATACAGACCATGATCCTTATGTATGTTGTTGGACAACAAGAACTGTCGATATCAATAGAACACACACATTTTGATTAGTATATATATATATATATATATATGTATATATATATATATATGTATATATTCCAGTTAGTATAGCATTTATTCTCTATATACTTTAGTTTAATGTCTTTTTTTCTTTAAAAAATAAAAATAAAATAATAATATATATATGATTATTGTATTATTATACAAATATATGTTTTAATTGTCAAAATTATAATATTATTGATGTCAATGACCAAAACATAACAAGGTGGTCGGGGGTTGTGAAGAGAGGGAGAAAAATGAAATGAAATGTTACACGAACCGTGTTTAAAATGCAAAAAATTACCTATGAAAACAAAGTGAGATAGTCCTTATGGATCTAATACGATGTCTGGGTACGCAAATAGACTAAAAGCATCGTCGTCGCAAAAATTATTGCATTAGTCATGGAAGAGCTTCTGGCAATGTCCACTGCTGTAAGTAGTCATATTGGGAGGGGAAAGAGAGAGAGAGCCATAAAATGCTATATTACTTATCTTCCAAAGGCCTACAGGACCAAAGTGATACAATCGTTATGGTTCTAATACAATGTATGGGTACAAAAAATGAAGTACAGTGAAAGGTTAAACTGAAAGCCTAAAAATGCATCATTATCGTCATCGTCAATGTACAGGGATTCGGCCTAGTCGGAGAAAATATTGCAGCCGTCGTCGCTGAAGAGCTTCGTCATTGTCTGTCTCTGTAATTAGCCTTACTGAGAGGTCGAGAGAGAGAGAGAGAAATATTGAGTGCCTAGAGGGAGAGAGAAGTAGACGGCCCCACATGCATTGTCTCTGATGTGTTTATGCTCTCTGTAATTAACCTCATGGGCTAGCTAGGTTCCCGAATATCAGGGACTATTGGTACTTCACTGATGTTAAGATCCTCTGATTGTTCACTGATGTTAAGATCCTCTGATTGTTCTTCGCTAGACCCATCCTCGTGTGCCTCTTTGAGAAAAGCATCTGCTCATATTGGCTTGTTTGTGTGTCGCCATACATTGATGATGATGCCAACAGAGGAGTTATGGAGTCTTGAGAGGGGAAACTGCAGATCTCACACTCAACATGATTGCATTTTGGAATGGCATCAGATTGGTCTACATCGTTACTTAGCGGCTTTGGCTGTGCTCTTGAAAAGCTGAATCTCTATTGAAAGCATCATGAAGATGTTGTGGCTGATGTAAAATAGTACTCTGCAACCATCTGTTCTGTTTGGCGTGAGCTTCGACAAACACAAAATGCACGTACGTATGTGTGTGTGTTGTGGTTGGGTGCTGGCATGCATAGCATGCTTCTCCTGATCTAGAGGCGGGTGGTTGTGGGTGCCATGCAATCAAGGGAGAGTTTTGGACCTTGGTGGGTGAAGAGAAAGCGAAAGATTTTTTGCCGCTACTATTGCTCACAAGTGAGAAAAAGTAAGGTTGGTTGGCGGCACAATGTATGTATAGCCGTGCAAATGAGGGGCAGAGAAAGAGAGTGTGTGTGTTGTCAATGTTTGTGAGGTTGATATCTCTTGTCGACTACTGGAAGTGACAACAGATAGAGAGAGTGAGCCGGCATGCCAGTGTGCACGTGTGTGTGTGTGTAGCCGTTGGTGTGGTCACCAACTAAAGAGAGAGAGAGAGTTGAACGGCGTTTGTGTGTGTGGGTGGGTGTGTGCATGGTGGCTGGAGTTAGGTAGGGCCGGAGTGTGGGGCGACAGTTGAAGAGAGACAGAGAGAGAGAGAAAGAGATAACTATTGAGTCTGATCTTGGCAGCTAATGAGCCTCACAGAGAGTCGGGAGGGAGAGAAGGACAGATAGGTAGAGAGAGAGAGTGTGTTCTTGCACTAGCACTCAGTGTGCATAGAGAGCTGTGAGTTGGTAGTTTCCTAGCTGTTCTCTGATCCGTCAAGTCGCCATGCAGTTTCTCATAGTTTTTCTCTCAACCGGTAATTGGTCGAGCGGCCAGAGAGAGAGAGAGAGAGAGAGAGAGAGAGAGAGAGAGAGAGAGAGAGAGAGAGAGAGAGAGAGAGAGAGAGAGAGAGAGAGAGAGAGAGAGAGAGAGAGAGAGAGAGAGAGAGAGAGAGAGAGAGAGAGAGAGAGAGAGAGAGAGAGAGAGAGAGAGAGAGAATCGGGAACAAAGCTGCGACGAGTGGTGGGGGGAGAGTTTGCTGCATGGCAGTGCACTGAGAGAGAAAGAGAGCGAAAAAGAAGAGAGATCCACCACGTTTTTTGTCAGCCTTTAAAAAAAAAAAAAAAGCTCAAGCTGCATGGCTGCAGTAAGATATTGTCTTGCAACTGGTAGTGTGTAATTGGTGGGCCTCTACTTTTGTGTTGTGGGCAGCGTGTTAGAGCGCTTCTGCTGTTTCTTGGGTGCATGCAGCTTCAACAAAATATGTGAATTCAAAAATCTCACGAGACCATAATTCTCAGAATGGACATGAATTCTCATAATGGCCATGTCCGGTCCTCTTGAAGAGCACTGTTCGTAATACACCAACTTGGCATAATAGCTTTGTTTGGCTCTGACTTGTGGTTGATGACTGGTTCTACACAGTGTTGCAATAGGCGTAGTGGATGTTGGCCTGTTGGTCGAAAGAGCGAGGATCATTGCAAGGGAGGGCTTTCATGTGGGCATAAAGCAACAAATGTCGTAAACTGTGTTGTAAATGGTTGCATCTACTGCACTTAGCGCAAGTGCTTGACATCGTCAGGCAACGGATGTTGTAAACGGTTGCAGCTATTGCACTTAGTGCAAGTGCTTGAGCTGACGACAACTACACTCGTGAAGTACCCTTAGGCAGAAGATATCGTCGCCCTGATTATTCTTTCTACTATTTTACTATATGTTCATGTTCCTCTGATATGAAAAAACAAATTTTCTATAATTCATCTTCTCCTTTGAGCAAGTCGAGGTGTCATTATTCTCGTAAAACTCGTCTTACCTACTATAATCTGCTTACCATAATGGGCTTCCTAATGGCACTATCAAGACTAAGTGTGCATCTAAAATCTAGAGACATGATCTCTAAACAAATAGAGTTTTAATTACATGGAAATATTTGACCTAGTATTCTTTTGTGGTAAGACGTACAATGAAGGCATAACTAGTAAATATGATGGGTAATGAAGCGAAACTTGAAACAACTTCTCAAGAAAAATAATGCAAATCTAGGTCATAATTTTCACTTATCTTTGCATATATGTTTCTCCGTCACGTGTGCGTTGAAAGGAGAGTTTCCAAAGCTCTGATACCACTGCTACAGACGGATACGTGGCTGCCTTGCAAAATACCCAAAATAACACAATAATAAACAACATAAAATAGACTAATCGGCATACCTGGCACAATCACGTGGTCGCATGTTCGCAAGATACACGAAGACAGAGAGAGACAGAGAGCGAGAGAGATTGAGGGAGCACGTGCAGGCGCACCTCCTAGAGCGGAGTGCTACGTCGGCACGGCGAGAGAGAAGAGAGGAGAGATGAGAAGAGCAACGCAGACACTGGGTGCAATCTCCCCCCGTGCAAGAGTGACCATTTCCCTCTTGCACGTATTTGTTATATAGATTTCTTGAATGGTAAAATTGGTTACAAACTAGCCGGCCGGTCATAAATGGCCAAAGCTCATAAAGAGCACTTGAATAATAAAATGTACATAAAATATGATATCCTTTTGCAATAGCTTAGCTCGGTCAAGCCTTTTCCACCTGTCACAGCTGCAATAAATAATAAGATATCAATTCCATAACATGTCCAACCTATTATCCCTAGTAGCATGAGTGGTTTGGTCTCAAGATTCACCACTTTTCCACTCTATGTCATTATATTAAGAAGATCGTCCACCACTTGTCCAACCTATAAGGCTATATCTTAAAGGTTATTCTTTCTCACCACTTGGAATGACTATGATAGGTTTTACATGGGGGTTGGTTCCAAGGTCCACCACTTGTCCAAGCTAACTCTATTGAAACATAGAGAGAAGCAAAGGTCCACCACTTTTCCAAGCTAGGGTCCATTTAAACATGGAGAGAAGGATGCTCCACCATTTGTCCAAGATAGGCTCCATTGAAACATGAAGAGAAGCAAGCTGCACCATGTCTCCAAGATGCTAGGCTCCATTGAAATACCTAAAACCCACGATATTTTGTACATGGGGGGTTTACATTCAAGGTCCACCACTTTTCCAACCTATTATCACTAGTAGCATGAGTGGTTTGGTCTCAAGATTCACCACTTTTCCACTCTATGTCATTATATTAAGAAGATCGTCCACCACTTATCCAACCTATAAGGCTATATCTTAAAGGGTATTTTTTCTCACCACTTGGAATGACCATGATAGGTTTTACATGAGGGTTTGATTTCAAGGTGCACCACTTGTCCAAGCTAACTCTATTGAAACATAGAGAGAAGCAAAGGTCCACCACTTTTCCAAGCTAGGGTCCATTTAAAGATGGAGAGAAGGATGCTCCACCATTTGTCTAAGATAGGCTCCATTGAAACATGAAGAGAAGCAAGATGCACCATGTCTCCAAGATGCTAGGCTCCATTGAAATACCTAAAACCCACGATATTTTGTACATGGGGGGTTTACATTCAAGGTCCACCACTTTTCCAACCTATTATCACTAGTAGCATGAGTGGTTTGGTCTCAAGATTCACCACTTTTCCACTCTATGTCATTATATTAAGAAGATTGTCCACCACTTATCCAACCTATAAGGCTATATCTTAAAGGGTATTTTTTCTCACCACTTGGAATGACCATGATAGGTTTTACATGGGGGTTTGATTTCAAGGTGCACCACTTGTCCAAGCTAACTCTATTGAAACATAGAGAGAAGCAAAGGTCCACCACTTTTCCAAGCTAGGGTCCATTTAAAGATGGAGAGAAGGATGCTCCACCATTTGTCTAAGATAGGCTCCATTGAAACATGAAGAGAAGCAAGATGCACCATGTCTCCAAGATGCTAGGCTCCATTGAAATACCTAAAACCCACGATATTTTGTACATGGGGGGCTTACATTCAAGGTCCACCACTTTTCCAACCTATTATCGGTAGTAGCATGAGTGGTTTGGTCTCAAGATTCACCACTTATCCACTCTATGTCCTTATATTTAGAAGATCTGGGTGTTAAGGTCCACCAGTTGTCCAACCTATAAGGCTATATCTTAAAGGTTATTCTTTCTCGCCACTTGGAGTGAGCATGATAGGTTTTACATGTGGGTTTGGTTCAGAGGTCCACCACTTGTCCAAGCTAACTCTATTGAAAGATAGAGAGAAGCAAAGGTCCACCACTTGTCCAAGCTAGGGTCCATTGAAACATGGAGATAAGGATGCTTTACCATTTGTCCAAGATAGGCTCCATTGAAACATGAAGAGAAGAAAGCTACACCATGTGTCCAAGATGCTAGGGTCCATTGAAATACCTTAAACCCACGATATTTCGTACATGGGGGGTTTACATTCAAGGTCCACCACTTGTCCAACCTATTATCGCTAGTAGCATGAGTGGTTTGGTCTCAAGATTTATTAGGAAAATTTTGAACTCATTTTTGGGCCTTTTAAGCATTAGGGCCAAAAACAACTCAAAAAGGGTTGTGTAAGGAATTGGTTAAATTACTAATTAGCAGAGCCGTTTGTGGTCGAAACGGCTCCAAATTTGTCCGTTTTGGTCATTTAAAGCATATCTACACAATCTAAAGCGTATCTAGGTACATATGTCTAAATATTAAAAAAGATATCGTTTTCTTCACATTCCTTTGTGGCTCACCTCGAAATTTGTTTTCATTTACTTCACTTGGCGGCAAATAGTTGTTTCCACTTTTGAATCTCTCTTTTTTCTCGCACCATTCGCGAGCTTTATCTCTTTTTCTCTAATGCACCTTGTTCTGCTGCTACGTTATTTCCATTATACTTTCTACTCCTTCATTACTTACAATGACTAATACATCTTCCATTAGTGATAACCGCAAGTTTCACTTGAACATTAAGCTAAGCCAGGAATATGCTACTACGCGGAGTGTCTATCAAAGACCAGTTACAACTGCAAATGAAGCACAACAACTTCACAACGAGGGAAAGAAACACATTGCTATATGGACAAATGGGAGCTTGTATCCACTGGATCCTAGCACTGGAAGGTATCCATCTTTTCACACACCTCATGATTTGATGAGATTTGTTGGTGATGGGGTTGATGGCTTACTAGGATATAGTTCTAGGTTATCTCATTTACACATTGATCATACACATTACATTCAATATCTCAAAACTATTTTGTCTTCTAATGCAACAAGAATTTTAGAACTTGAAAACCAAATAGCATCTCTAAAACAAGAAAATCACCAACTTCGGACTTTAAAAGAAACTCCAATAGGATTAAGAGAATGAGTAAAATGAATGAGAGATGTAGTAAACTTAACAGAAGGTTCTGGACAAAGAAAAAAAAGATTAAAGATTACTAGAGAACATGTGACTAGTCTTTTAGGATTTGATATGTCCAATGGTCAAGAAAGGGTGAGATTTCTGAATGAGGTAATGAACAAAAGTGATATTCTTAAACTTTTGAAACTTCCTGAAAATCAAACTCAGAAAAAATTGGTATTTCAAAGTTTACTGAAAGATATGGGTTTACTGGTCCAACCTTCTCAAATGCAAGAAGTTTGTGACACAGTGGGGGTGAGTAGAAGGGGTTACAAGGCCATCTCTAAAACTTGGTTTCATGTTTTAAAGTATTACAAGATTAAAGCTTTTGGGTTGCCTAGGCCTCATAATGTTGGGAAAGTTAGGACTCTATTAAACGAAGAAATACCCGAACATTTTGGAGAGTACTATCATATAGAAGGAACGATGCCATATGAAAAACAGAAAAAAAAAATCTTCTTTTGAGTATAATGTTTTTAATAACATTTGGGTGAGTATAAAAAATGTTCAATCTGCTATGGTGAGATACTATAATATGCAAGAAGTAGATTGTGAAGGAAAACTTATATTTGTTCTGAAATTGGATGAAGCTCAAATTCAAAAATGTCAAAAAATGGAAAGAGTATCCATATCCCTTATGAATAGAGCATTGGACTATAGCCAGGGTAATCTTGATTCCCCATACCACAAAAATCCATCAGAAATGGAACTGTGGTGGATTGGAGCAGCTCAAATACCAGTAGAAAATCACGATACATTGAAATGGCTGTTTTTGCAGATCGATATCCCTTCTGTTATACAGGACCAAAATGCAGGTGAAAAACTCTGTGTAGATGGCATGGGTGACTTTTTTGTAGAATGGCACTTGAGTGCCGACCTAAAAGCATTAAAGTGCATGTTTGGTGTATGTGGAGGTGCCAATACCAAGTATCCATGTCTATATTGCATGACAAGCACTGGAACAAAAGGATGGCTTGCAGAACACGAGGTTGGAAAAGCACCATCGAGGAATAGTGTTAACCTCATCGACTACCCATCCTCTTCTATGATTTGGGATCCAATTCTAACAATAGATTTAAAAAATGTACATATATGCACAATGCATGCAGAGATTAGAATCTTGGACAAATTGCTTCGACTCCATCTTGACTATGCATATTCTATTAAGACAACTAAACTTGCAGACGAGTGCATACAAAAATGTGAGGCTTTGCTCTCTCAAATGGGTTTTCATGGTGGTCAAGTGCATCTAAAAAAAGATCCCACTCTTTCAAAAGGAACCGGTGATGTTTTGCAAGATGTTTCAATGGGTGGAGCAAAAGCCAGAAGATTTTTGAGTAACCATGACAACAAACAAGTTTATGCTATGTGGAACTGCTAGAAGGATCTTTGTGTTATAACAACCAATGTCAAAATTAGACCAAATGTAGCCAACAAACGCATGGAAGTGTGGAAGAAGCTCGACAATTTTTTGAAAGTTTTGAGACAACAAGTTAGCTCTGCTACTTATGCAGATGACTTTAAAAAGACAATAAAACTTTTAATAAGTGCTATTACAGATGCTTGGGGAGCAAAAGACATCACATATTACTTGGTGAGTATTCAATGACTTTCTAAAGTTTGGATAGTATTTTACTTTGCATCCTATTGAGTTCAACTAACGTTTTTTTTATTTTTAGCATATTCTATACCTGCATGGACCATATTTTGCCAAACAAGGACCCCTTGCAACATGGAATACTCAGAGAATGGAAAAATCTTACTATCAAGCGAGGACTTCTTTTTTCAAATGTACGAGAAAGGGAGGTGGACAAAGAAGGAGCAATGCACTAAAGGAATTATTCAATTGGTTCTATAGGAGGCAATTACAACGGATAAGATCAAACAACCGTGTTGCTCAACCATAGATCTGAGATTAATGCTTCACTTTGAAACTTTGTACTGAATCTTTCTAAAGAGATCCAAATTCAAAAAAGATATTTTGGTGCCAAAAATTGTCAAATTTACATCAGTTTTTGATTTTTTTAATATCTCTAGGCATGTCACCCCTATATCTCAAAAACTTTCTTCTTTTATAGCCCCCAAGAAGGTTGACATTTGTCTCCTCAACTGCTGCTGCATAGCTAGAGTAGCGAAGAAATTATCCTACTCTTGAGGCATTGAATCCTGCAGCATATCCAAACATTCAAAGTGGTGCTGATCTCTCAAGTAGCATGATCTTGTTTGCATTGATTTGAAGGGGAGTGCACCCTAAAAACCGTGACAATATCTTCAGTGCAAACATTGGCAACTCAAGATCTTCAGAATACTGCATGTGGAAAGCACAAAAGGTGGCACTATCCAATGTAGGCATGTAGTGCGTGAGAGAGGAGGCATCCCTTTTTGAAGAGCCCTCTATTGCTTTCCCTCTCGAGCCTTTAGGTCTCCCAAGAAAATTGTCTTTGTCAAGGAGTTCAATCTGCAAAACAAGACAATGAGTAATTAAAACAAACTTGAAAAATAAGACAGATTTCAGTATAGGGAGATCTCTCTCCCCAATGCCATTCTCTTCACACACGGCGCGATAGAAGCATCTTGCAGGTTGTGGGTGACGTGTCTATCGCGTGGTGCTGTGTTTTTTTACCCAAATGGCGAGGACTAAGCAAACTGCAAGGAAGGTCTACCAAGCCCCAACTGATCCAGAAATAGATGATGTTGAGAAAGACGCAGAGAAAGCACCCCCTCAACTACCTCGTCAGAGGCCCAATGCCAGAAAAAGATTGAATTATCAGGTGAAATCCCTAAGAGAAATAAGAAAAGCACAAAAGTCTACTTGTCTACTGATTCCAAAGCTCTCTTTCATGAGAGTTGTCAAAGAGATATCAGATAGACTTGTAAGCATGATGAATATCAAAACTTTTGTCTCAGTAAGGTGGCAATCTCAAGCTGTGATGTGCCTTCAGGAAGCTGCTGAGGATTTTCTCATAGACTTTATGAAAGATAGCTACATTGCAGCTGCATTTGTTCATAGGGTCACACTTATGAGCAAAGATTTTGTGCTTGTGTCAAGGCTAAGGTACAAGTTTGATAAGGCTCTTGAGCTCATTCCTAGTGAGGATCTTAGAGCCTTCCAAATTTTAAACATCCCTCCTTCCAGGCAGCATAAAGATTCTGGGGTTGTCATTGATGATGTTACACATGAGTACGAGACGAGAAAGGCCCAGGATATCAAAGCAGGAAAGGCAGTTGAGAGGGAGCAAGACATGATATCAGAGGATGCTATCCTTAAAGAGCAAGCTAAAATTTTAAGAGCATCCAACTCTCTTCTTTATGAAAAAGTCACAGGCCAAATGGTGGTGGATGTCTCCTTGTTTGGAGATACTGAGGCGTTTTTGGACATATTCCCTCAAGACACAAGTATGCTTGTAAATACCAACATTGAGCTTGGTGACACTGTTCTCTATATCTGTCTCAGGTATGTGTTGCTCCTTTGCTAATTATTAGTGCATGTGCAAGGCAGACAGGCACAAGGGGCTCATTGGGGCTTGTGTTTTCTTTTCCAGGTGTCTTATGAGGGATCTTCCAGAGGCTCTAGCTATGCAAATTTCCATACTTGACCCTCTAGTGACACAGTGCCTTTTTAACAAGCAAGGAACCCTTTCAAGTTTTTTTGATGATTTTAACATGCTAACCTGCAATTACATATTATACCCCTATGTTGAAGGGTAATTCTTAACTCCTTACATGTTATTTTTAATATTTTGTGGTATTCTTAGCTAATTTATTTTTTTATAGAGGACATTGGAGTCTTATTATCTTCAATCTTTTGGAGAAAGATATTATATTTATGAATTCATTGTCAAGTATCCATGGGAAAAGTAAATTGTAAGTATGAAGCATAATCTATGCTTGATGATGGCCCATTGTTTTATATTAGTAGCTTTTTGATTCAATGTCTTCTTGCAGTGCTGCCAAACTTATTGTTGGTCACCTGAGTACCACAAATAAGGATTACAATATAGAAGCTTTCAAATACTACAATCAAAAAGTGCCTTTACAGACAGACTCAACGTCTTGTGGATGGAGGGTGCTTGCAAATGCATGTAGATATCTTGAGTCAAGGTGCCGGATGACTACACTCACTGTAAGTGTGGCTCATGTATTTATTTGGATGTTTTATGTATGTATGTACTCATGTCCTTTAGTTCCTTTTTCTATTTTTTTCAGTTGCATGAATATCCAGAGTCTTGGGTCACATGGGTGAGAGAGAATGTTGTTTTTATGGTTTTGGAAAGATCAATAAATCAAAATGATCTAGAATCTCCTTTGCCACCAAAGAAAGGTAGAGCCACCAAAGGTTTGGATGCAAAGAAAATGGATCAAAAGAAGAAAAGTCCTGCAAAGAAGATCCATACAAAGAAAAAGGATCACAAGAAGAGTCCTACCAAGGGGAAGAGTCCCACGAAGAAGAAGATCCCTGCCAAGGGGAAGAGTCCTACCAAAAAGAAGATCCCTGCCAAGGGGAAGAGTCCCACCAAGAAGATTGCCAAGGGGAAGAGTCCCACTAAGCGCCCTGCAAAAAAAAAGAGCAGATACAAAGTGCCATCCATTCCACTCACCATTGAAATTCAAGGTTCAAAAGCGTCGTACACTTATGAACAGTAAGGGGGAGGCACCTAGCTCACCTTTCAAGATACCATTCATGTTGCCAAAGAAAGTTGCCAAATCACCCAAGCTAGCCTCCTCAAGAGCCCAAAGCACCAACCCCTGCCAAGTCACCCGTGCCAAGCCCTAAGGGTCCCAAAGCACCAACCTCTGCCAAGTCACAACCACCACCCACTCCTAAACTTTCACCCCCTTCTAAACACAAAAGGAAAAGGGTCTCTGAGGATGCAGAATCCTCTCAGGCAAAAAGAAAAGTGGAATTTCATGATTGAATAGTCCACAAAAGCTATGTACACTTTTGTTCATTTTGTCCATATGAACATATATATATACCCTTTGGTGATTCATGATTTTTTACTTCAAATACTTAATACCAACTGTCGATTCTTAAATGTGTATCACGATGTCATGCAAGTTTAAACAACATAAGTAATGTTCACAATAAGGTAGAGAAAAGATAAATATATTTGCAAAATGATTACAATATTGAACTTGTTTTTTCAAGTCCTTGCAAGTGGCTCAAATAAAACTCTTTTTGGGGGAAGGCATGTGATGTAAGAGGTTGAATTCTCCATCCTTGCTCACCACAATTTCATCCACTTTGAATCTATACTCGGGAGATGTTTCATCAAGAAATTCAAGAGATTCTCTAACATCATTTAGTCTCCAATTTGTTGTTACTATCAGGCTTCTATACTCGGTGTGTGGATGGACTGTGACCTTTAGTTCAAACTCTGGACAATTTTCCTCAGAGTCGAGAGGAACCTAGCTAGCTAATTTGCTTCTCCATCTCCTATAGTCGTAGCCCATAACTAATGATTGACGACATAGTTGATATGAGATAGACATAGAATTTGGGCTTACTCTACAACTAATATTGTCACCAATATGGAAAGTTTCTTTGGTGCTCCATCCGTCTCCAAGAACATTATCCAGTTCAGTCATAGAAAGTCTTCTATTAAGCCACATCGTCTTTGTCCTCTACAAATCCATTATTTTGAAACATGCCACAAAGACATGTATAGGCAAGAACCATTGAACTTTAATCCTTCTTGATATCCTGCCCGGAGACATAGCTTTAAGGATGTCTTCTTTGATCTTGGATTTGAAGCTTGATATAGTACATGCATCAAGAGCTTCCCAGTCAAGTGAACTTATGGTGGGAACGGGTAACTGATGTAGTTCTCCATATGCACCTTCTCGTGATGGAACTTTGTATTCTGCAAAATAGACAAACAAATCCATTGTTTTGTAAAAGGAAGGTGGCTTGTCAGCATACATAGCATCTGCAATCCCTTTATGCATTGCTTTGAACGTCCCACTTAGACTCTCCACAGGCTGCCATTCCACAGCTGTTGAAGGAAATATATATAGAATGGAATCAAAAAATGAGAAAAACAATGGGATAATGAAAAAATTTCACTGTATCAAATAGTTTTTTTTGTACTTACAGTAAGAATGCAGTGTGGGATGTTCTTCCCAGTCTAACACCATATCCTTGGCCATGTACACATGTTGAACCTTAGCTAGCCAGCCATTGTCGATCACTTTGAAAGCAAGAACACGAACTTTCCAATGGTTTTTTACTTTATCGCGTTTAGTTCTCTTCACTATGTATACACCTTTGCATGAAGGAAGCATTGTTACCCAGTCATTCACACGAAAAGATATGGGCTTCCAAAGACCATCCTCTCTAACGTTATGAAAGTCACAAGAAGTTATGTTATGTGAAGGGCGACGTGCAAAAGGCGCCATGGAAACTCACAGATTAGAGAAGAAGAAAGAAAGTATAGACGGAAAGACTTATAACCTCTCACAAACTAGAGAGCGAGAAAGGTATACGTTTGAAAAAAGTAGGTGATTTGTCATTAATGCTCTTGTTTTGAGAGCCTTCTGACATAGATTTCGTATCTTTTGACAACGATTTTTTGAAATATAAAATAGAATAAAAGACGAGACTTCATTACTTTGAGCCGCAAATTTAATGAGCTCTCTCGCCGAAAGCACCCAAATATAGCAGTTTCAGCCTTATGATCAATACATTTAGCGGTTCTCTGTCAAAACAGGACCACCAAAACCCACAATAGAGGAGACAAGAGTGCCCACCTTTTTGAGTCATTTTTGGCCCTAATGGAGTGCCACATCATTAAAAGTTGTACAAAAGAAAGCAACCCGGTAGACCCCTCTAAATATTGCTTAGAACCGCATGATATGACCTATCATTGGAAAGTTCTTGAAAAACGGATTCTAAAGAGCCAAGGTCCAAAAGGTTTGGATGACTTCCATGAAAGTTATGGCATTTTCTTTCAATCAGCCAGGTTTTGTTACCGTTATGGTAATCTAAAATCACCTTTTTCTAGATCTACATGAAGGCAATGTCTGATACATGCGTGCTATATATCAATAGATAGCATTTGAAGAGTAGATTCTAGATATCCAACCTTCGACAAGTTTGGATCTTATTTGCAAAAAATTTACCGATCCCCACTTTTTGAAAGCTATGCCACATCAACAATTCTTACAAGGCCCATTCTTGAGTCCAAACTTTTCCTAATGCACCACTTCTCCACTGTATGTCATTATATTAAGAAGATCTGGGTGTTAAGGTCCACCACTTGTCCAACCTATAAGGCTATATCTTAAAGGTTATTCTTTCTCACCACTTCCAGTGACCATGATAGGTTTTACATGGGGATTTGGTTACAAGGTCCACCACTTGTCCAAGATAACTCTATTGAAACATAGAGAGAAGCAAAGGTCCACTACTTGTCCAAGCTCGGGTCCATTGAAACATGGAGAGAAGGATGCTCCATCATTTGTCCAAGATAGGCTCCATTGAAACATGAAGAGAAGTAAGTTGCACCATGTCTCCAAGATGCTAGGCTCCATTGAAATACCTTAAACCGACGATATTTCGTACATGGGGGGTTTACATTCAAGGTCCACCACCCACCTATTATCGCTAGTAGCATGAGTGGTTTCGTCTCAAGATTCACCACTTTTCCACTCTATGTCATTATATTAAGAATATCTGGGTATTAAGGTCCACCACTTGTCCAACATATAAGGCTATATCTTAAAGGTTATTCTTTCTAGCCACTTGGAGCGACCATGATAGGTTTTACATGTGGGTTTGGTTCCAAGGTCCACCACTTGTCCAAGCTAACTCTATTGAAAGATAGAGAGAAGCAAAGGTCCACCACTTGTCCAAGCTAGGGTCCTTTGAAACATGGAGAGAAGGATGCTCCACCATTTGTCCAAGATAGGCTCCATTGAAACATGAAGAGAAGCAAGATGCACCATGTCTCCAAGATGCTATGCTCCATTGAAATACCTTAAACCCACGATATTTCGTACATGGGGGGTTTACATTCAAGGTCCACCACTTGTCGATCCTATTATCGCTAGTAGCATGAGTGGTTTTGTCTCAAGATTCACCACTTTTCCACTCTATGTCATTATATTAAGAAGATCTGGGTGTTAAGGTCCACCACTTGTCCAAGCTATAAGGCTATCTCTTAAAGGTTGTTCTTTCTCACGTGGAGTGACCATGATAGGTTTTACATGGGGGTTTGGTTCCAAGGTCCACCATTTGTCCAACCTTACTCTATTGAAAGATAGAGAGAAGCAAAGGTGCACCACTTGTCCAAGCTAGTCTTCATTGAAACATGGAGTGAACAACGCTCCACCATTTGTCCAAGATAGGCTCCATTGAAACATGAAGAGAAGCAAGCTACACGATGTCTCCAACATGCTAGGCTCCATTGAAATACCTTAAACCCACGATATTTCGTACATGGGGGGTTTACATTGAAGGTCCACCACTTGTCCAACCTATTATCGCTAGTAGCATGAGTGGTTAGGTCTCAAGATTCACCACTTTTCCACTCTATGTTATTATATTAAGAATATCTGGGTGTTAACGTCCACCACTTGTCCAGGATATAAGGCTATATCTTAAACGTTATTTCTTCTCACCACTTGGAGTTACCATGATAGGTTTTACATGGGGGTTTGATTTCAAGGTCCACCACTTGTCCAAGCTAACTCTATTGAAACATAGAGAGAAGCAAAGGTCCACGAACTGTCCTTGCTAGGGTCCATTGAAACATGGAGAGAAGGATGCTCCACCATTTGTCCAAGATAGGATCCATCGAAACATGAAGAGAAGAAAGTTGCACTATCTCTCCAAGATGCTAGGCTCCATTGAAATACCTTAAATCCACGATATTTCATACATGGGGAGTTTACATTCAAAGTCCACCACTTGTCCAACCTATTATCGCTAGTAGCATGAGTGGTTTGGTCTTAGGATTCACCACCTTTCCACTCTTTGTCATTGTATTAAGAAGATCTTGGTGTTAAGGTCCACCACTTGTCCAACCTATAAGGCTATATCTTAAAGGATATTTTGTCTCGCCACTTGGAATGACCATGATATGTTTTACATGGGGGTTTGCTTTCAAGGGCCACCACTTACCCAAGCTAACTGTATTCTTCTCATAGAGAGAAGAAAAGGTCCACCACTTGTCCAAGCTAGTCTCCATTGAAACACGGAGAGAAGGATGCTCCACCATTTGTCGAAGCTAACCCTATTGAAACATGGGGGGTTTACATTCAAGGTCCACCCCTTGTCCAACCTATTATCGCTCGTAGCATGATCGGTTTGGTCTCAAGATTCACCACTTTTCCACTCTATGTCATTATATTAAGAAGATCTGGGTGTTAAGGTCAACCACTTGTGCAACCTATTAGGCTATATCTTAAAGGTTATTCTTTCTCACCACTTGTAGTGACCATGATAGGTTTTACATAGGGGTTTGGTTCCAAGGTCCACCACTTATCCAAGCTAAGTGGTGAGAGAAGCAAATGTCCACCACTTGTCCAAGATAGGTTCCATTGAAACATGGAGAGAAGGATGCTCCACCATTTGTCCAAGATAGGCTCCATTGAAACAGGAAGATAAGCAAGATGCACCATGTTTCCAAGATGCTAGGCTACATCAAAATACCTTAATCCCATGAAATTTTGTACATGGGGGGTTTACATTCAAGGTCCACCACTTGTCCAACCTATTATCGCTAGTAGCATGAGTGGTTTGGTCTCAAGATTCAACACTTTTCCACTCTATGTCATTATATTAAGAATATCTGGGTGTTACGGTCCACCACTTGTCCAACCTCTAAGGCTATATGTGAAAGGTTATTCTTTCTCACCAGTTGGAGTGACCATGATAGGTTTTACATGTAGGTTTGGTTCCAAGGTCCACGACTTGTCCAATCTAACTATTCTCGAAGATACAGAGAAGCAAAAGTCCACCACTTGTCCAAGCTAGGGTCCATTAAAACATGGAGAGAAGGATGCTCCACCATTTATCCAAGATATGATCCATTAAAACATGAAGAGAGGCAAGATGCACCATGTCTCCAAGATGCTATGCTCCATTGAAATACCTTAAACCCACGGTATTTCATACATAGGGAGTTTACATTCAAGGTCCACCACTTGTCCAACCTATTATCGCTAGTAGTATGAGTGGTTTGGTCTTAAGATTCACCACTTTTCCACTCTATGTCATTATATTAAGAATATCTGGGTGTTAAGGTCCACCACTTGTCCAACCTATACGGCTATATCTTAAAGGTTATTCTTTCTCACCACTTGGAGTGACAATGATAGGTTTTACGTGTGGGTTTGGTTCCAAGGTCCACCACTTGTCCAAGCTAGCTCTTTTAAAAGATGGAGAGAAGCAAAGGTCCACTACTTGTCGAAGCTAGGGTCCATTGAAATATGGAAAGAAGAATGCTCCACCATTTGTCCAAGATAGGCTCCATTAAAACACGAAGAGAATCAAGATGCACCATGTCTCCAAGATGCTAGACTCCATTGAAATACCCTAAACCCATGATATTTCGTACATGGTTGGTTTACATTCAAAGTCCACCACTTGTCCAACCTATAATCGCTAGTAGAATGAGTTTTTTTGTCTCAAGATTCACCACTTTTCCAATTTATGTCATTATATTAAGAAGATCTGGGTCTTAAGGTCCACCACTTGTCCAGTCTATAAGGCTATATCTTAAAGGGTATTCTGTCTCGCCACTTTGGGTGACCATGATAGGTGTTACATGGGGGTTTGGTTCCAAGGTCCACCACTTGTCCAAGCTTACTCTCTTGAAACATAGCGAGAAGCAAAGGTCCACCATTTGTCCAAGCTAGGGTCCATTGAAACATGGAGAGAAGGATGGTCCACCATTTGTCCAAGATAGGCTCCATTGAAACATGAAGAGAAGCAAGCTGCACCATGTCTCCAAGATGCTAGGCTCCATTGAAATACCTTAAACCCACGATATTTCGTACATGGGAGGTTTACATTGAAGGTCTACTACTTGTCCAACCTATTATCGCTAGTAGAATGAGTGGTTTGGTCTTAAGATTCACCACTTTTCCACTCTATGTGATTGTATTAAGGAGATCTGGGTGTTAAAGTCCATCACTTGTCCAATCTATAAGGCTCTATCTTAACTGTTATTCTTTGTTACCACTTGGAGTGACCATGATACGTTTTACATGGGGGTTTGGTTCCAAGGTCCACCACTTGTCCAAGCTAACTCTATTGAAACATAGAGAGAAGCAAAGGTGCACCACTTGTCCAAGCTAGGCTCCATTCAAACATGGAGAGAAGGATGCTCCACCATTTGTCCAAGCTAGGCTCCATTGAAACATCAAGAGAAGCAAGCTGCACCATGTCTCCTAGATGCTAGGTTCCATTGAAATACCTTAAACCCACGATATTTCGTACATGGGGGGTTTACATTCAAGGTCAATCACTTCTCCAACCTATTATTATTAGTAGCATGAGTAGTTTGGTCTCAAGATTCACCAGCTTTCCACTCTATGTCATTATATTAAGAAGATCTGGGTGTTAAGGTCGAACACTTGTCCAACCTATAAGACTATATCTAAAAGGGTATTCTTTCTCACCACTTGGAATGACTATGATTTGTTTTACATGGGGGTTTGGTTTCAAGGTCCACCACTTGTCCAAGCTAAATCTATTGAAACATAGAGAGAACGATGCCCCACCATTTCGTTTAAATAGGCTCCATTGAAACATTGAGAGAAGCAAGCTCCACCATGTCTCCAAGATGCTAGGCTTCATTGAAATACCTTTAATCCACGATTTTCTGTACATGGGGGGTTTAAATTCAAGGTCCACCACTTGTCCAGCCTATTATCCCTAGTAGCATGAGTGTTTTGGTCTCAAGATTCACCACCTTTCCACTCTATGTCAGTATATTAAGAAGATCTGGGTATTAAGGTCGACCACGTGTCCAACCTTTAAGGGTATATCTTACAAGGTTTTCTTTCTGACCACTTGGAATGACCATGATATGTTTTACATGGGGGTTTGGATCCAAGGTCCACTTGTTATCCAAGCTAACACAATGAAACATAGAGAGAAGCAAAGGTCCACCACTTGTCCAAGCGAGGGTACATTGAAACATGGAGAGAAGGATGATCCACCATTTGTCGAAGCTAACTCTATTGAAACATGGTAGGTTTACATTCAACGTCCACCACTTGTCCAACCTATTATTGCTAGTAGCATGAGTGGTTTGGTCTCAAGATGCACAACTTTTCCACTCTATGTCATTATATGAAGAAGATGTGGTTGTTAAGGTCCACCACTTGTCCAGCCTATAAGGCTATATCTTAAAGGGTATTGCTTCCTGCCACTTGGAGTGACCATGATAGGTTTTACATGGAGGTTTGGTTCCAAGGTCCACCACTTGTCCAAGCTAACTTTATTGAAACATAGAGAGAAGCAAACATCCACCACTTGTCCAAGTTAGAGTCCATTGAAACATTGAGACAAGGATGCTTCACCATTTGTCCAAAATAGGCTCTACTGAAACATGAAGAGAAGAAAGCTGCACCATGTCTCTAAGATGCTAAGCTCCATGGAAATACCTTAAACCCAAAATATTTCGTACACGGGGGGGTTACGTTTAAGGTCCACCACTTGTCCAACCTATTATCGCTAGTATCATGAGTGGTTTAGTCTCAAGATTCACCCCCATGTACGAAATATTATGGCTTAAAGGTATTTCCATGATAGGCTCTATTGAAACATGAAGAGAAGCAAGTTTCACCATGTCTCCAAGATGCTAGGCTCCATGGAAATACCTTAAACCCACGATATTTCATACATGGGGGGTTTACATTCAAGGTCCACCACTTGTCCAACCTATTATCCTTGGTAGCATGAGTGGTTTAGTCTCAAGATTCACCACTTTTCCACTCTATGTCATTATATTAAGAATATGTGAGTGTTAAGGTCCACCACTTGTCCAACCTATAAGGCTATATTTTAAAGGTTATTCTTTCTCACCACTTGGAGTGACCATAATAGGTTTTACATGGGGGTTTGGTTCCAAGGTCCACCACTTGTCCAAGCTAACTCAATTGAAACATAGAGAGAAGAAAAGGTCCACCACTTGTCCAAGCTAGGATCCATTGAAACATGGAGAGAAGGATGTTCCACCATTTGTCCAAGATAGGCTCCATTGAAACATGAAGAGAAGCAAGCTGCACCATGTCTCCTAGATGCTAGGCTCCATTGAAATACCTTAAACCCACGATATTTTGTACATGGGGGGTTTACATTCAAGGTCCACCACTTCCTCAACCTATTATCCTTAGTAGCATGAGTAGTTGGGTCTCAAGATTCACCTTTTTTCCACTCTATGTCATTATATTAAGAAGATCTGGGTGTTAAGGTCGACCACTTGTCCAACCTATAAGGCTATATCTAAAAGGGTATTCTTTCTCACCACTTGGAATGACCATGATATACTTTACATGGGGGTTTGGTTCCAAGGTCCACAACTTGTCCACGCGAACTCTATTAAAACATAGAGAGAACGATGCTCCACCATTTCTCCAAAATAGGCTGCATTGAAACATTGAGAGAAGCAACCTCCACCATATCTCCAAGATGCTATGCTCCATTGAAATACCTTAAACCCACAATTTCTTGTACATGGGGGGTTTAAATTCAAGGTCCACCATTTGTCCAAAATAGGCTCTATTGATACATGAAGAGAAGCAAGTTGCACCATAGCTCCAAGATGCTAGGCTCCATGGAAATACCTTAAACCCACAATATTTCGTACATGGGGGGTTTACATTCAAGGTCCACCACTTGTCCAACCTATTATCGCTAGTAGCATGAGTGGTTTAGTATCAAGATTCACCACTTTTCCACTCTATGTCGTTATATTAAGAATATCTGGGTGTTAAGGTCCACCACTTGTCCTACCTATAGGGCTATATTTTAAAGGTTATTCTTTCTCACCACTTGGAGTGACCATGATAGGTTTTACATGGGGGTTTGTCTCCAAGGTCCACCACTTGTCCAAGCTAACTTTATTGAAACATAGAGAGAAGCAAAGGTGCACCACTTGTCCAAGATAGGGTCCATTGAAATATGGAGAGAAGGATGCTCCACCATTTGTCCAAGATAGGCTCTATTGAAATTGGAAGATAAGCAAGATGCACCATGTCTCCAAGATGCTAGGCTTCATCCAAATACCTTAAACCCACAAAATTTTGTACATGGGGGGTTTACATTCAAGTTCCACCACTTGTCCAACCTATTATCGCTAGTAGCATGAGTGGTTTGGTCTAAAAATTTAACACTTTTTTACTTTATGTCATTATATTAAGAATATGTGGGTGTTAAGGTCCACTACTTGTCTAACCTATAAGGCTATATCTTAAAGGTTATTCTTTCTCACCACTTGGAGTGACCATGATAGGTTTTTTATGTGGGTTTGGTTCTAAGGTCCACTACTTGTCCAAGTAACTCTACTGATACATAGAGAGAAGCAAAGGTCCACCACTTGTCCAAGCTAGGGTCCATTAAAGATGGAGAGAAGGATGCTCCACCATTTTTCCAAGATAGGCTCCATTAAAACATGAAGAGAAGCAAGATGCACCATGTCTCCAAGATGCTAGGATCCATTGAAATACCTTAAACCCACGATATTTCGTACATTCAAGGTCTAAAAATTTAACACTTTTTCACTCTGTGTCATTATATTAAGAATATGTGGGTGTTAAGGTCCACCACTTGTCCAACCTATAAGGCTATATCTTAAAGGTTATTCTTTCTCACCACTTGGAGTGACCATGATAGGTTTTTTATGTGGGTTTGGTTCTAAGGTCCACTACTTGTCCAAGCTAACTCTATTGATACATAGAGAGAAGCAAAGGTCCACCACTTGTCCAAGCTAGGGTCCATTAAACATGGAGAGTAGGATGCTTCACCATTTGTCCAAAATAGGCTCTATTGAAACATGAAGAGAAGCAAGTTGCACCATGTCTCCAAGATGCTAGGCTCCATGGAAATACCTTAAACCCACGATATTTCGTACATGGGGGGTTTACATTCAACGTCCACCACTTGTCCAACCTATTATCGCTAGTAGCATGAGAGGTTTAGTCTCAAGATTCACCAATTTTCCACTCTATGTCGTTATATTAAGAATATCTGGGTGTTAAGGTCCACCACTTGTCCAACCTATAAAGCTATATTTTAAACGTTATTCTTTCTCACCACTTGGAGTGACCATAATAGGTTTTACATGGGGGTTTGGTTCCAAGGTCCACCACTTGTCCAAGCTAACTCTATTGAAACATGGAGAGTAGGATGCTGCACCGTTTGTCCAAGATAGGCTCCATTGAAACACGAAGATAAGCAAGATGCACCATGTCTCCAAGATTCTAGACTTCATCGAAATACCTTCAACCCACGATATTTTGTACATGGGGGGTTTACATTCAAAGTCCACCACTTATCCAACCTAGTATCGCTAGTAACATGAGTGGTTTGGTCTAAAAATTCACTACTTTTTCACTCTATGTCATTATTTTAAGAAGATATGGGTGTTAAGGTCCATCACTTGTCCAACCTATAAGGCTGTATCTTAACGGTTATTCTTCGTCACCACTTGGAGTGACCATGATAGGTTTTACATGGAGGTTTGGTTCCAAGGTCCACCACTTGTCCAAGCTAACTCTATTGAAACATAGATAGAAGAAAAGATGCACCACTTGTCCAAGCTATAGGCTCCATTGAAACATGGAGAGAAGGATGCTCCACCATTTGTCCAAGCTAGGCTCCATTGAAACATGAAGAGAAGCAAGCTGCACCATGTCTCCTAGATGCTAGGCTCCATTAAAATACCTTAAACGCATGATATTTCGTACATGGGGGGTTACATTTAAGATCCACCACTTGTCCAACCTATAATCGCTAGTAGCATTAGTGGTTTGGTCTCAAGATTCACCACTTTTCCACTTTATGTCATTATATGAAGAAGATCTGGGTGTTAAGGTCCACCACTTGTCTAGTCTATAAGGCTATATCTTAAAGGGTATTCTGTCTCGACACTTTGGGTGACCATGATAGGTTTACATGGGGGTTTGGTTCCAAGGTCCACCACTTGTCCAAGCTAACTCTATTGAAACATAGAGAGAAGCAAAGGTCCACCATTTGTCCAAGCTAGGGTCCATTGAAACATGGAGAGAAGGATGCTCCACCATTTGTCCAAGATAGTCTCCATTGAAACATGAAGAGAAGCAAGCTGCACCATGTCTCCAAGATGCTAGGCTCCATTGACATTCCTTAAACCCACGATAATTCATACATGGGTGGTTTACATTCAAGTTCCACCACTTGCCCAACCTATTATCCCTAATAGCATGAGTGGTTTGGTCTCAAGATTCACCACCTTTGCACTCTATGTCATTATATTAAGAAGATCTGGGTGTTAAAGTCCATCACTTGTCCAACCTATAAGGCTGTATCTTAACGGTTATTCTTTATCAGCACTTGGAGTGACCATGATAGGTTTTACATGGGGGTTTGCTTACAAGGTCCACCACTTGTCCAAGCTAACTCTACTGAAAGATAGAGAGAAGCAAAGGTGCACTAGTTGTCCAAGCTAGTCTCCATTGAAACATGGAGCGAAGGATGCTCCACCATTTGTCCAAGTTAGGCTCCATTGAAACATGAAGAGAAGCAAGCTGCACCATGTCTCCTAGATGCTACGCTCCATTGAAATACCATAAACTCATGATATTTCGTACATGGAGGGTTACATTCAAGGTCCACCACTTGTCCAACCTATTATGGCTAGTAGCATGAGTGGTTTGATCTCAAGATTCACCACGTTTCCACTCTATGTCATCATATTAAGAATATCTGGGTGTTAAGGTCCATCACTTGTCGAACCTATAAGGCTATATCTTAAAAGTTATTCTTTCTCACCACTAGGAGTGACCATAATAGGTTTTACTTGGGGTTTTGGTTCCAAGGTTCACCACTTGTTCAAGCTAACTCTATTGAAACATAGAGAGAAGCAAAGGTGCACCACTTGTCCAAGATAGGGTCCATTGAAACATGGAAAGAAGGATGCTCGACCATTTGTCCAAGCTAGGCTCCATTGATACATGAAGAGAAGCAAGCTGCACCATGTCTCCTAGATGCTAGGCTAATTGAAATACCTTAAACCCATGATATTTTGTACATGGGGGGTTTACATTCAATTTCCACCACTTCTTCAACCTATTATCCTTAAAAGCATGAGTAGTTTGGTCTCAAGATTCACCACTTTTCCACTCTATGTCATTATATTAAGAAGATCTGGGTGTTAAGGTCGACCACTTGTCCAACCTATAAGGCTATATCTAAAAGGGTATTCTTTCTCACCACTTGGAATGACCATGATATGTTTTACATGGGGGTTTGGTTCCAAGGTCCACCACTTGTCCAAGCTAACTCTATTGAAACATAGAGGGAACGATGCTCCACCATTTCTCCAAAATAGGCTCCATTGAAACATTGAGAGAAGCAACCTCCACCATCTCCAAGATGCTAGGCTCCATTGAAATACCTTAAACCCACAATTTTTTGTACATGGGGGGTTTAAAGTCAAGGTCCACCACTTGTCCCACGTATTATCCCTATTAGCATGATTGTTTTGGTCTCAAGATTCACTACTTTTCCACTCTATGTCATTATATTAAGAAGATTTGGGTATTAAGGTAGACCACTTGTCTAACCTATAAGGGTATATCTTAAAGGGTATTCTTTCTCACCCCTTGGAATGACCATGATATGTTTTACATGGGAGTTTGGTTCCAAGGTCCACCACTTATCCAAGCTAACCTTATTGAAACATAGAGAGAAGCAAAGGTCCACCACTTGTCCAAGCGAGGCTCCATTAAAACATAGAGAGACGGACGCTCCACCATTTGTGAAAGCTAACTCTATTGAAACATGGGGGTTTTACATTCAAGGTCCACAACTTGTGAAACCTATTATCGCTAGTAGCATGAGTGGTTTGGTCTCACTATTTACCACTTTTCCACTCTATGTCATTATATAAAGAAGATCTGGTTGTTAAGGTCCACCACTTTCCCACCGTATAAAGCTATATCTTAAAGGGTATTCTTTCTCGCCACTTGGAGTGACCCAGATAGGTTTTAAAGGGGGGTTTGGTTCCAAGGTCCACCACTTGTCCAAGCAAACTCTATTGAAGCATAGAGATAAGAAAAGGTCCACCACTTGTCCAAGCTAGGGTCCATTGAAACATGGAGAGAAGGATGCTCCACCATTTGTCCAAAATAGGCTCCTTTGAAACATGAAAAGAAGCAAGTTCACCATGTCTCCAAGATGCTCGGCTCCATGGAAATACCTTAAACCCACAATATTTCGTAAATGGGGGGTTTACATTCAAGGTCCACCACTTGTCCAACCTATTATCGCTAGTAGCATTGGTGGTTTGGTCTCAATATTCACCACTTTTTCACGTACTCTCTGTCATTATATTAAGAATATCTGGGTGTTAAGGTCCACCACTTATTCAACCTATTATCGCTAGTAGCATGAGTGGTTTGGTCTCAAGATTCACCACTTTTCCACTCTATGTCATTATATAAGGAAGATATGGGTGTTAAGGTCCACCACTTGTTCAACCTATAAGGCTATATCTGAAAGAATATTCTGTCTCGTCACTTTGGGTGACCATGATAGGTTTTACATGGGGGTTTGGTTCCAAGGTCAACCACTTGTCCAAGCTAACTCTATTGTAGCATAAAGAGAAGCAAAGGTCCACCACTTGTCCAAGCTATGGTCCATTGAAACATGGAGGGAAGGATGCTCCACCATTTCTCCAAGATAGGCTCCATTGAAACATGAAGAGAAGCAAGATGCACCATGTCTCCAAGATGCTAGGCTCCATGGAAATACCTTAAACCCACGATATTTCGTACATGGGGGGTTTACATTCAAGGTCCACCACTTGTCCAACCTATTATCGCTAGTAGCATGAGTGGTTTGGTCTCAAGATTCACCACTTTTCCACTTTATGTCATTATATTAAGAAGATCTGGGTGTTAAGTTCCACCACTTGTCCAGTCAATAAGGCTATATGTTAAAGGGTATTCTATCTCGACACTTTGGGTGACCATGATAGGTTTTACATGGGGGTTTTATTCCAAGGTCCACCACTTGTCCAAGCTAACTCTACTGAAACATAGAAAGAAGCAAAGGTCCACCATTTCTCCAAGCTAGGGTCCATTGAAACATGGAGAGGGATGCTCCACCATTTGTCCAAGATAGGATCCATTGAAACATAAGGAGATGCAAGCTGCACCATGTCTCCAAGATGCTAGGCTCCATTGACATACCTTAAACCCAAGATATTTCGTACATGGGGGGTTTACATTCAAGGTCGACCACTTGTCCAACCTATTATCGCTAGTAGCATGAGTGGTTTGGTCTCAAGATTCACCACCTTTGCACTCTATGTGATTATATTAAGAAGATCTGGGTGTTAAGTTCCATTACTTGTCCAACCTATAAGGCTGTATCTTAACGGTTATTCTTTGTCACCACTTGGAGTGACCATGATAGGTTTTACATGGGGGTTTGGTATCAAGGTCCACCATCTGTCCAAGCTAACTCTATTGAAAGATAGAGAGAAGCAAAGGTGCACCACTTGTCCAAGCTAGTCTCCATTGAAACATGGAGCGAACGACGCTCCACCATTTGTCCAAGTTAGGCTCCATTCAAACATGAAGAGAAGCAAGTTGCACCATGTCTCCTAGACGCTACGCTTCATTGAAATACCATAAACCCATGATATTTCGTACATGGAGAGTTACATTCAAGGTCCATCACTTGTCCAACCTATTATGGCTAGTAGCATGAGTGGTTTGGTCTCAAGATTCACCACTTTTCCACTCTATGTCATTATTTTAGGAATATCTGGGTGTAAAGGTCCATCACTTGTCCAATCTATAAGGCTCTATCTTAAAGGTTAGTGTTTGTCACCACTTGGAGTGACCATGATAGGTTTTACATGGGGGTTTGGTTCCAAGGTCCACCACTTGTCCAAGCTAACTCTATTGAAACATAGAGAGAAGCAAAGGTGCACCTCTTGTCCAAGCTAGGCTCCATCGCAACATGGAGGGAAGGATGCTCCACCATTTGTCCAAGCTAGGCTGCATTGAAGCATGAAGAGAAGCAAGATGCACCATGTCTCCTAGATGCTAGGCTCCATTGAAATACCTTAAACCCACAATATTTTGTACATGGGGGGTTTACATTCAAGGTCCACCACCTCTTCAACCTATTATCCTTAGTCGCATGAGTAATTTGGTTTCAAGATTCACCACTTTTCCACTCTATGTCATTATATTAAGAAGATCTGGGTGTTAAGCTCGACCACTTGTCCAACCTATAAGGCTATATCTAAAAGGGTATTCTTTCTCACCACTTGGTATGACCATGATATGTTTTACATGGGAGATTGGTTCCAAGGTCCACCACTTGTCCAAGCGAACTCTATTGAAACATAGAGAGAACGATGCTCTACCATTTCTCCAAAATAGGCTCCATTGAGACATTGAAAGAAGCAACCTCCACCATATATCCAAGATGCTAGGCTCCATTGAAATACCTTAAACCCACAATTTTTTGTACATGGGGGGTTTAAATTCAAGGTCCACCACTTGTCCAACCTATTATCGCTAGTAGCATGAGTGGTTTGGTCTCAAGATTCATCAATTTTCCATTCTATGTCATTATATTAAGAATATATGGGTGTTAAGGTCCATCACTTGTCCAATCTATAAGGCTGTATCTTAAAGGTTAGTCTTTGTCACCACTTGGAGTGACCATGATAGGTTTTACATGGGGGTTTGGTTCCAAGGTCCACCACTTGTCCAAGCTAACTCTATTGAAGCATAGAGAGAAGCAAAGGTGCACCACTTGTCCAAGCTAGGCTCCATTGCAACATGGAGAGAAGGATGCTCCACCATTTGTCCAAGCTAGGCCCCATTGAAGCATTAGGAGAAGCAAGATGCACCATGTCTCCTAGATGCTAGGCTCCATTGAAATACCTTAAACCCACGATATTTTGTACATGGGGGGTTTAAATTCAAGGTCCACCACTTCTCCAACCTATTATCCTTAGTAGCATGAGTAGCTTGGTCTCAAGATTCACTACTTTTCCACTCTATATCATTATATTAAGAAGATCTGGATGTTAAGGTCGGCCACTTGTCTACCCTATAAGGCTATATCTAAAAGGGTATTCTTTCTCACCGCTTGCAATGACGATAATATGTTTTACATGGGGGTTTGTTTCCAAGGTCCACCACTTGTCCAAGGTAACTCTTTTGAAACATAGAGAGAATGATGGTCCACCATTTCTCCAAAATAGGCTCCATTCAAACATTGAGAGAAACAAGCTCCACCATTTCTCCAAGATGCTAGGCTCCATTGAAATACCTTAAACCCACGATTTTTTGTACATGGGATGTTTAAATTCCAGGTCCACCAGTTGTCCAACCTATTATCCCTAGTACCATGAGTGTTTTGGTCTCAAGATTCACCACTTTTCCACTCTATGTCATTATATTAAGAAGATCTAGGTATTAAGGTCGACCACTTGTCCAACCTATAAGGGTATATCTTAAAGGGTATTCTTTCTCACGACTTGGAATGACCATGATATGTTTTACATGGGGGTTTGGTTCCAAGGTCCACCACTTATCCAAGCTAACTCTTTTGAAACATAGAGAGAAGCAAAGGTCCACCACTTGTCCAAGCTAGGCTCCATTGAAACATGGAGAGAAGGATGCTCCACCATTTTAAGAAGCTAACTCTATTGAAACGTGGAGGGTTTACATTGAAGGTCACCACTTGTCCAACCTATTATCGCTAGTAGCATGAGTGGGTTGGTCTCAAGATTCACCACTTTTCCACTCTATGTCATTATATTAAGAATATCTGGGTGTTAAGGTCCACCATTTGTCCAACCTATAAGGCTATATTTTAAAGGTTATTCTTTCTCACCACTTGGAGTGACCATGATAGGTTTTACATGGGGGTTTGGTTCCAAGGTCCACCACTTGTCCAAGCTAACTCTATTGAATCATAGAGAGAAGCAAAGGTCCACCACTTGACCAAGGTAGGATCCATTGAAACATGGAGAGAAGGATGTTCCACCATTTGTCCAAGATAGGCTCCATAGAAACATGAAGAGAAGCAACCTGCACCATGTCTCCTAGATGCTAGGCTCCATTGAAATACCTTAAACCCACAACATTTTGTACATGGGGGGTTTACATTCAAGATACACCATGTCTCCAAGATGCTAGGCTCCATTGAAATACCTTAAAACCATGATATTTTGTACACGGGGGGGTTTACATTCAAAGTCCACCACTTGTACAACCTATTATTGCTAGTATCATGAGTGGTTTGGTATCAAGATTCACCACTTTTCCACTCTATGTCATCATATTCAGAAGATATGGGTGTTAAGGTCCGCCACTTCTCCAACCTATAAGGCTATATCTTAAAGGGTATTCTTTCTCGCCACTTGGAGTGACCATGATAGGTTTTACATGTGGGTTTGGTTCCAAGGTCCACGATTGTCCAAGATAACTCTTTCAAAAGATAGAGAGAAGCAAACGTCCACTACTTGTGCAAGCTAGGGTCTGTTGAAACATGGAGAGAAGGATGCTTCACCATTTGTCCAAGATAGGCTCAATAAAAACATGAAGAGAAGCAAGATGCACCATGTCTCCAAGATGCTAGGCTCCATTGAAATACCTTAAACCCACGATATTTCGTAAATGGTGGGTTTACATTCAAGGTCCACCACTTGTCCAACCTATAATCGCTAGTAGCATGAGTGGTTTGGTCTCAAGATTCACCACTTTTCCACTTTATTTCATTATATTAAGAAGATCTGGGTGTTAAGGTCCACCACTTGTCCAGTCTATAAGGCTATATCTTAAAGGGTATTCTGTCTCGACACTTTGGGTGACCATGATAGGTTTTACATGGGGTTTTGGTTCCAAGGTCCACCACTTGTCCAAGCTAACTCTATTGAAACATAGAGAGAAGCAAAGGTCCATCATTTGTCCAAGCTAGGGTCCATTGAAACATGGAGAGAAGGCTGCTCCACCATTTGTCCAAGATAGGCTCCATTGAAACATGAAGAGAAGAAACATGCACCATGTCTCCATCACTTGTCTAATCTATAAGGATGTATCTTAAAGGTTAGTCTTTTTCACCACTTGGAGTGACCATGATAGGTTTTACATGGGGTTTGGTTCCAAGGTCCACCACTTGTCCAAGCTAACGCTATTGAATCATTGAGAGAAGCAAAGGTGCACCACTTGTCCAAGCTAGGTTCCATTGAAACATGGAGAGAAGCAACCTCCACCATCTCCAAGATGCTAGGCTCCATTGAAATACCTTAAACCCACAATTGTTTGTACATGGGGGGTTTAAAGTCAAGGTCCACCACTTATCCAACGTATTATCCCTAGTAGCATCAGTGTTTTGGTCTCAAGATTCACCACTTTTCCACTCTATGACATTATATTAAGAAGATTTGGGTATTAAGGTAGACCACTTGTCTAACCTATAAGGGTATATCTTAAAGGGTATTCTTTCTCACCCCTTGGAATGACCATGATATGCTTTACATGGGGGTTTGGTTCCAAGGTCCACCACTTATCCAAGCTAACCTTCTTGAAACATAGAGAGAAGCAAAGGTCCACCACTTGTCCAAGCGAGGCTCCATTAAAACATAGAGAGAAGGATGGTCCACCATTTGTGGAAGCTAACTCTATTGAAACATGGGGGCTTTACATTCAAGGTCCACCACTTGTGAAACCTATTATCACTAGTAGCATGAGTGGTTTGGTCTCAATGTTTACCACTTTTCCACTCTATGTCATTATATTAAGAAGATCTGGTTGTTAACACTAGGTTGGTAACCTAACAGGACATAAAAGTGTCCTTTCAGGGTTTTGAAAGAAACCTCCAAAACCATAGTAGATCCACTCATTTTGTAAAATCCTTTCATGAGGTTATAATCAAAGGCCTACTACACATGGAAAAAATAAGAAACTTGTAAAATTTCTCATCTTTTGGTCACACCAAGCCTCCAAAGTTGATGGACCAGTATATTTTCATCAAAACAATCATTTCTTACGCTTTGTTGCATAAAAAAAAGATTAGGGATTTTTGTAGGACTTGAGATAAATTCCCTAGTTAACTTCAATGGGTTGGTGATCAAAACATATGATTGCTTCTCACTCACTATTTTTTGTTTTTCCAAAAGAAACAGTTACAAAAAATATGATTTTTTACCATTCTGCAAACCTATCATCAAAGTTTCTATAGCCACGCTCAATACAAATAATATATGCATGTTTTCTTAGTTCCCTATTGTCCTTTAGGTTCATAAGGAGCCATGGAGCATGTCAAAAGAATAATACATCTCTTACCAAGGGGAATCTTGGGGACAAAGATGAAGTGCTAAATACAGCAAACATGAAAAAACTGGGTTCAACATTATGAGTTGTAGAATCCCATAGAAACTATTCAATATCTAGCCAAATTTGATCCTTATGACTAGATATGGTTACTACCCACAAAATGCATGTAGTTGTCACAAGAAACTAACAATATTGAAAAAGCTATACTTGATATACTAGAATGTTTCGTTTTCTTCTATAATTGAAAAAATCAACCATCGTTGTCTACTATGCAAAATAGGGTATTAGGTGCCCCAAAACTCAAGGAATATTAGCTTTATGTTACAATATGCAACATAGAAAATCGAAACTGCATTTGGATATCATGAAAGACACCAAAAAAATCATAGAAGAGCTAAAATTGGCTAAAAAACAAGATTTGACAATTTTTGTAATTTGGTCATAACTTACAACTTTAACATTTATTTCTCCCTAGAAGCATCACGACATGTTGAGGACTACTAAAGATAGTTCTCTAGCATTATAGACCTCACAAACATGAATTATAGAGTGGTATAGTTGCAAAAAGTTGAAAAAAGCCAAAAACAGGATCCGTTTTGTCACACAGTTTAGGTTGTGAAATGTTGTGCAAGGACAAGGTTAAAGATGGAATTGATATTCCAAAAACATGTCCAGTTTTTTTCAGCTCATGAGACAACTTTCTAGATAGATAGCACCTCAAAATCCATTTTGAAACTCTTGACATAATTCAAGGAAAATGGTCACTTAACAGGACATAAAAGTGTCCCAGGACATAAAAGTGTCCCATTACCAACCTAGTGTTAAGGTCCACCACTTTCCCACCGTATAAGGCTATATCTTAAAGGGTATTCTTTCTCGCCACTTGGAGTGACCCAGATAGGTTTTACATGGGGGTTTGGTTCCAAGGTCCACCACTTGTCCAAGCAAACTCTATTGAAACATAGAGAAAAGAAAAGGTCCACCACTTGTCCAAGCTAGGGTCCATTGAAACATGGAGAGAAGAATGCTCCACCATTTGTCCAAAATAGGCTCCTTTGAAACATGAAAAGAAGCAAGTTCACCATGTCTCCAAGATGCTAGGCTCCATGGAAATACCTTAAACCCACAATATTTCGTAAATGGGGGGTTTACATTCAAGGTCCACCACTTGTCCAACCTATTATCGTTAGTACATGGGTGGTTTGGTCTCAAGATTCATCACTTTTTCACTCTCTGTCATTATATTAAGAATATCTGGGTGTTAAGGTCCACCACTTATTCAACCTATTATCGCTAGTAGCATGAGTGGTTTGGTCTCAAGATTCACCACTTTTCCACTCTATGTCATCATATAAGGAAGAGATGGGTGTTAAGGTCCACCACTTGTCCAACCTATAAGGCTATATCTGAAAGAATATTCTGTCTCGCCACTTTGGGTGACCATGATAGGTTTTACATGGGGGTTTGGTTCCGAGGTCAACCACTTGTCCAAGCTAACTCTATTGTAGCATAGAGACAAGCAAAGGTCCACCACTTGTCCAAGCTATGGTCCATTGAAACATTGAGGGAAGGATGATCCACCATTTGTCCGAGATAGGCTCCATTGAAACATAAAGAGAAGCAAGCTGCACCATGTCTCCAAGATGCTAGGCTCCATGGAAATACCTTAAACCCACGATATTTCGTACATTGGGGGTTTACATTCAAGGTCCACCACTTGTCCAACCTATTATCGCTAGTAGCATGAGTGGTTTGGTCTCAAGATTCACCACTTTTCCACTTTATGTCATTATATTAAGAAGATCTCGGTGTTAAGGTCCACCACTTGTCCAGTCAATAAGGCTATATCCTAAAGGGTATTCTGTCTGGACACTTTGGGTGACCATGATAGGTTTTACATGGGGGTTTGGTTCCAAGGTCCACCACTTGTCCAAGCTAACTCTATTGAAACATAGAGAGAAGCAAAGGTCCACCATTTCTCCAAGCTAGGGTCCATTGAAACATGGAGAGGGATGCTCCACCATTTGTCCAAGATAGGATCCATTGAAACATAAGGAGAAGCAAGCTGCACCATGTCTCAAAGATGCTAGGCTCTATTGACCTACCTTAAACCCACGATATTTCGTACATGGGGGGTTTACATTCAAGGTCCACCACTTGTCCAACCTATTATCGCTAGTAGCATGAGTGGTTTGGTCTCAAGATTCACCACCTTTGCACTCTATGTCATTATATTAAGAAGATCTGGGTGTTAAGGTCCATCACTTGTCCAACCTATAAGGCTGTATCTTAATGGTTATCCTTTGTCACCACTTGGAGTGACCATGATAGGTTTTACATGGGGGTTTGGTTCCAAGGTCCACCATTTGTCCAACCTAACTCTATTGAAAGATAGAGGGAAGCAAAGGTGCACCACTTGTCCAAGCTAGTCTCCATTGAAACATGGAGCGAACGACGCTCCACCATTTGTCCAAGTTAGGCTCCATTCAAACATGAAGAGAAGCAAGTTGCACCATGTCTCCTAGACGCTACGCTTCATTGAAATACCATAAACCCATGATATTTCGTACATGGAGGGTTACATTCAAGGTCCACCACTTGTCCAACCTATTATGGCCAGTAGCATGAGTGGTTTGGTCTCAAGATTCACCACTTTTCCACTCTATGTCATTATATTAAGAATATCTGGGTGTAAAGGTCCATCACTTGTCCAATCTATAAGGCTCTATTTTAAAGGTTAGTCTTTGTCACCACTTGGAGTGACCATGATAGGTTTTACATGGGGGTTTGGTTCCAAGGTCCACCACTTGTCCAAGCTAACTCTATTGAAACATAGAGAGAAGCAAAGGTGCACCACTTGTCCAAGCTAGGCTCCATTGCAACATGGAGAGAAGGATGCTCCACCATTTGTCCAAGTTAGGCTGCATTGAAGCATGAAGAGAAGCAAGATGCACCATGTCTCCTAGATGCTTGGCTCCATTGAAATACCTTAAACCCACAATATTTTGTACATGGGGGGTTTACATTCAAGGTCCACCGCTCCTTCAACCTATTATCCTTAGTAGCATGAGTAGTTTGGTTTCAAGATTCACCACTTTTCCACTCTATGTCATTATATTGAGAATATCTGGGTGTAAAGGTCCATCACTTGTCCAATCTATAAGGCTCTATCTTAAAGGTTAGTCTTTGTCACCAGTTGGAGTGACCATTATAGTTTTTACATGGGGGTTTGGTTCCAAGGTCCACCACTTGTCCAAGCTAACTCTATTGAAAGATAGAGAGAAGCAAAGGTGCACCACTTGTCCAAGCTAGTCTCCATTGAAACATGGAGGGAAGGATGCTCCAACATTTGTTCAAGCTAGGCTCCATTGAAACATGAAGAGAAGCAAGCTGCACCATGTCTCCTAGATGCTAGGCCCCATTGAAATACCTTAAACCCACAATATTTTGTACATGGGGGGTTTACATTCAAGGTCCACCACTTCTTCAACCTATTATCCTTAGTAGCATGAGTAGTTTGGTTTCAAGATTCACCACTTTTCCACTCTATGTCATTATATTAAGAATATCTGGGTGTAAAGGTCCATCACTTGTCCAATCTATAAGGCTCTATCTTAAAGGTTAGTCTTTGTCACCACTTGGAGTGACCATGATAGGTTTTACATGGGGGTTTGGTTCCAAGGTCCACCACATGTCCAACCTAACTCTATTGAAAGATAGAGGGAAGCAAAGGTGCACCACTTGTCCAAGCTAGTCTCCATTGAAACATGGAGCGAACGACGCTCCACCATTTCTCCTAAATAGGCTCCATTGAGACATTGAGAGAAGCAACCTCCACCATATCTCCAAGATGCTACGCTCCATTGAAATACCTTAAACCCACAATTTTTTGTACATGGGGGGTTTAAATTCAAGGTCCACCACTTGTCCAACCTATTAACGCTAGAAGCATGAGTGGTTTGGTCTCAAGATTCACCACTTTTCCATTCTATGTCAATATATTAAGAATATCTGGGTGTTAAGGTCCATCACTTGTCCAATCTATAAGGCTATATCTTAAAGGTTAGTCTATGTCACCACTTGGAGTGACCATCATAGGTTTTACATCGGGGTTTGGTTCCAAGGTCCACCACTTGTCCAAGCTAACTCTATTGAAGCATAGAGAGAAGCAAAGGTGCACCACTTGTCCAAGTTAGGCTCCATTGCAACATGGAGAGAAGGATGCTCCACCATTTGTCCAAGCTAGGCTGCATTGAAGCATGAAGAGAAGCAAGATGCACCATATCTCCTAGATGCTAGGCTCCATTGAAATACCTTAAACCCACAATATTTTGTACATGGGGGGTTTACATTCAAGGTCCACCACTTCTTCAACCTATTATCCTTAGTAGCATGAGTAGTTTGGTTTCAAGATTCACCACTTTTCCACTCTCTGTCATTATATTGAGAATATCTGGGTGTAAAGGTCCATCACTTGTCCAATCTATAAGGCTCTATCTTAAAGGTTAGTCTTTGTCACCACTTGGAGTGACCATTATAGGTTTTACATGGGGGTTTGGTTCCAAGGTCCACCACTTGTCCAAGCTAACTCTATTGAAAGATAGAGAGAAGCAAAGGTGCACCACTTGTCCAAGCTAGTCTCCATTGAAACATGGAGGGAAGGATGCTCCAACATTTGTTCAAGCTAGGCTCCATTGAAACATGAAGAGAAGCAAGCTGCACCATGTCTCCTAGATGCTAGGCTCCATTGAAATACCTTAAACCCACAATATTTTGTACAGGGGGGGTTTACATTCAAGGTCCACCACTTCTTCAACCTATTATCGTTAGTAGCATGAGTAGTTTGGTTTCAAGATTCACCACTTTTCCACTCTATGTCATTATATTAAGAATATCTGGGTGTAAAGGTCCATCACTTGTCCAATCTATAAGGCTCTATCTTAAAGGTTAGTCTTTGTCGCCACTTGGAGTGACCATGATAGGTTTTACATGGGGGTTTGGTTCCAAGGTCCACCACTTGTCCAAGTTAACTCTATTGAAAAATAGAGAGAAGCAAAGGTGCACTACTTGTCCAAGCGAACTCTATTGAAACATAGAGAGAACGATGCTCTACCATTTCTCCTAAATAGGCTCCATTGAGACATTGAGAGAAGCAACCTCCACCATATCTCCAAGATGCTAGGCTCCATTGAAATACCTTAAACCCACAATTTTTTGTACATGGGGGGTTTAAATTCACGGTCCACCACTTGTCCAACCTATTAACGCTAGTAGCATGAGTGGTTTGGTCTCAAGATTCACCACTTTTCCATTCTATGTCATTATATTAAGAATATCTGGGTGTTAAGGTCCATCACTTGTCCAATCTATAAGGCTGTATCTTAAAGGTTAGTCTATGTCACCACTTGGAGTGACCATCATAGGTTTTACATGGGGGTTTGGTTCCAAGGTCCACCACTTGTCCAAGCTAACTCTATTGAAACATAGAGAGAAGCAAAGGTGCACCACTTGTCCAAGCTAGGCTCCATTGCAACATGGAGAGAAGGATGCTCCACCATTTGTCCAAGCTAGGCTGCATTGAAGCATGAAGAGAAGCAAGATGCACCATGTCTCCTAGATGCTAGGCTCCATTGAAATACCTTAAACCCACAATATTTTGTACATGGGGGGTTTACATTCAAGGTCCACCACTTCTTCAACCTATTATCCTTAGTAGCATGAGTAGTTTGGTTTCAAGATTTACCACTTTTCCACTCTATGTCATTATATTAAGAATATCTGGGTGTAAAGGTCCATCACTTGTCCAATCTATAAGGCTCTATCGTAAAGGTTAGTCTTTGTCACCTCTTGGAGTGCCCATGATAGGTTTTACATGGGGGTTTGGTTCCAAGGTCCACCGCTTGTCCAAGCTAACTCTATTGAAACATACAGAGAAGCAAAGTTGCACCACTTGTCCAAGCTAGGCTCCATTGCAAAATGGAGAGAAGGATGCTCCACCATTTGTCCAAGCTAGGCTACATTGAAGCATGAAGAGAAGCAAGATGCACCATGTCTCCTAGATGCTAGGCTCCATTGAAATACCTTAAACCCACAATATTTTGTACATGGGGGGTTTACATTCAAGGTCCACCACTTCTTCAACCTATTATCCTTAGTAGCATAAGTAGTTTGGTTTCAAGATTCACCACTTTTCCACTCTATGTCATTATATTAAGAAGGTCTGGGTGTTAAGTTTGACCACTTGTCCATCCTATAAGGCTATATCTAAAAGGGTATTCTTTCTCACCACTTGAAATGACCATGATATGTTTTACATGGGGGTTTGGTTCCAAGGTCCACCACTTGTCCAAGCGAACTCTATTGAAACATAGAGAGAACGATGCTCTACCATTTCTCCTAAATAGGCTCCATTGACACATTGAGAGAAGCAACCTCCACCATATCTCCAAGATGCTAGGCTCCATTGAAATACCTTAAACCCACAATTTTTTGTGCATGGGAGGTTTAAATTCAAGGTCCACCACTTGTCCAACCTATTATCGCTAGTAGCATGAGTGGTTTGGTCTCAAGATTCACCACTTTTCCATTCTATGTCATTATATTAAGAATATCTGGGTGTTAAGGTCCATCACTTGTCCAATCTATAAGGCTGTATCTTAAAGGTTAGTCTATGTCACCACTTGGAGTGACCATCATAGGTTTTACATGGGGGTTTGGTTCCAAGGTCCACCACTTGTCCAAGCTAACTCTATTGAAACATAGAGAGAATCAAAGGTGCACCACTTGTCCAAGCTAGGCTCCATTGCAACATGGAGAGAAGGATGCTCCACCATTTGTCCAAGCTAGGCTGCATTGAAGCATGAAGAGAAGCAAGATGCACCATGTCTCCTAGATGCTAGGCTCCATTGAAATACCTTAAACCCACAATATTTTGTACATGGGGGGTTTACATTCAAGGTCCACCACTTCTTCAACCTATTATCCTTAGTAGCATGAGTAGTTTGGTTTCAAGATTTACCACTTTTCCACTCTATGTCATTATATTAAGAATATCTGGGTGTAAAGGTCCATCACTTGTCCAATCTATAAGGCTCTATCTTAAAGGTTAGTCTTTGTCACCACTTGGAGTGAGCATGATAGGTTTTACATGGGGGTTTGGTTCCAAGGTCCACCACTTGTCCAAGCTAACTCTATTGAAACATACAGAGAAGCAAAGGTGCACCACTTGTCCAAGCTAGGCTCCATTGCAAAATGGAGAGAAGGATGCTCCACCATTTGTCCAAGCTAGGCTGCATTGAAGCATGAAGAGAAGCAAGATGCACCATGTCTTCTAGATGCTAAGCTCCATTGAAATACCTTAAACCCACAATATTTTGTACATGGGGGGTTTACATTCAAGGTCCACCATTTCTTCAACCTATTATCCTAATTAGCATGAGTAGTTTGGTTTCAAGATTCACCACTTTTCCACTCTATGTCATTATATTAAGAAGGTCTGGGTGTTAAGTTTGACCACTTGTCCATCCTATAAGGCTATATCTAAAAGGGTATTCTTTCTCACCACTTGGAATGACCATGATATGTTTTACATGGGGGTTTGGTTCCAAGGTCCACCACTTGTCCAAGCGAACTCTATTGAAACATAGAGAGAACGATGCTCTACCATTTCTCCTAAATAGGCTCCATTGAGACATTGAGAGAAGCAACCTCCACCATATCTCCAAGATGCTAGGCTCCATTGAAATACCTTAAACCACAATTCTTTGTACATGGGGGGCTTAAATTCAAGGTCCACCACTTGTCCAACCTATTATCGCTAGTAGCATGAGTGGTTTGGTCTCAAGATTCACCACTTTTCCATTCTATGTCATTATATTAAGAATATCTGGGTGTTAAGGTCCATCACTTGTCCAATCTATAAGGCTGTATCTTAAAGATTAGTCTTTGTCACCACTTGGAGTGACCATCATAGGTTTTACATGGGGGTTTGGTTCCAAGGTCCACCACTTGTCCAAGCTAACTCTATTGAAACATAGAGAGAAGCAAAGGTGCACCACTTGTCCATGCTAGGCTCCATTGCAACATGGAGAGAAGGATGCTCCACCATTTGTCCAAGCTTGGCTCCATTGAAGCATTAGGAGAAGCAAGATGCACCATGTCTCCTAGATTCTAGGCTCCATGGAAATACCTTAAACCCACGATATTTTGTACATGGGGGATTTACATTCAAAGTCCACTACTTCTCCAACCTATTATCCTTAGTAGCATGAGTAGCTTGGTCTCAAGATGCACTACTTTTCCACTCTATGTCATTATATTAAGAAGATCTGGGTGTTAAGGTCGGCCACTTGTCTACCCTATAAGGCTATATCTAAAAGGGTATTCTTTCTCACCACTTGCAATGACGATAATATGTTTTACATGGGGGTTTGGTTCCAGGGTCCACCACTTGTCCAAGGTAGCTCTTTTGAAACATAGAGAGAATGATGGTCCACCATTTCTCCAAAATAGGCTCCATTTAAACATTGAGAGAAGCAAGCTCCACCATTTCTCCAAGATGCTAGGCTCCATTGAAATACCTTAAACCCACGATTTTTTGTACATGGCAGGTTTGAATTCCAGGTCCACTAGTTGTCCAACCTATTATCCCTAGTACCATGAGTGTTTTGGTCCCAAGATTCACCACTTTTCCACTCTATGTCATTATATTAAGAAGATCTAGGTATTAAGGTCGACCACTTGTCCAACCTATAGGGGTATATCTTACAGGGTATTCTTTCTCACCACTTGGAATGACCATGATATGTTTTACATGGGGGTTTGGTTCCAAGGTCCACCACTTATCCAAGCTAACTCTATTGAAACATAGAGAGAAGCAAAGGTCCACCACTTGTCCAAGCTAAGCTCCATTGAAACATGGAGAGAAGGATGCTCCACCATTTTAAGAAACTAACTCTATTGAAACGTGGACGGTTTACATTAAGGTCCACCACTTGTCCAACCTATTATCGCTAGTAGCATGAGTGGGTTGGTCTCAAGATTCACCACTTTTCCACTCTATGTCATTATATTAAGAATATCTGGGTGTTAAGGTCCACCATTTGTCCAACCTATAAGGCTATATTTTAAAGGTTATTCTTTCTCACCACTTGGAGTGACCATGATAGGTTTTACATGGGGGTTTGGTTCCAAGGTCCACCACTTGTCCAAGCTAACTCTATTGAAACATAGAGAGAAGCAAAGGTCCACCACTTGACCAAGCTAGGATCCATTGAAACATGGAGAGAAGGATGTTCCACCATTTATCCAAGATAGGCTCCATAGAAACATGAAGAAAAGCAAGCTGCACCATGTCTCCTAGATTCTAGCCTCCATGGAAATACCTTAAACCCACGACATTTTGTACATGGGGGGTTTACATTCAAGATACACCATGTCTCCAAGATGCTAGGCTCCATTGAAATACCTTAAACCCAAGATATTTCGTACATGGTGGGTTTGCATTCAAGGTCCACCACTTGTCCAACCTATAATCGCTAGAAGCATGAGTGGTTTGGTCTCAAGATTCACCACTTTTCCACTTTATTTCATTATATTAAGAAGATCTGGATGTTAAGATCCACCACTTGTCCAGTCTATAAGGCTATATCTTAAAGGGTATTCTGTCTCGACACTTTGGGTGACCATGATAGGTTTTACATGGTGTTTTGGTTCCAAGGTCCACCACTTGTCCAAGCTAACTCTATTGAAACATAGAGAGAAGCAAAGGTCCATCATTTGTCCAAGCTAGGGTCCATTGAAACATGGAGAGAAGGATGCTCCACCATTTGTCCAAGATAGGCTCAATAAAAACATGAAGAGAAGCAAGATGCACCATGTCTACAAGATCCTAGGCTCCATTGAAATACCTTAAACCCACCATATTTCGTACATGGTGGGTTTACATTCAAGGTCCACCACTTGTCCAACCTATAATCGCTAGTAGCATGAGTGGTTTGGTCTCAAGATTCACCACTTTTCCACTTTATTTCATTATATTAGGAAGATCTGGGTGTTAAGGTCCACCACTTGTCCAGTCTATAAACCTATATCTTAAAGGGTATTCTGTCTCGACACTTTGGGTGACCATGATAGGTTTTACATGGGGTTTTGGTTCCAAGGTCCACCACTTGTCCAAGCTACCTCTATTGAAACATAGAGAGAAGCAAAGGTCCATCATTTTTCCAAGCTAGGGTCCATTGAAACATGGAGAGAAGGATGCTCCACCATTTGTCCACGATAGGCTCCATTGAAACATGAAGAGAAGCAACATGCACCATGTCTCCAAGATGCTACGCTCCATTGACATACCTTAAACCCATGATATTTTGTACATGGGGGGTTTACATTCAAGTTCCACCACTTGTCCAGCCTATTATCTCTAGAAGCATGAGTGGTTTGCTCTCAAGATTCACCACCTTTTCACTATATGTCATTATATTAAGAAGATATGGGTGTTAAGGTCCATCACTTGTCCAACCTATAAGGCTGTATCTTAACAGTTATTCTTTGTCACCACTTGGAGTGAGATGATAGGTTTTACATGGGGGTTTGGTTCCAGGATCCACCACTTGTCCAAGCTAACTCTATTGAAAGAGAGAGAGAAGCAAAGGTGGACCGCTTGTCCAAGCTAGTCTCCATTGAAACATGGAGCGAAGGATGCTCCAACATTTGTCCAAGCTAGGCTCCATTGAAACATGAAGAGAAGCAAGCTGCACCATGTCTCCTAGACGCTAGCCTCCATTGAAATACCTTAAACCCACGATATTTCGTACATGGGGGATTTATATTCAAGTTCCACCACTTCTTCAACCTATTATCCTTAGTGGCATGAGTAGTTTGGACTAAAGATTCACCACTTTTTCACTGTATGTCATTATATTAAGAGGATCTGGGTGTTAAGATTGATAACGTGCCCAACCTATAAGGCTATATCTAAAAGGGTATTCTTTCTCACCACTTGGAATGACCATGATATATTTTACATTGGGGTTTGGTTCCAAGGTCCACCACTTGTCCAAGCGAACTCTATTGAAACATAGAGAGAACGATGATCCACCATTTATTCAAAATAGGCTCCATTGAAACATTGAGAGAAGCAACCTCCACCATATCTCCAAGATTCTAGGCTCCATTGAAATACCTTAAACCCATAATTTTTTGTACATGGGGGGTTTAAATTCAAGGTCCACCACTTGTCCAACGTATTATCCCTAGTAGCATGATTGTTTTGGTCTCAAGATTCACCACTTTTGCACTCTATGTCATTATATTAAGAAGATTTGGGTATTAAGGTAGACTGCTTGTCTAACCTATAAGGGTATATCCTAAAGGGTATTCTTTCTCACCACTTAGAATGACCATGATATGTTTTACATGGGGGTTTGGTTCCAAGATCCACCACTTATCCAAGCTAAGTCTATTGAAACATAGAGAGAAGCAAAGGTCCACCACTTGTCCAAGCGAGGCTCCATTAAAATATGGAGTGAAGGATGATCCACCATTTGTCGAAGCTAAATCTATTGAAACATGGAGGTTTTACATTCAAGGTCCACCACTTGTGCAACCTATTATCGCTAGTAGCATGAGTGGTTTGCTCTCAATATTTACCATTTTTCCACTGTATGTCATTATATTAGGAAGATCTGGTTGTTAAGGTCCACCACTTGTCCACTGTATAAGGCTATATCTTAAACGGTATTCTTTCTCGCCACTTGGAGTGACCATGATAGGTTTTACATGGGGGTTTCGTTCCAAGGTCCACCACTTGTCCAAGCTAACTCTATTGAAACATAGAGAGAAGAAAAGGTCCACCACTTGTTCAAGCTAGGGTCCATTGAAACATGGAGAGAAGGATGCTCCACCATTTGTCCAAAATAGGCTCCTTTGAAACATAAAAAGAAGCAAGTTCACAATGTCTCCAAGATGCTAGGCTCCATGGAAATACCTTAAACCCACAATATTTCGTAAATGGGGGGTTTACATTCAAGGTCCACCACTTGTCCAACCTATTATCGCTAGTAGCATTGGTGGTTTGGTCTCAATATTCACCACTTTTTCACGTACTCTCTGTCATTATATTAAGAATATCTGGGTGTTAAGGTCCACCACTTATTCAACCTATTATCTCTAGTAGCATGAGTGGTTTGGTCTCAAGATTCACCACTTTTCCACTCTATGTCATTATATAAGGAAGATATGGGTGTTAAGGTCCACCACTTGTTCAACCTATAAGGCTATATCTGAAAGAATATTCTGTCTCGCCACTTTGGGTGACCATGATAGGTTTTACATGGGGGTTTGGTTCCAAGGTTCACCAGTTGTCCAAGCTACCTCTATTGTAACATAGAGAGAAGCAAAGGTCCACCACTTGTTCAAGCAAGGGTCCATTGAAACATGGAGAGAAGGATGCTCCACCATTTGTCCAAGATAGGCTCCATTGAAACATGAAGAGATGCAAGATGCATCATGTCTGGGTCCACCACTTGTCCAACCTATTATCGCTAGTAGCATTGGTGGTTTGGTCTCAATATTCACCACTTTTTCACGTACTCTCTGTCATTATATTAAGAATATCTGGGTGTTAAGGTCCACCACTTTTCCAACCTATTATCGATAGTAGCATGAGTGGTTTGGTCTCAAGATTCACCACTTTTCCACTCTATGTCATCATATTAAGAAGATATGGGTGTTAAGGTCCACCACTTGTCCAACCTATAAGGCTATATCTTAAAGAATATTCTGTCTCGTCACTTTGGGTGACCATGATAGGTTTTACATGGGGGTTTGGTTCCAAGGTTCACCACTTGTCCAAGCTACCTCTATTGTAACATAGAGAGAAGCAAAGGTCCACCACTTGTTCAAGCAAGGGTCCATTGAAACATGGAGAGAAGGATGCTCCACCATTTGTCCAAGATAGGCTCCATTGAAACATGAAGAGATGCAAGCTGCATCATGTCTCCAAGATGCTAGCCTCCATGGAAATACCTTAAAACCACGATATTTTGTACATGGGGGGTTTGCATTCCAGGTCCACCACTTGTCCAACCTATTATCGCTAGTAGCATGAGTGGTTTGGTCTCAAGATTCACAACTTTTCCACTCTATGTCATTATATTAAGAATATCTGGGTGTTAAGGTCCATCACTTGTCCAATGTATAAGGCTGTATCTTAAAGGTTAGTCTTTTTCACCACTTGGAGTGACCATGATAGGTTTTACATGGGGGTTTGGTTCCAAGGTCCACCACTTGTCCAAGCTAACGCTATTGAAACATAGAGAGAAGCAAAGGTGCACCACTTGTCCAAGCTAGGTTCCATTGAAACATGGAGAGAATGATGCTCCACCATTTGTAGAAGCTAACTCTATTGAAACATGTAGGTTTACATTTAACGTCCACCACTTGTCCAACCTATTATATCTAGTAGCATGAGTGGTTTGGTCTCAAGATTCACCACTTTTCCACTCTATGCATTATAATAAGAATATCTCGGTGTTAAGGTCCACCACTTGTCCAACCTATAAGGCTATATTTTAAAGGTTATTCTTTCTCAGCACTTGGAGTGACCATGATAAGTTTTACATGGGGGTTTGGTTCCAAGGTCCACCACTTGTCCAAGCTAACTCTATTGAAACATAGAGAGAAGCAAAGGTGCACCACTTGTCCAAGCTAGGCTCCATTGGAGAGAAGGATGCTCCACCATTTGTCTAAGCTAAGCTCCATTGAAGCATGAAGAGAAGAAAGATGCACCATGTCTTCTAGATGCAAGGCTCCATTGAAATACCTTAAACCCACGATATTTTTTACATGGGGGGTTTACATTCAAGGTCCACCACTTCTCCAACCTATTATTCTTAGTAGCATGAGTAGTTTGGTCTCAAGATTCACTACTTTTCCACTCTATGTCATTATATTAAGAAGATCTAGGTGTTAAGGTCAACCACTTGTCTACCCTATAAGGCTATATCTAAAAGGGTATTCTTTCTCACCACTTGCAATGACCATAATATGTTTTACATGGGGGTTTGGTTCCAAGGTCCACCACTTGTCCAAGGTAACTCTTTTGAAACATAGAGAGAATGATGGTCCACCATTTATCCGAAATAGGCTTCATTGAAACATTGAGAGAAGCAAGCTCCACCATTTCTCCAAGATGCTAGGCTCCATTGAAATACCTTAAACCCACGATTTTTTGTACATGGGGGGTTTAAATTCCAAGTCCACCACTTGTCTAACCTATTATCCCTAGTACCATGAGTGTTTTGGTCTCAAGATTCACCACTTTTCCACTCTACGTCATTATATTAAGAAGATCTAGGTATTAAGGTCGACCACTTGTCCAACCTATAAGGGTATATCTTAAAGGGTATTATTTCTCACTACTTGGAATGACCATGATATGTTTTACATGGGGGTTTAGTTCCAAGGTCCATCACATATCCAAGCTAACTCTATTGAAACATAGAGAGAAGCAAAGGTTCACCACTTGTCCAAGCTAGGATCCATTGAAACATGGAGAGAAGGATGCTCCATCATTTGTAGAAGCTAAGTCTATTGAAACATGTAGGTTTACATTCAAGGTCCACCACTTGTCCATCCTATTATATCTAGTAGCATGAGTGCTTTGGTCTCAAGATTCACCACTTTTCCACTCTATGTCATTATATGAAGAATAGCTCGGTGTTAAGGTCCACCACTTGTCCAACCTATAAGGCTATATTTTAAAGGTTATTCTTTCTGACCACTTGGAGTGACCATGATAGGTTTTACATGGGGGTTTGGTTCCAAGGTCCACCATTTGTCCAAGCTAACTCTATTGAAACATAGAGAGAAGCAAAGGTCCACCACTTGTCCAAGCTAACTCTATTGAAACATAGAGAGAAGCAAAGGTCCACCACTTGTCCAAGCTAGGATCTATTGAAACATGGAGAGAAGGATGTTCCACCATTTGTCCAAGATAGGCTCCATTGAAACATGAAGAGAAGCAAGCTACACCATGTCTCCTAGATGCTAGGCTCCATTGAAATACCTTAAACCCACGATATTTTGTACATGGGGGGTTTACATTCAAGGTACACCATGTCTCCAAGATGCTAGGCTCCATTGAAATACCTTAAACCCACGATATTTTGTACACGGGGGTGGTTTACATTCAAAGTCCACCACTTGTCCAACCTATTATCGCTAGTATCATGAGTGGTTTGGTATCAAGATTCACCATTTTTCCACTCTATGTCATCATATTAAGAAGATATGGGTGTTAAGGTCCACCACTTCTCCAACCTATAAGGCTATATCTTAAAGGGTATTCTTTCTTGCCACTTGGAGTGACCATGATAGGTTTTACATGGGGGTTTGGTTCCAAGGTCCACCACTTTCCAAGCTAAGTCTATTGAAACATAGAGAGAAGCAAAGGTCCACCACTTGTCCAAGCTAGGGTCCATTGAAACATGGAGAGAAGGATGCTCCACCCTTTTCCAAGATAAGGCTCCATTGAAACATGAAGAGAAGCAAGCTGCACCATGTCTCCAAGATGCTAGGCTCCATTTAAATACCTTAAACCCACGATATTTCGTACGTGGGGGGTTTACATTCAAGGTCCACCACTTGTCCAACCTATTATCTCTAGTAGCATGAGTGTTTTGGTTTCAAGATTCACTACTTTTCCACTCTATGTCATTATAGTAAGAAGATTTGGGTGTGAAGGTCCACCACTTGTGCAACCTATAAGGCTATATCTTAAATGATATTTTTTCTCACCACTTGAAATGTTCATGATATGTTTTACATGGGGTTTTGTTCCAAGGTCCACCACTTGTCCAAGATAACTCTATGACATATATAGCATACAAACAATATTTAACTAGATTCCCTACCTATCATGTCCAGTAGCATGGATTCTCTGGCTTTAAGGTCCACCACTTGTCCAACCTATACTCTCTTTATGTAAGGGAGATCGTGCTATAAATTCACATCCTTCCCGCCTAAATTTAAAATTCAAAATCTTGTTGCCTAAATTTAAAATATCCCTCCCAAATTTTAAATATCCCGCCCAAATTTTAATATATCCCGTCCAATTTTTAAAATTCAAACTTTTTTTTATAAAATTTAAATTTTACCGCCTAAATTTAAAATATTCCATGCGAATGTGATTTTAAATTCAAGTTTACCACAAAAAGATGTGATTATCCCACCTAAATTCAAATATGCAAACCTCAAATCATTTTATTGTACATAAATTCAAATTAACAAGCCTAACTGATATTAGTTTGCATAGATATGAATTCATCACACCTAAATTATGTCACCATGTTAGAGAGAGTGGTTAGAGAATTTGAACAAGGTCCACCACTTGTCCAACCTAGATACCAAGAAGGATTCAGTGTACAAGGTATTGTTTGGAGGTCCTTATAGTCCACTGTTCTCAAGGTCCACCACTTGTGGTAAGGGTCACCAAAAAGTGTATATATTCATCCAAAGAAATACACGTATTTTTGGTCTACATGTCCTAGTTTCAGCTATTTATGTACATTAGGTGTATCACTAAACAACACTACTTTTGTTGAGAAACAGAAGTTACAATCATATCTAGAAATGGATTAGAGGAAAATCACCTCAGCATACATCCAGAACTCGCTACAAGAATTGACTTTAACAGATCACGCAAGTAAGTCTTCTATTCAAGTTTACTAGTATTACAATGTGTTAGTTATCTATGATATTTATGTATGTATATATACTATGTGTGCATATTGTAATTAAGTGTAATTGTGTATCTACATTATGTATGAGCATTACAATGAAACAACACAAATATACATACATACACATAGATAACACAGACGCACACATACTTAGGATGTATTTTCAGGAGAGAGACAGCAAGATACAGAGATAGATAGAGAGAGAGAGAGAGAGAGAGAAATACCTGTTTTCTAGAGAGAGGAGAGAGAGAAAGATAACAGATTTCACTGTGTTTATGTATGTGGAAGAGAGGAAGACGATGTATGGGAATATGTGCATGTATTTTCAAGAGAGAGACAACAAGGTAACAGATTTCACTGTGGTTATGTATGTGGAAGAGAGGAAGAAGATGTGTGGGAATATGTGTATGTATTTTCAAGAGAGAGACAGCAAGATAACATATTTCACTGTGGTTATGTATGTGGAAGAGAGGAAGACGATGTGTGGGAATATGTGTATGTGTGCAGGAATAATTTTAAACTATGTATCTCTGTCTTTTGACGAGAGAATGTGTGTGCAAGAAAGAGTTACAGAGAACCATCTTCTCTGTATGGAGAAAGACAGAGAGTGAGAGAGAGAGAAATACCTGTTTTTCCTCTATTCGTGAGGTGTGCAATGTCTTCTGAGAAGAAGCTATGCCCAATGCTGCCCTTCTGGAAAGCGTTGCATACGATACTATTTCTTTATCTTGTGCGTGAACTGTCAATCCTGTGTGCTCCACCTGTGCATTGTTTACGATGCCGGGTTTGCTCCTCTACGTGTGCGTATACTCCAACTGTGTGCGATCTGTGTGTAGCTTCTATGTGTTTGCTGCTCGTCTGCTTTCTATGTGTGTGTTGCTCGTGCACTCTCTCTGTGCCTAATCTTGATAGGGTTTATTAGAATGCCATGTAAGCTACAAGTCCACGTTTTATCATAGGATTAAAAAAACAAAAGCAGTATAAAACATTAACCAATTCACACAGCCAAAATTAATGAAATCATGGTTGAAAAGATGCAAAACATGCGTAACTCTATACTATGAATTCACTTTTTTTTTAAAATCTATGGGCGCCGCCCCTTGACCCCTCCCGGAACAATATCCCAAAATCAGCTCCCAAGCCCCGCCCCATCGAGAGCGCTATATTCCACATCCCCATCAAGAGTGCTACCCCCAAACCTCACGTGGATTCACCCCCAAACTAGCTTTTTGGCAATTCGGGAAGAAAATGGTCAAAGTTTTATACTTAGTTTTAACCACTTGACCAATTCAAATATTGGAAAGCAAGGTCTTTTAATACTTTCCTTTGGACATCACACATTAAAACTAGGTCGCTCACTTGTCCAAGCTATGCTCTAATACAATAAAGGGCTTCTGGTTTCAAGATGCACCACTTTCCCAACCTTGATTCCATTAAAGAAGCTAGTTCTACTTAGGCATTTAATAGCAAGGTCCTGTAGCAGTTCACATTGAACATTTTCCATGACAGCTAGGTCCACCACTTGTCTAAGCTATGCTCTAATAGAGCAAGGGGGTTTTGGTTTCAAGATCCACCACTTGTCCAAACTTGACTTGGGAAGCAAGGTTCTATAATAGTTTGCTTTGGACATTCACCATTACAACTAAGTCCACCACTTGTCCAAGCTATGTTCTAATACAATAAGGAGGTTTTGGTTTCAAGGACAACCACTTGTACGACTTTGTTTTTGGAAGTAAGGTCTTTACATAGTTCACCTTAGACCTTGGACATTGGATACTACAACTAATTCCACCACTTTTCCAAGCTATCCTCTATATATAGCCAAAGGGTTTGGGTTTCAAGATTCACCACTTTTCCAGCCTTGCTTCCATTAAAGAAAGGAGGGGCATTATAACTAGGTCCACCACTTTTCCAAGCTATGCTCTCATATAGAAAGGGGATTTTGGTTTCAAGATCCACCATGTGTTCAACCTTGCAAAACTCAAGGGATACTTGGATATTGGAAAGCATAGTCCTATAGGAGTTGATAGGTGGTAGTGGGTATTACAACTAGGTCCAACCTATGATCTAATATAGCAAAGAGGCTTTGGTTTCAAGATCTACCACTTGTCCAACCTTGCTTCCATTAAAGAAATGAGGGGCTACGTAAACATTGGCAAGCAAGGTAGCAAGGTCTTAAGGTATTTCACCTTGGATATTGGGCATTATAACTAGGTCCACCACTTGTCAAAGCTATGCTCTGATATAGAAAGGGGAATTTAGTTTCAAGATCCACCACATGTTCAACCTTGCAAAACTCAAGGGATACTTGGACATTGGAAAGCATAGTCCTATAGTAGTTGATAGGTGGCAGTGGGTATTACAACTAGGTCCACCACTTGTCCAACCTATGCTCTACGAGGCTTTGGTTTCAAGGTCCACCACTTGTCCAACCTTGCTTCCATTAAAGAAATGAGGGGCTACGTAAACATTGGCAAGCAGGTAGCAAGGTCCTAAGGTATTTCACCTTGGATATTGGGCATTATAACTAGGTCCACCACTTGTCCAAGCTATGCTCTGATATAGAAAGGGGATTTTAGTTTCAAGATCCACCACATGTTCAACTTTGCAAAAATCAAGGGATACTTGGACATTGGAAAGCATAGTCCTATAGTAGTTGATAGGTGGCAGTGGGTATTACAACTAGGTCCACCACTTGTCCAACCTATGCTCTAATATAGCAAAGAGGCTTTGGTTTCAAGGTCCACCATAATTTCCAACCTTGCTTCCATTAATATAGCAAGGAGGATTTGGTCTCAAGGTTCACCACTTGTCCAACCTATGCAAACCTTTTTCATGTTGTAGCATGATTTTTTGTTTGAAGAGTATTTTTCTATGACTATGGATTTAACAATGTAGTTTTTTTCACTTACAGGATGGACTTCGAATTTGGGGAGAAAGTACATATGATACTTGACAATGAAATTTTTGGTATTGGTTGTGTATGTAGAACAGATCCAGATTCCACTTGTGGTGGTACAAAGATAGGGCAAGGAAATGTCTCCATACTAGTGGAGGAATGCTTGAAGGATGTGGTCCTACCTTTTCCTACAATGGATACTTCATCTCTCCAAGGCTCATTATGGAGTGTTGTTCGCTCGATGGTCAAAGCTTCTTTTGCGATCTTTTATATTGAATGGGAACTTAATTGATCCACAGGAAATCTACAATGGTGATGAAGAACAGGATCATTCTTATCCTCTAGTTACATATGCAATACCTATGACAAGCCCAGAATTTGAAGCAGTGATTCGAGAGTCTTGGAGAAATCAGAGGGTCCTTTTAAAAGATGACACAATGATGCAAGCCATGAATGAAGGGACCATCTTATATGTATTTCCACATGATTATGTCAACTTTCAGGAACTTGTTCATGATTGTGTGGGTGTGGGTATTGAAAGAGAAAATGCAAGCATTGATGATGTGGTTGAAGTGGGTAGCATCACTTTGCTAAAATGGCCCATCAAGCAGACAACAATGTTGAATGGGAGCCCATTACAACGCTTTGTTCCTGTGATGGCATGCATGCTACATATGAGGATGTATCCAATGATGACAATGTTGGGAAAAAACTTGATGGGAGTAATGTTGTCCAGTTGTCAAGGAAGAGACGATACGCTTTCATGAACATGACTCAAAAATCAAAAGCAGCACCAGCTTCCACTTTTTACCTTTCAAACAAATCAATTCAAAGGGTATCATGCATTGATTGTTGTGCACAAAAATGTTGCCAGTTTGCAGATCGTGATATGGTGACAAGGTTAAGACAACAATTTTGGGGAGAGTCTCAAAAATCACGCACTAATTATGTTTATGATGTTATTTATATATGTTATCAGAAAGATGAGAAGTCACGATACCAATTCAGGCTAAATGGCTCTTTTGTTTGTTGTAGAGCATGGTATGAGTTGCATGGAATACCAAAGACATCATTTTATCAATACAAGGAGAGCTTTGAAAATGGTGTGCGCCAATATGTACATGGGAACACATGTACATTGAGAAGGGGACTTCAACATACTAGTTTAGCAAGAGCACTACTAAATGAGTTTGTGGAAAACAACTCTGAGAAGATGCCACATAGAAGTAGAACACTGCTAGATGGCTCAAGAGAGACTCAATTGGTGATTCCATCAACATACAAACAAGTGGATATTTTATGTGAAATCAACATGACACTTGACCAAATGGGCTATGAGAAGAAGCTATCCCAATCTTCTTTTGGTAGAATTTGGAACAAAGAGTACCCACATGTCACTTTAACAAAGACGAGTGAGTTCTCTAAGTGCAATATTTGTAGCTCAATCAAGGCAAGGTTAAAAGCTAAACCTTCTCTTAAAGAGAGAGCTCTTCTCTTGAGGGAGAGATAAGTTCACATGGCACAACAAAAGAGTTGCAGAAGCCTATATTATGCATGGCACACATATTCATAAACTCAACCACAAAAATACGTATGCATAATCCATGATAAGATGGATCAAAAGAAGACTGCCATTCCTAGATTACGCATTGTTCCTAAGGGTGTGGATTCAGGATATAATCTGCAATTGGCATTGATTGGCATGATCACTCATGGACATGGAGAAGGTCATTACGGACACTTTTTCTTGAATGGTTTGTGGCCAGCTGATCCAAATCTTACAATTGGCTCAATTGCTAATTGTTTACATAACCTAGAGAGGATAGATAAGAATCCTCTTGGTGATCTAGTAACAAATGGACTTCCAAGGAGCAATATTTCACTACTACATGCTTTGAGCTCAAGGGATGCGTTGGACTACCATAACTTGAGTGATGGAAAAGAGCCCATTGTGCAGCCATCAGAAATTGCAGAAGAGGAGTTGGGGTCAACATTTCGCAGGTTTCCAGAGAACTTGTTGCTACAATTGGATAATTGTACAGGGGAAAACAAAAATCGATACTTATTTGCCTATTTGTCAATGCTTGTTGCAAGGGGTGTTTTCAAAACCATCCAGCTAGGATTTTTAATGGTTGGGCATACACATGAGGACATAGACGCCATGTTTAGTAGGTTTTCAGAGAAGTTGAGAGTTACACAAACCTATACTTTGCCACATTCTCACAAAGATCCCCGATTTGAAGCAATATTGTGATGGCTATCTTTGTGATGGACAAGACATACTTGTTGGACATTCCAAACCGCTTCAGTTCAGGTTCTTTATGCAGGATGAGACACCAATGATGCAATATAAGGCACATGTATGTGTATCAAGTTGGAGTGGAAGTATTTGCCTTTGGAAAACAGATAGAGAAGGCAAGCCAATATTACCAGATGGAGATCCACCTCTAGTACCAATGGCGGAGTATGTCAAGGCCCACGAAGAAGTCATTTTGGGGCTAAAGAACTATATAAAATTTTGGAAAATTTTAGGGAATGGTTCAAGTATTCCGCGATATTATAGACCTGTGATAGATTATTGGAGTAAGGTAATTGAAGAGATTGGAAAAGCAATCATATCAGAGAGAGTCTTGTATGAAATGTTTTGGCCAAAAACTCAAGAGCAGAGTAAATTCGAATTCCTCTTTGCCCCGCATATGGGAGGAGCATGGGAAGTGAGGAAGATATAGCCTATTGAGGTATGGAAGATAACCATCCTCTAACGTGAGTGGTTCTTTTTCTTCCATTTGTAAAGGCTATTATCATATCCCTAAAGCATGGGTTAGAAGCATTTTTAACTATCATAAAACATAGTTCATTGTAAGTTGCTATTGATACCCTATCTACCCTTGGCCATCAGGAAAGTGCATCAGCTACATGTTGTGCTTGCCAGCAATGTGAGCAATGTAAAACTTAAATTGCAAAAAGAAATTTTCCCACCTCATTTGATTGTCGAAGAGCTTGGTTCGTATCATGGATGGAGTCAAAGAACTACAATGAATTTGCAACAAGGAGTAGAAAGATTCCTAGTCCTTGAAGAGTTGAACGATCATTTTTGTGGGCCTCAACGAGATAGGCCAAGGGAAGAGTTTGACCCTATGTCTGATGTGCACCAAGGTGACTTTCTTATGCTTGTTCCTAGTGACACAGAAATCTATCCACTGTGGCTTGCAATGGCTTTATCTGACATTGATAATGAGCCTACATCACCAAACCACAGAAAACTCTTGATTCAATATTGGGAACCTTGTGCGAGAAAAAGTGGGATGACAGATACTCAAGCTTACAGTAATTGTTGGAAGGCTTATTGGGCTATCAACTATAAGGACCCACAAGTGTGGGAAACTATAGATGCAATTGTTTGGTCCTGGAGACCCAACAAAGAAGGACCATTTTCTAGAATCAAGATTCTAGAAAGGCATGCTCTAAAAGCCAAAGAAGGCCTCACTCGTGCACATCAACCACACTTGGATTAAAGTTTAGATATGGTATCAAATGTGGAGTAGAATTATGTGGAGCTTCTATTGTGACTATACTAGTCAATTTTGTAAACAAAATCGTTTTTGTATCTTCCTTTGTTTTATGTAATTCGTAGTTTTTATTCAAATCCATGTGTTGTACATCCTCTTGAATTTTGGTGTTTATCAACACCACAATCCTATGAGATTTTCACTTTATTTACTAACCACACACCTCAATTTTTCCCACTTTAAGTGGAAAATTCCCAAATTACATGAATTTAGTCGATTTGGAGATTCCCATAATGTGAGATTTTTACCAAAATACCTAATACGGTCTTATATAGTAACAATGTATAATTTTTTTTTGCATTTTGGCCTAAAATACATATAACTTAGATATTGATTTGTCTATATTGTTGGAATTAGGGTTGCAGAGAAACACACACAGCTTGGAGAAGACGAAAGAAGCTCTAGGCACACAATAGAGAGTGTGTTACTTAGTGTGCAATGGAAAGATAGATAGCCCTAGAGTGATGGGCGTATATACAATGCACGGGGAAAAAAACCTCCTAAAGAGGAAAAAAATGCCCCGGCGGTCCTAGTGTGTTCACACACATCACTACCACATGTATATGGTAACAAATCCCCCCTGAAGTGATGCGGTGAACGAGAGCTGGCACATGAGTAAAGGGAAGTGCCATGCCCTGAGGACAGGATCAGTCCACAAAGGGGAGTAAGCCCAAAGCTTTGCGGAAAGCTTCAAGCTTCTCACGAGACAATGCCTTTGTGAAAAGATCTGCAAGGTTGTCCTGTGTTGGCACATAAGCCAAGCTGATCTCTCTTGCTGAGAGCCTCTCCCTGACATAGTAGTAATGCACCTCAATGTGCTTTGTGCGAGCATGAAAAATTGGGTTTCTCGCAACTGCCAATGCGCTCTGACTGTCAGTGTAGATAGTGTTGGCAGTGTCTTGTCCAACACCCAAATTAGCCATAAGGCGTCTGAGCCATACACACTCAACCGTAGCTATGAAGACTGCCCTGTACTCAGCCTCACAACTCGAAGTGGCCACAGTAGGTTGCTTCTTGCTCAACCATGATATACATGAACTGCCAAGCATGAAACAAAAACCACTTTTGGACACTCACGTGTCAAAACAACCAGCCCAATCTGAGTCCGAAAAAGCATGTAAGTCTGGCAGCAATGATCTCCCCTTGGGATAAAACAAGCCAAGATGTAAAGTGCCACTAAGGTAGCGGAAAATCCTCTTGACAGCCTGCCAATACTTAGACCCTGAGCTATGCATAAATCTGCTGACCTGTGAGACTCCAAACTGAATATCTGGCCTCGTGTTGCATACATAAATGAGGCAGCCAACAACAGTTTGGTAAAGAGTGACATCAGCAGGATCACCAACATCATGTAGACTCAACTTCAAACCTCTTTCCATGGGAGTGGCAATAGGTTTGCAATCCTCAAGTCCAAACTTACATAGCAATGTCTCTATGTAACTTTTCTGACACAAGGCAATACCACCATCACACTGCTTAAACTGTATACCCAAATAATGATGCAGCAGCCCCAAATCTTTCATCTTGAAAGTAGCATTCAAATCAACCTTAAATTCAGCAATATGTCTCTCATTTGGTCCAGTGATCAGCAAATCATCAACATAAAGAACCACAATGAGAAGTACATCACCCTCACGCTTTACATACAATGTGCTTTCTGTTGGAATGTTACGAAAGCCTTGTTTGACCAAATGAGTGTCAGCTTTCTCATACCAAGCACGAGGAGATTTCTTCAACCCATACAAAGCCTTGTTACATTTGCACACTTTGTCCTCTTGTCCTTTTATGACAAAACCGTGAGGCTACATTACATAAACTTCCTCAAATATGTCACCATTCAAGAAAGCAGTAACAATGTCTGATTGATGTACATCCCAACCAAAATGAGCTGCCAATGCACATAGAAAACGCACAATAGTCATATGACAAGTGGGAGAAAAAGTCTCTTCATAATCTATGCCTTTTTGCTGTGCATAACCCTTTGCAACAAGTCGAGCCTTATGGCGATCGATCTCACCATCTGGCTTGCGTTTCAACTTGTAAACCCACTTCGTACCAATGGCCTTTTTGCCAGGAAGCAAGTCACGTAAAGCCCATGTGTCATTTTATATAAGTGCATCATATTCTGATTGCATGGCAGCCATCCAATTTTCTGAATTCTGTGCTTCATCAAAAGACAGAGGCTCCTCAACATCATGTAAGCTAGACACAGCCAAAGAATAACAATCTGATAGGTCCCTCTTGTAGGCCCTACTGTTGGAATTAGGGTTGCAGAGAAACACACACAGCTTGGAGAAGACGAAGGAAGCTCAAGGCACACAATAGAGAGTGTGTTACTTAGTGTGCAATGGAAAGATAGATAGCCCTAGAGTGATGGGCGTATATACAATGCACGGGCGGGAAAACCTCCTAAAGAGGGAAAAAATGCCCCGGCGGTCCTAGTGTGTTCACACACATCACTACCACATGTATATGGTAACATATATCTGTGTGCCATCATGCTTAGTAGGTTTAGAAATAGTATGTGTCAATCTTAATCCAGTTGATAGTGTGGTGTTGGGGATTCCTTTAGCATTGGGAACTTTGCTGCTAGGTTTATATCCATAACAAGATAAGAAACAAGTCATGATTGAGTTGGTGGGGTTTGGTAGACCAGGTAATAGTGAAAATGATTAGCAATGCTTGAAGTAAAATCTAGGGTTGTTGTGATTTCATGTACAAAAGTGAGATTTACCTCTAAATTTGAAATTTGAAGGCGAGAAACCCTAGATAATTTAAAGAAAACTTAGTGTAAAAACATATAAATTAAGTCAATTGTCTCACAATTTCTCCCCAATATTTGATTTAAATTGTACCTCTTTCTACGTTTGGAAATACTATGTTGAGGACGGTCTCTAGCTGTGGTGTAACAAATTTCAACTTTAATTTTCATGTCGGGCTATGGTCTCCATGTTGTATGGTATCGAGGCCAACCATGTTGGTGGCTACACTAACATGGCTAGAAAAATACATTTTTGCTAACCGGTGAAAATAATTGCAAACTTAAAAGCCTGGTGGTTTTTAGGTCAAAATTTAAAGCTTTTGCCGGTATTGGCACTAACAATGCTTGAATTTTTTAGTGTGCTTAAAGGCAAGCTAAAGAGCTAATCAAGAGTTTCCAAGTTTATTCGGACAAAATACAGTGGACTATATGGTGTCTAACTCTAATGTTTTTTAGTTATTATTTATTTATTATTATTATTAATTTTTTATTTGATTTTTTAAATTTTTTTATAAAATGCAAACGCTTAAAAAAATAAAAAAATAACAATAATAAAAATAATAAGAATCTGCAAGTATAGCTCAAAAGGAACGCTCAGAAGAAATGTTGTAAAGAAGCATCCTAAAATAGTTGCAAAAGGCCTAAAAATTACATGCACACTGCATGCAAGAAAGAAGTATCAATAAACAGAGCAAGTTCTTTTCGGTGCCCACCATCAGAATACGAAGGTGGAGAGAAAGCACTGTCATGCAAATATTCAATGAGGTAGACGGTGTTGGTGGTACCTAGTGCACATCATAGCAAAGATAAAAGAAGGGGGGGGGGGGGGGGGGGTGAAGAGAGAGAGATAAATTAAATGAAAGGTTATATTAACCATCTTCAAAAGGCCATGAGACCAAACTAGTACAATCCTTGTGTATCTAAACCAATGCTTGGGTACAAAAAACAAAATTAAGTAAAGTGAAAGACTAAAACCAAAAGTCTAAAATCGACGGAGTAATACATTATCATCATCATCACTGCCTGACATTGTCGGAGAAAGTATTGCACTGCTCGCGGAAAAACTTCATCAATGTTCACTGCTGTAAGTAGCAGTAATGGGAGGGGGAAAGAGAGAGTGAAATGAAATGAAATGCTATATTATTGGTCTTCAAAAGGCCATGGGATCAAGCTCATGCAATCATTGTGGATCTAATACAATGTTTCGGTACAAAATAAAATGAAGTAAAGTGAAAGACTAAAGAAATCATCATCAATGCCCGAGGATGCACTATAGCGGTAGCAGTCAGTGAGGAGCCTCAACAATGTCCACCTTCTGTACGTAGCCATAATGGGGGAGAGAGACACAAAACAAGAGAGAGACTTTGGCTCTATTCGCTGAAGAGCTTTGTCAATGTTCACCTCTGTAAGTCCTTGTACTGGGAGAGAGAGAGAGAGAGAGAGAGAGAGAGAGAGAGAGAGAGAGAGAGAGAGAGAGAGAGAGAGAGAGAGAGAGAGAGAGAGAGAGAGAGAGAGAGAGAGAGAGAAACAAGTATTTTGTATTGTATGTGCCCGCCAGTAGGCCAAAGAAAGAAAGATGGTTGGGTATCTACAGTGGTGGGTGGCTAGGATGATGCATGACGATAAAAAAATGACGTAGGTTATATTGCTGGTTAGGTCACCCCTTTTTCCTCTTCTTTTATTTATTTTTTCGATTGTATGGAGGCTACTGTAAAGTAGGGGGCCAAAGCAAGATGGATTGGGTGTTGGCAATTCTCAACACGTTGCATGGGTAGGGGCTGGTGGGTGTGGTTGGGAAGCAACGTCACTAGACGATAGTACTAGTGCCGATGACGTCAACGTTCGGGTTTACTGTTGGTTGTGTTGATGTCATTGGCAATTGTCGAGAGTAGCTAACATCCATGGCCGGCTGTGTCTATGCCCTTCCACCCCTACAATAATTTAGCTACATCCTACCACTATGTTCACGTTGACCATGAGCTTCTACGGCATGAGTTCGCTGTCATCCCTATTTTCACGATGAGCTCCCTCACCCTAGACCATCGAACTATCTGCTCATGCAGTAGAATGAAATATGTAGCTAGTTTTCAGTTTTGTTTTCCCATGGATTTTATTTTTTTATTTTTTTATTTTTTTCAAATTCACCCTTCGCCCTTGTTGTCATGCGCTAGATCTTGAGCTTGATTAGGATTGTCTCCCACAATTGTAATCCGTTCTTCCTCGTAGTTTGACCCAATCAGTTGTGTGTCCTATGCTATCAAAGCCTTCCAATTTCTCTCTAAAAACCTTTTCCCGAGACTCATGATCAAACGGTCATGCCTGGTGGATGCACTAATACCTTGAATAAATAAATAAATAAATATATATATATAAGACTAGCTTCTTATGGTTGATCCATATTATAGCACTAATTTTTGTGTATTTCTATCAACATATGTACTCTAACTCGTTCAAGAAAAAAAATGTTCTCTTATTTATGTGTTTAACATGAATCCCAACACAGCTTTAATCAGCGAAAGTTAGCAAGAAACAAAAATATGAAGAAAAAGAAACTTAGCTTTCATCAAATTGCTCGGCCTAAAAATATTGTTGAAGCGTAGCTTGAGGCTCTTATACCACTTCTAGAAACAGAAGCAGCACGATCCCCACAAAATGCCAAAATATAACATATTGCAATCCATGAAACACACAAATATGCTCACTTGGCAAATCTTGTAGCACATAATCCATGTCATGCATGAACATAGAGAGACAGAGAGCAATAGAGAGTAAGCGAGAACATGCAGGCGCACCTCCTAGAGCAAAGTGCTACGGTGACATGACGAGAGAGGAGAGAGGAGAGGAGAGAAGAATAAGACGGATGTTGGGTGCAATCTCCCCCCGTGCAAGAGTGAGAATTTTCCTCTTGTTGCACGTATTTATTTCTAGATTTCTTGAATGCTCAAAGTGAGTACAAACTGGCCCACCAGTCATAAATGGCCAAAGCTCATAAAGAGCACTTGAATAATCAAATATACATAAAATATAATATCCTTTTTCATAACCCTTAGCCTTTTCCACCTGTTAATTGCACTAAATAATAAAATATCAACTCCATTACAGTAACTCAAGTAGATACAATCCAAGACATCTCTGGTCTTGATAGCTCATGACTCTGGAGAAGGGTTCAAAGCCTTCTGACAATGGAAGCAACCCTGTATCTTGTAATACATTGTGCATTGACATATATAATGCATCTCCGTCTCTAGTTCTATATGGCATAGGTGGTGTATCCTGTTAGCTGCTAGTATCCCTCTGAATCTACCAGTCTAAATCTCAAGCTAGTGTGGAGAGGTCCATATGTGACCAATGGCACACTGTAACCCATCTTTGTGCCCAACTTGTATGTTTCCTCTATACATGTCCTCCTGGCGTCCAGCTGGGTCAGGTTCTAGAGACTTGAAAATGAGCCTAGTAATCTCCACCTGTGTAAGATACAATGATGGTGCATCAAGGGAGTAGTGGAAGGGAGGCAAGTTTTCCATGTTGAAGCCAACATGATATGTCTCCCTTTAAAGCTCTAAATATTCAAAAAGGTATCATTTTGAACCCATTCCTTAGAGGCTCACCTCAAAATTTGTTCTCATTTACTTCACTTTATGGAAAATAACTATTTTCACTTTTGAATGAATCAATCCCTCTTTTTTCTCTCTTACTTTGTGTGCTCTTCACTACTTACAATGATAATACATCCTCCATTAGTGATAATTGCAAGTTTCGCTTGAACATTAAGCTAAGCCAAGAATATGCTATTATGCGTAGTGTCTCTCAAAGACTAGTTACAAATGAAAATGAAACACAACAACTTCACAACAAGGGGAAGAAACGCATTGATCTATACACAAATGGGAGTTTGTATCCACGAGATCCCAACACTGGAAGGTAGCCATCTTTTCACACACCTCATGATTTGATGAGGGTATCCATCTTTTCACACAACTCATGATTTGATGAGATTTGTTGGAGATGGGGTTGATGGCTTATTAGGATATAGTTCTAGGCTATCTCAGTTACACATTACATTAAATATCTCCAAACTTCTTTGTCTTTGAATGCAACAAGAATTTTAGAACTTGAAAACCAAATAGCGTATTTAAAACAAGAAAATGATCAGAAAGAAACTCCAATAGGATTAAGAGCACAAGTAAAAAGAATGAGAGATGTAGTAAACTTAAGAGAAAAATCTCGACAAAGAAACAAAAAGGTTAAATATTACTAGAGAACATGTGACCAGCCTCTTAAGATTTGATATGTCGAATGCTCAAGAAATGGTGAGATTCTTGAATGAGCTAATGAACAAGAGTGACATTTTGAAACTTCTCAAAAATTGAACCCAAAAGAAATTGGTATTTCAAAATTTACTAAATGATATGGATTTATTGGTCCAACTTTCTCAAATGCAAGAAGTTTGAGACAGTGGGAGTGAGTAGAACGGGTTATAGGGCCATCTCTAAAACCTAGTTTCAGGTCCTTCAATATTACAAGAGTAAATCTTTTGGATTGCTTAGGCCTCACAATGATGGAAAAGTAAGGACTCTGTTAAATGAAGAAATACCCGAACATTTTGGAGAATACTATCATATAGAGGGAACAATAGAGGGAACAATGCCATACAAAAAACATAAGAAAAAATCTTCTTTTGAGTATAATGTTTTTAATGACATTTGGATGAGTATAAAAAAAGTTTAATCTGCTATGGTGAGATACTATAAAATGTGAGAAGTAGATTGTGAAGGAAAACTTATATTTGTATTGAAATTGGATGAGGCTCGAATTTAGAAATGTCAAAAAATAAAAAGAGTAGAGTACTGGATTATAGCCAGGGTAAGCTATATTCCCCATACCACAAAACTCAATAAAAACTGGAGCTATGGTGGATTGGAGCAGCTCAAATACCAATAGAAAGCCATGATACATTGAAATGACTCTTTTTGCAGACCGGCATCCCTTCTATTATACATGAACAAAATACAGGTGAACAACTCCATGTAGATGGCATGAATGACTTCGTTGTGTAGAATGGCACTTAAGTGCCAACCTTAAGGCACTAAAGTGCAAGTTTGGTGTATGTGGAGGTGCCAATACCAAGTATCCATGTTTGTATTGCATGGCAAGCACCATAAAAAAAGGATGTCTTGCAGAACATGAGGTTGGGAAACCACAATTAAGAAATAGTGTGAACATCATCAACTACCAATCGTCTTCTATGAATTGGGATCCAATTCTAGCTATAGATTTAAGAAATATACATATATGTTCAATGCATGAAGAGATTAGAATCTTGGACGAATTTCTTTGACTTCATCTTGATTATGCATATTCTATTAAGCCGAGTACACTTGCAGACGAGTGCCTAGAAAAAGAAGAGGCTTTGTTCTCTTGAATGGGTTTCCATGGTGGTCAAGTGCATCTAAAAAAAGATCCTACTCTTTCAAAAAGTATGGATGATGTTTTGCAAGGTGTTTCAATGGGTGGAGCAAAAGCCAGACTATTTATGAGCAACCATGGCAAAAAACAAGTTAACGCTACTGGAAGGATCTCTCTATTATAAAAACCAATGTCAAAAGTAGACCAAATGTAGTCAACAAAAGCATGGAAATGTGGAAGTAGCTCAAAATTTTTTTGAAAGTCTTGAGACAACAAGTTAGCTTAACTACTTATGCGGATGACTTTAAGAAGGAAATAAAGATTTTAATAACTGCTATCAAAGATGCTTGGGGAGAAAAAAACATCACATATTACTTGGTGAGTATTCAATTACTTCTTAAAGTTTGGATAGTTTTTTACATTGCATCCTATGTGTTCAACCAGAATTTTTTATTATTTTTTAGCATATTCTCTACCTGCATGGACCATATTTTGCAAAACAAGTACCCCTTGCAACATGGAATACTCAAGGAAAGAAAAAATCTCACTATCAAGCCAGGACTTCATTTTTCAGATGTACGAGAAAGAGAGGCGGGAAAAGAAGAAGCAATGGACTAATGAAACACGGTTCAAAAACAACCAAGCCCAAGAATAGAGGTGGATGACATATCCATATGCGGAACTAGAAAAGGATAGGCTTAAAATGTGCAAGAAAATGATTCAAACAGCCCAAGATTTACTAGAACCACAAGTTAGAAACCTGAGGAGGTGATCCTTGTCCCACCTACACCAGTAGTCACACCAAACCAGGAAGAAAAAGAACCATATTCCAGTCACGAGCACGGACAAAAGCTCAAGGACACCACATTAGAACCAAGGAGAGTGCTAAATACCACGGATAACTCTTCCAAGGGATTCCACATAGCTATATCTGACAGTTGTAAAGAAATAGATGGTCTTGACAAATTGTGAAAACAAGTCAGAGACGCCAATGAAGAAAGTGAGATAAGCAGATGAGTAAACCAGACGGACGACGGAAGAGGAGTGTCTCTTTCACCAATAGAGTAATTTTAGGTTGGATCTTAAATGAATCTAGAAGTAGAATCATATTGGGGAGACAAAGGATCTATACAGCCTATTGTTTGTTGGACATAACGAACTAACACGTAAATGGTGGATGTACACCATACCTTGTAGTACTCACTTATTTTTTGAAAGAAGCAGTGTAATTCTACTAAAATGAGGATTCTCAATTGTAATATATTTTGTCATGCCCTCTTAGCCTCCCTGAGTCTACACCCCTTGTAAGTGGCTGAATGGCTGCGGGAAAGTCTCCTAAGCTCTTAAGTCAAAACCCTTAGTTTTTGACTAACACATTATCATTAACTTGAAGAAGGATTGGACGTTTATTGTGAGATCCTCTTGCTGCTACAATTTGTAATCCACTTTTCTCCTTGTTTGGTGATCATAATTCATTTTTGAATAGCACATTGTGTTCCTTGTCTCTTGCTCTACAATCTAAGTGTAATCATTCCCAATTCTGCTTTGGTTTGTGAAGTCTTACTTGTGAGCTAAATGCATTAATTTGAGGTCTTAAATGGGTGTTTTTTGATGTTTTGACCATGGATAATTGTTTCTACATTTAAGGGAGACCTTACCGTGTAGTTCTATTTCAATTTTCTGCACATTTTTTGTGATGGATTGTGATTTATGTACCTTCCCAGATGGCTGCATAACTTGGTAGGATTGTACCCTTGGGTGTTGTAATACCTCTCCTTAAGTTTCGCTACATTCCAAATTTTTTTGAATGCCGAAAAGGCGTGATAATCTAGAGCAGTGAGATTGGACATAGACTGATTTTCTGACTTAGGAAGCTTTTTTTGTAGTATGAATAGCCCTTTAAGTTCACTTTGGTGAGATTGACACTCTCATTAAGTCTCCGTGCCCCATCCCGAGTCGCTTTCTTGCATATTGACATTATGTTAGTTCCAAAAACCTATGCTGTAGATGTCCATCTTACGGCGACCCACTAACATTGGTGCCGCTGCCGGGGAAGTCAATCCTTAGGTGGTAAGTGACTCAGTTGTACAAAAAATCCCTTCCAAGCTTTTGACACCCATTCCGTTTACACATAGACAGTAAAGCATCTAGACTTAGGTTTAGTGCTTAGTAGAGACTGGAGTCCGAGACTAGCCAGTGCTACTCCTTATGAGCAAAGAAAGCTGTGAGTGAAGTACATAAGAGTATTTTTTTCTTTGATTTTCCCACGCTTGGATAGGACTGTTTCACCACACACTTAATTGTCGTTTCTGTACTGTTAAATTCATTTATGTTTGTGCATCTATTTTAGTTTAAAGGAGTAGGTTAAGTAATAATTTCCACCATCAATTTGGGCCAAAAGGATTAGGAAAAAAACTGTCCAAAACCTTATTTTGGTGCAAAAGACCATAACTATGAAAAGTTGTAAAATTGATGGTCAGAGCTTCAAAGCTGAACTAAACCCAACAAAACTTGCAAAAAGGGGATATACAAGCTTGCTAGAGACAAACTGTGTAGAAATTTTATAGTTTGCCTGTCCAACATGGATCGCGATCCATGTACCTTTCTGGTAAAATGAGCAGAAATTGTTTCCTTTGCTTAGAACAGACTCTCAGGCATCATAATTTTGAGTTTGGGCAGAAGTAGAGTGGTAAAAGATCATTTAAATTAAGGAATTAGGTTAACTAGAGCAAAACCTTGAAAATTGAGAAAATTTGGGAAAACTGAACTTTTAATTGTTCAAATTCAAAAAGGGGTGAGAATTGGGTTCAACTAAAAGCAAGGAACTAGCAGAACAAAAATCATGACCAGATGCTGCCCAACATGGATCACGATCCATGTATCTGGTAGACATTTGTAAGGGAAAACCAATATTTTGGTATTTTGATCAGGTTTTTTCACTTTTTGGATGTGGCTCCTTTTGGAAAAGTTGTTCCCTAAGTAATCAGGAGTGGTTTGCAGAAAACCACAAAGCAGACATAGATTCTTGCTTTTGACTTGGAAAAAGTGGGTCAAATCCAAAAAGATTTGGGAAAAAGCATCACCATACCCTCTGTCACAAACTCACCAAAGGTCATATTAAAATCTTGCCAAACATGGATCGCAATCCATGTACCCTTTTGGAATTTTGAGCTGATATTTGACAGGTAGAAAAGTGATAACATTTGAAGTACTTTCTCCCAAAGAACTCTTATAAAAAGGTCAAAAGGTGGGTCAAAAGGGCAAGAAACAGATCAAGGGGAAAACCACTAAAACAGACCCTAAAATAGAGTTTTGGTTGACCTAAAAAACTCCAAAACACTCAAAAACCATATAGCCAACATCAGTAGACCAAGGAGTACCTGTGTGTCAAGTTTCAGTACATTCTAGTACTGAGGTACATGGATCACGATCCATGTTCCTCTACCACAATTTGATACAAAATCTGCACCAAAGCTAAAGGATATCATAGGGAGTCTAGTGGCCTTTTCAAAATTGTATTTGGATATAAAATTCCTGACCAAAAGCCCAAAACTTCAAAGAACTCTAGCAAAGTGTCAAAATTGACCTAATTTTCAATCCAGAGGTCCATTTCCAAAAAAGTTGATGATATAGTACCTACTAATCATGTTGAATCTGATGGTACTAAGAAAAGTCAATTTGGCTTCCCAGCATGGATCGCGATCCATGTTCCTCTGAGTCAGAACAAAAGCAAAATTTGACCACACAAAGAGGTAGTCCACAGGAACCTGGGGGCTTTTTCAAAATTGAAATTGGACCTGAATTATTGATGTTGTGAGTAAAATTGTGTGCTATTAAAAAATCTCGTTAATTTTGTCAATTGAAAGCTAGAACCAATAGAAACGGTTGTAAACTCACAGCTATCAAGCATTTTTTGACAGATTGCAGGTACTAGAGCATACTACCTAACAAGTAAAATCAAAATGGGGAATTCAGGCTAGCTAATGAGGTAACCCCGTTTGGATTTTGCAATACCAGTTCTTCATGATTTTGGGATAAAAAATATTGTACCAGAATAGGAATCCCAGCATCATAGACCGAGTGAGCAATCACTCAACTGAAGGTAGCATGAATCAAAGACCACTGCATCCTTTAGAACCCATTGTAGAGGAAACCTTTTCTAACACCTCTTCAGAAAGATCATACAACCTAATGACTGAGGACTCTAACAAGATGAACCCTAAGGAAACTGCTTCCATGGGGACGGTCCTTCTCAAGTTGCATCTGGCGTAAAATTGTTGTACTTGAAGTTTCAATTTGAAAATGTGCTTAAGGCCAAAATCTATAAGGATAGAATGGACCACTACTGTGTTAAGTTGAAAATAAGAGAAGCGAGTTCAGAGACCTTGTAGATGCTGATTATGATGGGGGTAGATATTTTGACAGAGAGGGAATGATGTACTTAGTGCTTCACAACCCCTTTATTGTGGACAAATAGGGGATGACTAGCACCAAGGACAAGGTAGATGAAGATCTAACAAATGAACCACCCAAAATGGACAAGCAAAATGCGATGCTCAGATGCACCAATGAGACAGAGCGGCTTAATACATAGAAAACTTACGTGGGGCTTTATAGATTCAATAATGGAGAACAAACACTCTATTATAGATGTGATGAAATTTCACATCAAAGAACTGACTGACCGCAAAAAACTATACGTTTTTACTTACATACAGAGGGGAGAAGTATTCAGGTGGTCATATGGACAAGTATGGCAAAAAATACTCTCATATGGATCATAAGGAGTTAGAACAATATACATATTTTGGGGGACCCCTCCACCATTACTATGTAAATCCAGAAGAATTGAAAACCATGACTACTCACACGCGACCAGAAACTGGGCATGTAAGTCCACTAAGAAACAGAGTGGAAGATTCTTTTGGACATGAACAATTTATGAACATAGGGCCTATGGGATCAAAGAGATTGAGGGATTCTATGAACACACACAGGGGCAGTGCAACACCTGACGTGACTTACACCACTATAATCCCTCCGACTATTACACGAGATCGACTTGATGAACGTATAGCGGATAAGATACCAATTATAATGCCAAGGGGAGATTATGAACCTAGAGAGACCAGGGATAGTGAGGATGGTTGCAAAATCCAGACGCATGTGACCATCTCAAGTGGCAGAATGTGTACCCAAAAAGTATAGTGGATCGGGAGATCCGTATGCCCATGTGTTGAGGGCGGAACATGTAATTGATTTCCATACTCAATATGAAGGTTTTGGGTTCACTTTAGAAGGAAATTCTTTGACCTGATTTCAACCTTTAAACAACCTAGACTTCCCAAGTATTGAGCAACTTCTCCAAAAATTCACTGAGGAATTCTCAAAGAGAGAAATTAGGCATAATATTGTCTCCTAGATCATTTAGACAAAAGGAGAAGGAAAAGGTGAAGGAAGACTCACTTCATTTCAAGCAATACATAAAAAGATGCACTTCTAGAGAACTACCTCAGGATGAGAGATTGTCAGTCCTTTTCATAGAAGGGTTGCGAAATGACACTCTCAAAAAAGTCTTACACTTAAAGGAATGTGTTACCTTTGAGCAAGTCACAAAAGAGGCGTTGTATATGGTAGACAATTGCAAGGCATATGGAGAGGTAACTGAAGACACAGACCAAGGGACAAGTAGCACCTCTTAAACCACTAGTGAATCCACAATGAAATTGGGGTGGGCAAAACCAATTGTGCCAAACGTTGATCAAATGATCGAAGAAGTGATCAGAAGGATAAACCAAGGAAACAGGACGAACCCAAACACACGAAAAACGCCCACCCAAAAATGTGACACTTGTGGAGGAGATCACCCAACTCAGTGGTGCAGCCTTCAATAGAGGCCAAGAGTAAACATACCGCGTGTACTAAAGTAGTGTGCTACTACTGAACAAAAATGAGCAAATCATGAAACCCATGAATGTTTCTATAATAGAAACTATGTTAGAGAGACAATATGGGCCACATGGAGGGCAACAGTTTCCACCCCCTCCAAAATATCAAGTTGGGACAAATAATGCAATCCAAGGGCAAGAAAAACCTAAACGTATGTTGGGGCATCAACCTCCTTTACCCCAGGAAAACAGGGCCATGGTAAGGATTTCTCAACCCATAGAAGCACCTTCTAATCAGAGTATGATCTAGGTAGTTTTGTATCGAGAAGACCTATGAGAGAGGTTTTGATGGGAATGCATATGCTTCGGAGGGACAAATTCCATGGATGGTCTTGGAAGAGATGCCAGAGCCCTCATACATAGCTCAACCAACAAAAAACCATTACTTGCTGGATGAAAATATGATTATGTTCATGGCAAACCAGAACTACAAACCGAGGGGATATCCTCCTAGAACAAGACAACCAATGGGGACTCCACAAGCTTCTCCACCACCTGTAAGACCATGCTATGTATGTGGCAATGATCAATAGACAAGGATTTGTCCACACAAATGAGAACGAATCAAACTTTTTGGGTTCTGGGAAGGGTGTACAAATGACCATCTCATTTTGCATTGTACAAAAAACCCTGACAATAGAGGAAAAAGCAACCATAAACAAATTTGGAATTGTGCCAAGCGCAAGTGTATCAAAAATAGAACTAACCATTCCAATAAACGTGATAAGGAGAGCCCAAGCCCATGAGGCTGCAAGAAACACCCCAACCAACCAAACAGAGATAGAAAATTTGTCTCTCAAAACCCCTAGAAATCCTGGATGGCAAAACAAGACAAGATAAATGCCAAAAGAGAGAAAGAAAAAACGGCTTTGGAAACCAAAGTACTGCAACAAACGGAGGAACATTTCAGGATGGAAAGAGACCTTAAGGAAAAAGGAAATGTAGCAAAGCCATTGACAATACCGTACGGAGGATCTGTCTTGGTGGACAAGGTCTTTGAACCCTTGGACACGATCTTAAAAGCTTATGATGCTAGGTTAAAGCCTAACCAAACCTAGGAGGATAGGTGGCTAACATACCCTCACTCAAGGTATGAAAAAGAGAGGTTAAAAATGTGCAAGGAACTCATCCAAGCCGCTCAAGCGCTTATGGAACCACCAGTTTTGACTGCTCCAAAAATTGAGGTGTTAATCCATGAAAAAATTCAAGAGTTAAAGGAGCGTGGAATCGGAGATGGAGACCAATCAGTTTTGGTAAAGGAAACACCCTTGGATACGAGGATAGCAGCCAATACGACATATGAAATGTATTTTCAAGCACCTTTGTCAATTCTTGAGGTGGAAGAACAATGGCCACAGGATTTGTGGGAACATATCAGAAACAGAAAAGATGGAAGCACAATGCTTCAGTCAGCACCGATAATGGAGATCCACCTCAAGCATGAAGTCTACCCAAATGATATTCGTCGATCACTGTATGGTGATGCAGGTACGGAGATATCGGAAGACATCAAATCTCAGTCATTGAAGACTTTACCTTCATTTATTGGCAACCATGAAACCAAATCAGAGGTAAAGAAAGTGCCATCTCAATGGAAGGCTAATCCTAAGATGATGGATACCAAAACTCTTCATGAGCTGATGTCATCTCCATTCGTTGTATGCTAACTCTATCAGAGTTAGTGCATATAAGACCTCATCTTTGGACAGAGGTGGGACAAAATTTGGAGAAAATGGGATTGGTAATTCCGCCATCAAATGCTTCTCCAAAAACACTGAATACCCAAACCTTGAAACAAGTTAAACATGAGCCAATACCAGTGAACAAGGTGGGATACTATTGTGAAGGAGAAGAAGGTAATACTACCGTGCCCGTAGAGTACAAAGATGTAAAGTCGATAGCAATAAATGATAGTGGAGCCGGAATAGCCATAGCCACCAAAGCAATGTGGGAAAAATGGGAAAAACTCACTCTTTAAAAAACTAGAATGAAACTTCAATTAGCAAATGGGTATCTGGAGAGATCTTTTGGCATTTTGGAGAAAATCATAATAACCTCTTGCGGAATTGCATATGAACACATGTTTTCCATTATGAATTTCAATGAGAGCAGCAATTTTGATATCATATTGGGCAGACCATTTATGCATCAGCTCAAAATGGTACAAGATTGGAGTTGCGACTACATCTACCTAAGAAACAAGGATGTCAAAGGTCAGTGGCATGGACCATAGCTATAGATATGTGGAACGAACCCCAGGAGAGGAACTAAACTCCACAACTGACCAAGAAGGGGAAATACCGGCTTGTCTATAAATGAAAGCTCACAATTGGACAGGTGAAGCTTTTCAAGGTGATAGTTTAAAAAGAGAGGATTGCATTCATAATAGGTCAACACAAGACGAGACATATGTACTAGAGTCGTTTCAAGAAGAGATGTTCGAACCTTTTGGATGGCAGCAGATACTGGCCACTCTTGATGTATACGTGAATGAGATGAACCTGACCATATTCTGTGATGAGGAAGGATTTTGATATCATTCCATTCCAGATATTAGTGTCAGCCTAAATCCAAAATCAGAATCGGAAGTCCCTGACAGGGAAGAAGTTGCAGATTGTTGACGCATAGTGAATGAAATCTTAGTAAGGGACCTTGACCAAAAAGATGAAGAAGCATTCCAAGACTCCACGGATAAGCTGTTAGAGGACAACGCAGACAATGAGATTTCTAGTAGCTCAGATCAGAACATCAAACGGCAGGATCGACAAGTGATCTACTATGATTTTTTGAACCAAAATCCTCAAAGATAGTGTAGATATTGGAATAAACACACGAACAAACAAAACAAGATGAAAGAATACTCGGTACCTTTGTTAACCGACAAAATGTAGGACTTAAGGTTGGTGGAAGCAACCAATTTCCTTAAAAGATGGGATATCAAAGAGGTACATGAAACCTGACTCAGCCAAAACAAAAGTGAAAAAGAAGAGCAACAAAAACCACAAACAGAGAGTATTTCCAAAAAAAATATGAAGTTATCCAAAACCGAGCTCATAAACAAGTAAAATGAATTGAAATGAGCTTTCAAGGAAGTTTGGACAATAGAATTGGAAACCGGTGAGGAATGAAACGATGATAAATTTGATGCACCTTCCCACTATAAGAAATATACTATTCAAAATAGAAAATTCGTGGTGCAAAAACCCAAATGAGACCTAAAAGAGCCTAGAATTTTCATATGATGGGCGTTGGAGGCGAGCGACTCACACACCCATGAAGTGCATGCAAACACTACCTAGATCAACATAATGTCAATTGAGGACACAGATGACACGATAGGCACACAGAGGAAATCTCTTTAGCTTGTCAGGCTGAGACCATCCTACACATAGAACACTCTGGAAGGCCAACTAAACCACAAACAAGAACCTCACTGCTCTCAACTACACCACCTAGCCACATACACACATACGGAAGGTAACTCATCTAATCATGTCAGAATCATACAAAACTTAAGGAACACCATCCCCTCACTAGGATACACCTGTCCCTAAGCTTCTACACTCAAAACCCTCACTCTAAACCCATCTGCGGAAAATGCGTAGGATGACAGAGCAAAATTTTGAAAGTGCCCGAAACTGAAATTTATGAGTACTTATGCATAGCTTATGTCGCCACGATTCTATAGACTACTAGCACGCAGAAAACAGACATCGTTTGATACACTTACGACCACAAATAGCTCGTAGATGCATCGGCGTGTGCGCTTCGTCTCGCGTGGAATGCTTGGCGTTTTCGCGTAGCTCTCCTTGAGCCTACAACAATGGTGCAGTCGGATCTCCAATGTGTTGAGCGAGCCGGGCGTAGCAAGAGGATAAAGCTCACGATCACTCTCTTTCTCTCTCACACACAGTAGACGGCAGCGCTAAAGTTTTAATTATGAAAAAGTCTCTCCTTTACAAAATGACCTAGGTACCTTATATACTAAGGCTACCTTAGGTTTAACCAAAAATGGGGTTGAAAGGGTCAAATGGCTTTGTATTTACAATCTGGAAGGTCCATTGCACCCCGGCTTCTGAAACTAAAATAACTATTCATTACAAATGACGTTTATAGCCATAATCCGCAACATTTCATAACTCGCAAAAGATAAGACTTTGGTACGAAACTTGAGTTATGTTGTGTTGTTGACCCAGCGGTCAACACTCCCCCCTTCTGCGTTCATGTCGTCCCCGACATGACCTGATTGTCGATGGCGATGTGGTCTTTGCTGTTGTTTTGGCTTCATCTGTTGCATTGCTTGTAACTTTGTCGAACCACAACAAAAACTATGATCCTTTAGAGCGGACATCTATCATCATAACCATTCATCTTTTGCGATCCGCTGATTACTTTTATGTCTGCTCTTCTTCATTGGGGACTTCTTTGTTCCTGTGCAATCATGTTGTTAGTGTTGTGTGCAGCTTTGTCATTGTAGGCCATTCTTCGACTCGCCATTGAGGAGAAGTATGCTATGATCGGAAATTGGTTCTCCAAATCATTTGTCAATTGATTTGAGTAGCATTTCCTTATTGTTGATGTAGAAGGAATATGTACAAGAGGATGGTGATAGGTGTCCTTAGATTAAGGTCTAAAACCTAGATGACCAAAGGGAAAAAACCCGGTGGGAAAAAAATGCCTTTGGTATACGCTCTTATTGGAGTTGAGCAGTTGAACGTGCAGTACATGTTCATGAAAGGTGAGTGCTTGGGTGAAACACGGAAACAGTGCTTGATGCAAGTGCCAATTATGGGACACTCTATATGCATATGAGAAATTTGTCAACAAAAGCATGCAATGTGAAAGAAGGAGATGATGGGTGTTTTGAGGAGTAAATGTAGCACATGTGACATCAAAATATGTCTCAATAGCTTCCACCTTTCCAAGAAGGGTTTTCGATGTAGAAGTTTCTCCACTCGTATCTCACTGTGCTCAGTACGTGAGTGTCTTTTGGACCTTCTCCTTCACTTCACCAGACTTTAGTTCTTAGACTTCGACTCTTTTGCTCACCTATACCAGCACGAGCGACACAACGTAAATATGCTCAACTCTTCCAGCTTGAGCAGTACCTAGAATAGCTAAGACGCTTAGACCACAGAGAATATTACTTGAAGATTTGGGACTAACACCTCACTTTTTTTGTGGCTTAGCTACTCGACTCTGACTTTTATGACTTGTCGATTGCATGTTGACACTGCTTTGTGACAAGTTCTTCGACTGTTGTAGTGGCTGCTGAGACATACTTCATGAAGTTTCATCGTTTTCCTGTACCTTCTTCTCTTTGTAGTGCTCAGGCCTCTCGTCAGTCTTTTCTTCATGTGGATTATGGATTTTTTTATTTTTTTCTTAATAATAAACAAAGAAAATATTTAAAAAAACTTAACAAAAGAAAAATCATTCAAAAAGAAATCTAAATGCTATGTACACTATACACATGTCCCTAGGGGCTCATATATGGATTTTGTCCCCATACTCCTCTGTAACACTACTATGAGGGCATATACTCTAAATTTTGTCAAAAAATTATCACAATAAAATGCAAAAATTCAATGTCTCTCACAAAACGTTGCCCTCTAATAGTCATAAGGTTAGGTCCGCATTCAGAATGCCTCCCCTCTTTCTATTTGGAGTCATCCTTTACGAGACAGGGTATCACAAAGGGTATGTGTTGTGCTTGGGTAATTAAAAGTTGTGCCTATGCAGGCCTTGTAATGTAGCCCTATTATGCATACACAGTCAATGCATGGAAAAGATTTATGTTGTCCAAGATGTGGGTATAATCAATTTTCTTATTGGCATTTGTTGGCGAGGCTTCCTATTCTAAGCAATGTAATGGTCTTTGAAGCTTCTGTATCGTTGCTTGATTGAAGCGACTTGCTCTCTTCTAACTGTACTGTAATCGTAGGAAGAATTCTAAGAATTCAAGCGGCGATGCACTGACAACAGTTTTGTTGTTCTTCTTTGGGACCCATTTCTTTGCGATTATTGGTTGTTTTGTTTCTGGCTCTCGTTTGGGAACCCATACTTGCCCGTGCTACGTTTGTGTTTGAAGAGACTTCTTTGGGATCCACCTTTTTGTTGTGTGAGTCGACAGTGGTATTTTCTTCAGCCCTTGTACGCTTGGTTGGGGATGGGACTTAGGCTTTGAAAGTTGATACTGTGGTTGTTTTGGAATCCAAATGAATTCCTGACTTTTTCGTGCTTGAATCAACTTCGTTGGAGCCCAAACCTGAGTTGTGAAAGCTTGCGATTTTGTTATATTCTTACGTGTTCGTGCACGCTTTCCTTGTTTTTGTTTTGGTGTTGGATCTTGTGATTTGTCATTAGAGATCTTTGTCTTCTTGATCCATATCTATTTTTGGCCGATCTAGCTTTTTGGTATCCAGATTTGTCGAGCTTTTTGGCTTTGACTTGTTGTCCTGTTCTTTTGACCTGTTATGGTTGTTTCTGAAGGGGTTGGTGATACTGATGGCCTGAGTTGATGATAGGGGATGTCGTAAGATTCATCACTATCGCTACTATCCTCAACAAGGTTGACTTCTTGTACTTTCCCTTGATTTTTTGGCTGGTAGTGAAAAGTTACTGTCTGTTTGCTCGTGGGTGGTAGTTTCTTGGAGGACTTTTCTAGCCCATTGATTAGAGCATTGTTAGCTCATTGCTCTGGTCGTAATCCTCCTAGTAGCTGAGTCTTTGCATCCTTATTAGGAGCCCTGTATGAGGATGCTTGTGGTAGCTGTGTCTTCACCGAGGACTTTGGAATCCACTTTTGATGCACTTTATTCGTGTAGTGATGACATTGATTCCCGGGTCGTTGATCTTCTGGAAGCTCGAAGTGTTCTACAGAGTCATAGAACTCATCATATTCTTCATCTTTTGATTCTCCACATTTCTTTGTTTTCTCCTTATTTTGAGAGCTTGTTGATGTTTGGTTCTCTTCGTTCTCCTGAATTACACTCACTACAAAATAAGAAACGACATCATAGCCATTTTCATCACAAAACTTTGTTGTGGGAGCATCCTCCACGGCGCACACGTCCAGAGTAGCCAAGATGTGTTCCCATCCAAAAGGCTCTAACTCTTCTTCAGGAAATGGTTCTGTGGTATAGTCCCTATCCTCTATAGCCCGTTCTAGGATACATTTCTCACGTTTCAAGCTACCACATTGTGAAGCTCCACACATCCACAGGTTTTTAGGCTCACCTAACCAAGCTGGAAGTTTTGATCCTGCTACTGTGGCGGAATCAAACTCCTCAACCGGTGTTCTTGTCACATCCCTATAGCTATGGTCCCTCAAGTTTATCTTTGTTATGGTTTCCATATGTCTCAAGTATATATGGTCATAATCCCAATCTTGGACCATTTTCAATTGTCGCATGATTGGTCTTCCCAGAATGATGTCATAGTTGTTCTTCTTGCCAAAGTCAACAACAGCAAAAGTGTGTTCATATTCAATGCCACGAGAAGTAACAAGTACTTTTTCTAGTAGTCCTAGGGGCTTTTCCTTGTGTCCGTCTCTGCAAGCTGCAGGGTCATTCGTGTAGATATCAAGGCATGTTTTCCCTATTTTTTCCAAACCTCTTTGGTTGCAATAGCCACACCAGATCCACTGTCGAGTATTGCCATGGTTTTTACATTATTGAATTCCACAGGAAGGGTGGTGTTTCCATCTTCTCCCTCATAATACTCGCCTACCTTGTTTAATGGCACTGGCCTAGTATTTAGTTGAGGCATTTCAAGCTCTTTGATGCCTACCTCGATTTGAGTCATTGGGGTTTTTACACCAAATTTCTCTAGACATTTACCCACATTAGCCCACATGTTTGGTCTTATTATGAGCAACTCAGCTAGCATTATTGTACAGGTGACTGGGGTAGATAGAATATCTACTAGCCCCTTTGAATCGATGGCCTTGTTGGGAGACAGTCTTTGTGATGGGACTGCAACCACATCTGACTTGGTCTCGTACTCTCCCATGTAGGACGGTAGTGTTCTTAGGGAATGGGGTTGACTATCCATAGATTGTACCGATCCTTTATACGATCGCACGTCTAGATTCATTTGAGATCCAGTCTCAAATTCCTCTATTGGTGGTAGAAACACTCCTCGTTCATCACCAGTCTTGTCTACTCGTCTTCTTAGGTCATCGGCTTCATTGGACTCTCTGACTTGTTTCCACAATTCATCAAGACCATCTATCTCTTTACAATCCTCAGGTATAGCTTGGTGAAATCCCTCGAAAGAGTTATCCATGGTATTCAGTACTATCCTTGGTTCTAATGTTGGGTCTTTGAGGTTTGGTCTGTGCTCATGACTAGAATCTGGCTCTTTTAGTTCCTGGTTGGGTGGGATTACTTGTGTAGGCATGACACGGATCACATCCTCAGGTTTTGCAACTGGTGGTTCTAGTAAAGCTTGGGCTATTTGAATCATTTTCTGGTACATTTCAAACCTTTGCTTTTCTAGTTCCGCATAGGGATATGTCATCCACGTGTGTTCTTGGGTTTGGTTGTTTTTGAGCCTCACATCATAGGCTTTCAAGAGGGCATCTAATGTATCATTAACCTTCTCTGCCAACACAGATCCTCCTGAACTAGCACTTCTTGGTTTCTCATCCGTGGATGGTTCCTTTAGAGGTTTAACCATCTGTGTAAGAGAAGGTGCCTCCTTTTCCTCATGTTGTTTTATCTTCTCCTCAGCTTCGGTAAGCTTCTCAGCTAGGGATTTTTGCTCTCGTTCCCTGCGTGCTTTCATCCTAGTCTTTCTAGCTTTCCAACTATTTCGTTTTCTCTTGGTTTTCTGACTAGGGGCGTCTGTCTTTGGTCCATCATCTGTCTTTGGACTCGTGTCACTTTCTGTGTTCTTTGTCTCTGGATTCTCATTAGCTTTCCTTTGAGCTTGGGCTCTCATAACCACTTGAACTGGTACGACATTTTCATTTTCGGAGCTACTAGGTAGCTGAACAATCCCTAATACATTTGTCGTGATTTTCCTGATTTGGTTTGGGTTTTTTGGGCACTCAGGGATCAAGTGAGTGATGCCACACTCAACACAATAGGCATTTACTTCAGTGATCTCCGTACGAGGACATTGTTTGACCAAGTGGTTGTCACGACTTTTGTGACAATCTGTCTCTGGTTGAGGAGATTCTTTTAGCATTTCCTCTTGGCTATAAGCAAGCTTTGACCTAGATAAGCCGCTATTTGCAATGAATTGCAATGTCCGTTCATCCATTTCATACCTTCTTTCTTTCGACTGAAACCCAGGAGGTGGAAGTTGTACCGGCCTCACCACTCCATGTGTTTCTCTCACATTTTGTTGCTCCAAAGGGTAGTACTCACTTTGGTTGCTATACCACATTGTAGCTGGTACTGGCATTGGTTTATTTGATGCTTCCATCATTGGCATGTATCTCATGTCTACCGGCATTCTAGCACCTGGCAGCGGAGGTTGTTGTCCTAAGATAAGCTATGGCCTTAAAACTCCTACTGGTCCTGGCGCATTCCCCGTAATGTATCTAGGTGGAGTAGGTGCCTCTGGAACAGGTTGTACATACCTCTCCCTAGCATTTTCCATGCTATAATAGCACTCTTCCTCCGTATGGTTCGTCCATTTTCTCTCAATTTCACACCACTTCGGCTCTCCCGAATCAGACCTTACAAGAGGAATCAACCTCTTGACCAAGTCGTCGAGATAAGCTTTTCTTGATCAATAGGTGCCGTTGGCTTAGCAATGGACTCATCTCCTTCACTCTTTAAGTCCTTTTCTTTGTATGCCTCACAGTTATCCACTAGATAAAGAGCTTCTTTGATCAACTCGTTTAGCATCATCCTCCTTATCATATGCAGATCCTTCTGAAGGCCCGCATGTCTCATTCCCTGGATAAAGATCAGCATCAGTCGTGCTTGCGTAGGTAATTCCGCTCTCGAACAGAGCTTAACATATCTCTGGAGCCGTAATGATGCTTTGCGTACTGATTCATTCTCTTTCTGTTTGAATCTATGGATTTGCGAGACCGTGTTGTGAGCAATTCCTTTTGGCGATAATTCTTCAATAAACTCCTCAAATAGCTCATCTAGGGTCTCAAAATCCCATTTTTCCACCGATTCCAACCATGTAGCTGCATCATCTTCTAGAGTCAATCCAAATCCCGCAAACTGAGTCGCAAAATCTGAAACTTCCTTTGCTCTAATCACTCTTCTAAAAGCCGTTACGTGATCTCTCGGATCTTTATCTCCGGAGTATTTTCTGTTTACCCATTTCAGGACTTGGGATGGTCTAACTCGTCTCGATTGTCTACAAGTCTAACCAGAGACTCTCCCAATCCTTCTCTCGTTATCGCTCTTGAAGGGAATCTTGGTGGCTCTCTTCTTGGAATTCCTATAGGAATTCTCGTGTTTGGTGGAGGCATTTGTGGTCCTTCATTGACCAAATATCCACCTCTTTCTAGTACAGTCTGTGGATTTGTGATTTCTACAACTATGTATTCTCGTCCATACTTGTCAACAACTATAGATCTCCATTGACAGTTGACTCCGTATGTGTAGACATATAAGAGCTTGTAATCCGTTATCTCTTCTAGGTATGGATCTGAGCACCTATAAAGATTGACCTCATTGTCGTCAATGTATCTATATAGTCCTTCACTCTCATGACCATCATCCAAACTCTCTCAACAAGATGGATCTTTATCAATTCCAAGTTTGGAAGATCCATTGTGGGAGGATATTCCTCTATCGTCAAGATCTCCAAGCTTCTGTAAGCTGCGTTTGAATCTAGGGTAGACATGATTTCTGGGCTTAAGAGCTTTTGCTTGGTTCAAGTAGACTTAGTCCACTGTGTTCAAGTGCTTTGGTTAGGGAAAAGTCGAAACTATGTCCAAAACCGCAACCGTTTCGTCACAATTGTCACAAATTGTCGCTTTTAGACACCCCTAACTTGCGGATGTATTTTGAGGCCTCAAACGATGTTTTTTTCAAATTTGAACTAAATGGTTTTCGTGGGAATACACTTGGTTCAAGTTTTGCTCTAAGATCTGTAGAGCCACTCTCAGGCTACGTTTTGATATAAAAACTTTTCCGATCTGATACCGTTTGTGAAAGTTATGGCCAAAATAGTAAAATGCAGTTTAGACTGGTCAAAATGAGTCCAAATTCAATTTTGAAAAAAGATTTGGGATCTCTGTGACACTATGAACACTTCTGTATGGTCAAAATTACAGTTGGACCCTAAAACTTGCCTAGAGACATCCTACGCGTAGGATGTCTCTATGCTCAGAATTTAACAAAATTTGGTCCAGAGACTCCCCTTAAGTCCAGCAACACAATGGTATGCTCAGAATTTCATTTGGACCGAAAAATGGCCTTGAGACATCCTACGCGTAGGACGTATTTTTGCTCAGAATGACTTGAAATTTTCACCCCAGCTTCTCCTTGATGTGCTGATCACAGTGGTGTGCTCATAGGTTGGTTTGGAGTCCTAAACCAAGCTAGAGACATCCTACGCGTGGGATGTCTAACTGCTCAGATTTTGTCCAAACTTGATCCCAAGATTCTCCTAGTGCTGAGCAACCCAATGGTATACTCAAAATTGAATTTGGATGCCAATAGGTCAAGATTTGGGTTGCAAGAGCTTCTAGTGCACCCCAAGAGTAGGATGTCTGACAATTCTTGTCTTTGCTTGCTAAATAGGCCAAACAAGGTCCAAATTCACTTTTGAAAAAAGTTCTGGAATCCTTGAGACACTTAGAACCTCCCTATATGGCCAAAGTAGAATTTTGACCACTTTATGACCCTGGAGACATCCTACGCGTAGGATGTCTTTTTGCTCCGTTTCAGCTCAAACTTGCATTGTAGCTTCCCCTTGTTGTGCTAAACTCACAACTATTTTTACTTTTTGATTCTGACACCTATAGGTTGGTCAAATGATCAAGAATCTGTTCCAAAAGACCGATGTCTGTTCTGATGAATTCCTAAGTCAAATCAACTCCAAATTGGACCAAATTTGCCTAGGAGGCTTGCCTAAGGCTATACAACACCCTGCGCTATCCACAGTTTGAATTTGGCCTCTAAATCATGCCTTAGACATCCTACGCGTAGGATGTCTAACTACTCAGAATTGCCCCAAATTTGAACCACAGACTCTCCTTAAGGTGCTGATCACTGTGGTATGCTCAGAGGTTGATTTGCAGTGCTAAATCATGGTGAAGACATCCTACGCGTAGGATGTCTAAGTGCTTAGAGTTGCCCGAAACTTGAGCCACAGCTTCCCCTTGATGTCAACAACTCAATGATATGCTTAGATTTTAATTTGGATGTCAAAAGACCCCAAATATCCTTGCCTTTTCAAAAATGCTAAAGTCTGTTCAATGTTCCTTTCACTGACCCAAATGAGATGAAATTTATCACATGCACTCAATACAACATTTAGAATATGCCTATGGAGTCATCCTATGGTTTGGTCTCAAAATTAGGCCTTGGACACAATATGGGTAGGATGTGTGCCAATTCTCATCTTTTGGCTTTGATCTGTCAAAATTTGGTCAAATTTTCACTTTCCAGGTGAAAATAGGGTAAAACCTACCTTCTGAACACATGGTAACCTCAGATTTTCAAAATTTCCACCAGATCACCCTGTAGACATCCTACGCATAGGATATCTACTGCTGATTTTTTGAGACAGAAGTGTCCCTAATGCTTCCTTATGCTCTCAGCAAGTGCAAGTATGCTTTACAATTGCAAAAACATGCAAAAATCACTCAATTAAGCCTTTGCTGAAATTTTATGTTTTCTGACTCCGCCTTTTGGCTTTTGGTCAACAAAAATAGGGAAAAACACCCAAGTCAATATGTTACTAGGATAAAACCTACCCTCTGAACCCACTGGTGCAGTCAGAATTTTCAAATTTGGTCTCCAGAACCCCATTGAGACATCCTACGTGTAAGATGTCTATGTTTACAGAATTGCAGGTTTTCTTCACAGAACCCTTGCAAATGCTCTTTTATATGCACAACATCAATCAGTCATACAAAAATATCCACAAAAGCTTGTTTAATGCATTTTTACCCTCAAAAGCACACTTTTTCGTGATTTCAAATGCAATCAAGCACTTTAGCAAATAATTCAGTGATGAATAGCTCTAGATCAGAATCGGATCACTTACCTAAAGCTACTCCTACAAATCATATGGGGTTTTGCATCTATGAGTAGAAAAACGCTTCACTGCCACACACGGACTAGTAAACGCTTTTATCACCTCACAAATCACTCAACCACCAACAACTCCTCTCATCCACAGATCCTAACTAAACCTATCTAGTCGCAGACCCTCGGCAAGACACATGCTTCTTGGCTATCCACTTGATCGCGGAATATCCTCTTCCGGATCCACTTAAGAAAAACGCTTTCTTTAGCCAAAACTAAATCAAGCAACCATCACACGAGTGTTAGTAGGAAACCTACTTAGGTCCTTGCGTCCCCGCCAACGGCGCCAATGTTGGAGTTGAGCGACTCACACACCCATGAAGTGCATGCAAACACTACCTAGATCAACATAATGTCAATCTAGGACACATATGACACGATAGGCACACAGAGGAAATCTCTTTAGCTTGTCAGGCTGAGACCATCCTACACATACAACACTCTGGAAGGCCAACTAAACCACAATCAAGAACCTCACTGCTCTCAACTACACCACCTAGCCACATACACACATACGAAAGGTAACTCACCTAATCATGCCAGAATCGTACGAAACTTAAGGAACACCATCCCCTCACTAGGATACACCTATCCCTAAGATTCTACACTCAAAACCCTCACTCTAAACCCATCTGCGGAAAATGCGTAGGATGACAGAGTATAATTTTGAAAGTGCTCGAAACTGAAATTTATGAGTACCTATGTGTAGCTTATGTCACCACGAATCTATAGACTACTAGCATGCAAAAAACACACTTACGGCCACAAATAGCTTGTAGATGTGTCGGCGTGTGCGCTTCGTCTCGCGTGGAATTCTTGGCGTTGTCGCATAGCTCTCCTCGAGCCTACAACAATGGTGGAGTCGGATCTCCAATGTGTTGAGCGAGCCGGGCGTAGCAAGAGGATAAAGCTCACGCTCACTCTCTTTCTCTCTCACACACAGTAGACGGCAGCGCTAAAGTTTTGATTATGAAAAAGTCTCTCCTTTACAAAATGACCTAGGTACCTTATATACTAAGGCTACCTTAGGTTTAACCAAAAATGGGGTTGAAAGGGTCAAATGGCTTTGTATTTACAATCTGGAAGTGCCATTGCACCCCGGCTTCTGAAACTAGAATAACTACTCATTACAAATGACGTTTATAGCCATAATCCGCAGCATTTCATAACTCGCAAAAGATAAGACTTTGGTACGAAACTTGAGTTATGTTGTGTTGTTGACCCAGCAGCCAACAATGTGCCTAAGAAATCCAAATACATAACTTAGTAGAACCAGGCAAGGAACCTAAACCGGCATACATTGCCACGAACATCACTGAAGAAGAAGAGCAGCTCCTAATAGATACACTCAGAAGGTATATCGGATGTGTTTGCTTGGTCATACAAAGACCTAAACGGGATATATAAAATAATGATATCTTTCTTTGATCTTGTCAGTATTTTATGCATAATATTTTCTTCTTTTTGCAGACACAAAGGAGTTAAGTGATATAAAAACTAGATGTATTTCACACTATGATTGGCATGAAGATCCTTTTGGGACACCAACTTTTCCTATTCCCAAAGATGTAATTTTCCATATTAACGGTGTGGATTTTGAAGTGCGACTTTCATGTATTTAAGGAGCTGGTTATATGGACTATTTGTGCATACTACCCTGGAAAGTGGTGTGACTATTCTAAACTATGGAGGGCATAAGTATAGATTTCAAGACTGGAAAAAGATATGCAAAATATTTCCAAGAGCTTATAAATATTCTCTTCTAGAGAATCCAAACATAGAAGAAGAGGAAGATCAATCATACATTATTGGTTGTGTAGAAGAAGGAAACGTGTCGGGCTATATAAATAGTTCTCACAGTACAAATGTCTGTCCCAACGTACACTATACATTTGATCCAAATTTTCCACCTTGGCATAAATGCACCTCTTCACACATCAAGTGAGAAGAATATGGCCATGTATGCATTGAGACTATTTGTCAAGTTGAAGCAGGAGAAGAGTTGTTTGCTGACTATGACTTTACTTGACATTGTAAAGTATTGTACATGGATGGAAATCTCAAGTACATGCATCATTTTCATTTTTCATGGATGAAATCGCAAGTGAATGTAACATTTGATTATTGTTTAGTTTATGCTCTTATGCTTTGTGTGTTGTCGAACTTATTTGATTACCTTGGCCATAGAATCTTGATTCTACTCTAGATTTGTGATAAATCTTACCAAAATTTAATGTGGTGGGGCTTCAAACATTACTGTCTTAAACAAGTGGAGTTATCTTACTTGAATAAGTGGTGGCCTTTGAATCCAAATCTAAGCCAAATCTCTAATTGTTTGGTTGTACTCTAGGTTGGAATTTGGTGGACCTTGTATCCATGTTTCCTCAACAAGTTGTGGCTTTTAGTTTTAACTTTAAGTACTCATCTTTAATAAAGTGTAGGATGGAAAATGTTGAGTTAGTAAATTGTATTTTAGACAAGTGGTGTTTTGTGTACGAATGCTGAAAATGGTTGCAAGGATTCTAACAACGACTTTACCTTAAATAAATTTCTTACTAGTAGTTCTACATGTAAATATGGTGAATAAAATTCTAGTGGTTTTGAGATACCATTTGTGTGTGTGTTTTCTTAGATTCACAAACTAGGATGGATAAAGCTCCTATGGTTCAGTCAACAACTATAGAATCCATAGATTCTATGGTTTCTGAAGTGCCCAAGATGGATTATATTTCTATACTAGAGTCTAGTGTTGTGCAACTTGATAAAGCTTTCAATAATGAGAACCAAGAAATCGATGCTTCAAAAATACAACATACATCAAAAGAGACTGAAAAGTCCACTCACGAGCTATTGCCAATTGCTACTACTTCATGTAGTGTAGATGTTGAGAAATCCATGCTTACAATTATATTGGATTTAAATGGTCTATTGTTGAAACGTTCTACTCAACCATCCTCACACCACAACTGAGTGCAAATGGATTCAAAAAGATATATTATACTCAGGCCAGGTTGCATCCAATTCTTGAAGACTATTTTACAGAGGTTTCATGTTGCAATTTGGTTGACAGCTATTAGGAATAATGTGTATCAAATCCTTGCAGCACTAAAAAACTTATCTGAGGATACATTGCCTTTCTTTGCAATTTGGTCGCAAGATGTTTGCTACACCGCTCAAACTCGAAAATTGTTTAGACCCGACAATCCAAACGTTGAGGCAATGTTCAAGCCTCTAGCCAAAATTTCCATGGGGTTTGAATGTGATCCACAAAGAACAATGCTTATTGATGACTCTCCTTACAAGGGATGTATTTCACCAGCAAACAATTGCATTTTTCCACCACGATTTGATGTTGAGAAGATGGTTGACAATATGCTCCTGGAGGAGCTATTGCAATACTTGTTTCAGCTTGATGAGAGAAGGGATGTGCGTGATTTAATTGCTTCTAATCGTTATGGACAACCTATAGTCACAAATGATAGTGAATACAAACAAATCATGGAGTATTGGAAGCAGAAAAATGATGTTTGGTCAACTAAGGTGTTCTTTACAAGAAGAATACCACCTGCAAAAGGTGACAGAGATGAAACTATCATTGAAGACGCAAGTGACACAAGCCACCACAATGAAATGAGAAGATCCCAAATACAAGAGATCTTGGCAAAGGAGCGTACACCCATTGAAAGCATGAAGGCATCACAATTGACCACTTTAGCTAGGCAATTGGGTTGTAACACAAAAGGAGTTTTGAAGGCAGCCACAACAAAGGATTATATAAATAAGGTGAAAGCTGAGAACAATCTTCTAAGGCTGGATAGAAACCAACCCTAAGGTACTAGTGACATGTCATATATTCTTGATACACATGCTTGAACACTCATGTACAAGGTATCTAACAAATATTTCTTTTTATTCCTTCCTGCAGGATCTTACAAAGGATATTACTAGATGGAGCTCAATCAATAGAGATTTTGATATTTTTGCTCAAAATAATGAAGCAGTCACCTACATTTTTTGTTTATCAATTTCTTGAGAGACTTTCTTTTAATTTGTAATCATCAAATGAAATGAAAAGTATCCTTCTTATTAAGAATGCTGATCTTTTTCTTGTTCAAAACTTTCAATTGTGATTTATAGTTTTGTTAGCATTAGATTGTGCTTTTTTAGTTTGAAAAAAAGTGTCAAAGATCCAAGTCTTTTTGGATTTACTTAAGTTATTAATTGTGAAAGATCCAAGTATTTTTGCTTTACTTAAGTTATTGATTGTCTATGTAATAGTCCTTAAAACAATATCGGATGGCTTTCTTGCTCCATTGCTCCATGTCTCACATTGGTCTTTAGGTAAGACAAGTGGTGACCTTGAAAGTATGGTCTCATATCTCAATCAAGTGAAGAGACATGAAGCTTAAATATCACTACTATGTATCTAGTGTTAAAATCCATCGAGACAAAGATACTAGAGTGCCAAATTGTAGTCTAGTTTGAGTGAAAATCCATTTGAGCTAAGGTAAAACTTATAGTGCCTCATTTTTCTAGGATTCTACCCCATCAAGGAAGTTAGAATCTAGCACAAACCAATTAAGACTCTTTTGGAGCCTAGATACGACAATTCGTGGAACTTAAGAAACTTATTATTGAGTTAGAGTCTAGTTTAGATAAGCAAAAGATCCTCAAACCATCACTTAACTTTCTTACTATTCAATATTCAAAGTCCCTTGAGGTTAACAAATTACATACCTACTTGTAACCTAACTAATGAGTAAGTATATAGATCTAAGAAAGTATATATAATGAGTCTTCAAACTAATAAACCAAGGGAAGAGAGTAGCAAGGTCCACTACTTGTCCAAGCTCAGCTCTAGACAACATAGAAAGATGCTAGTTCTACTAATTGTCTAATTATAGGCATGGAGAAATGATAGAAGATTGACCACTTGTCCAACTTATTATCTCTAGTAAGATGAGAGGTTTGGCCTTAAGATTCACCATGTAACCAACCTATACATCATTGTATTATGAAGAGTAGAAAAGAAAAGCTCCACCACTTGTCCAAGCTAGTTCTAAAATCCACATGGAGATAAGCAAGCTCCACCATTTGTCGAGGCTCTCTTCCATTAAAACATGAAAAAACTCAACTATATTGTACAGAGGGGACATTTTTCCAAGGTCCACCACTTGTCCAACCTAGGATCCATTAAAACACGGAAATAAATGAAGCTCCACCACTCGTCTAACCTTTAGAGTTTTAAAGTGTATGGTTTGTCTAAACTAGGTATGGGAAAATAATTGAAGGTCCACCACTTGAAACATGGAGAGAAGGAAGCTCCACCATGTCTCCAATATGCTAGACTTCATTGAGCACCCAAAACCCATGATATTTTGTACATAGGGAATGTACATTCAAGGTCCACCACTTGTCCAACCTAGTATCCCTAGTAGCTTGATAGGTTTGGTCTCAAGATTCACCACTTGTCCACTCTATGTCATTGTATTAAACAGAATTGGGTGTTAAGTTCCACCACTTGTCCAACCTATAAGGTTATATTTTAAATGGTATTTTTTCTCACAGCTTGAACTACCCATGATATTTTTTACATGGGGGCTTTGTTTCAATGTCCGCCACTTGTCCAAGCTAACTCTATTGAAACATAGAGAGAACCAAAGGCCCACCACTTGTCCAAGCTAGGCTATATTAAAACATGGAGAGAAGGATGCTCCACCATTTCTCCAAGATAGGCTTCATTGAAACATGGAGAGAAGCAAGCTCCACCATGTCTCCAATCTAGGATCCATTTAAATACCCTAAACCCATTATATTTTGTACATGGGGGGTTTTATTTCAAGGCCCACCACTTGTCTATCCTATTACGAGTGGTTTGGTCTCAAGATACACCACTTGTACACTCTATGTCATTATATTAAGAAGAACTATGTGTTAAGGTCCACCACTTGCCAACCTATAAGGTTATATCTTAAATGGTATCCTTTCTCACCACTTGAAATGCCCATGATATGTTTTACATGGGGGTTTCATTCCAAGGTCCACCACTTGTCCAAGCTAACTCTATTCAAACAGAGAGAGAAACAAAGGTCCACCACTTGTCCAAGCTAACTCTATTCAAACATAGAGAGAAGCAAAAGTTCACCACTTGTCAAAGCTAGGCTCCGTTGAAACATGGAGAGAAGTAACCTCCATCATTTTTCCAAGATAGGTGCCATTCAAACATGGGGAGAATCAAGATCTACCATGTCTCCATGATATTTTGTACATGGGGTGTTTACATTGAAGGTCTACCACTTGTCTAACCTATTATACCTAGTAGCATGAGTGGTCTGGTCTTAAGATTCACCACTTATCCACTCTATGTCATTATATTAAGAAGAACTGGGTGTTAAGGTCCACCACTTATCCAACCTATAAGGTTATATCTTAAATGGTATCCTTCACCACTTGTCAAGGTCCATCACCACTTTTCCAACCTATAAGGTTATATCTTGAATGATATTTTTTCTCATCACTTGTAATGCCCATGCTATGTTTTACAAAGGGGTTTTGTTCCAAGATCCACCACTTGTCCAAGCTAACTCTATTGAAACATAGAGAGAAGCAAAGGTCCACCACTTGTCCAAGATAGGCTCCATTGAAACATGGAGAGAAGGATGCTCCACTATTTCTCCAAGATAGGTTCCATTGAAACATTAAGAGAAGCAATCTCCACTATGTCTCCAAGCTAGGCTCCATTGAAATACCCTAAACCCATAATATTTTATACATGAGGGGTTTACATTCAAGGTCCACCACTTCTCCAACCTATTATCCCTAGTAGAACAAGTGGTTTGGTCTCAAGATTCACCACTTGTACACTCTATGTCATTATATTAAGAAGAACTATGTGTTAAGGTCCACCACTTGTCCAGCCTACAAGGTTATATCTTAAATGGTATCCTTTCTCACCACTTGAAATGCCCATGATCTGTTTTACATGGGGGTTTCATTCCAAGGTCCACCACTTGTCCAAGCTAACTTTATTAAACCATATAGAGAAAGAAAGGTCCACCACTTGTCCAAGCTAGGCTCATTGAAACATGGAGAGAAGGAACCTCCACCGTTTCTCCTAGATAGGCTCGATTGAAACATGGAGAGAAGTAAGCTCCACCATGTCTCCAAGATGCTAGGCTCCATTGAAATACCCAATACCCATGATATTTTGTACATGGGGGGTTTACATTCAAGGTCCACCACTTATCCAACCTATTATCCCTAGTAGCATGAGTGGTTTGGTCTCAGGATTCACCACTTGTCCACTCTATATCATTATATTAAGAAAAATTGGGTTTCCATATCTAAATGGACCTTTGCTTGGATAAGTGGTAGACCTTGAGACCTAAATACCCATTCTACACTAGAGCATTGGTTAAGCCTTATGCACTTCAAGCGTACCTTTAACAACAAGTAGTAGTTATTAGTTTACTTAAGTCTAGTTGAACTCCATGGTATTGAGACTAAGAGAGAGTGTAGCATAAAAAAGAGTAAGGATTTTAATTTGACTTTCTTTCTATTAATGAGAAGATCATAGATGGATTTTGGTATCTAATAAAACCTTAGGGTAGACAATGTAAAACTCATGTCTATTGTTGTGTTTGCATTAAGTGTTCTTGCTCTTTAATTTCAGAATCATTACAGAAAAATGGATTGGCTATATGCTAGCATAAATTGAAGAAAACTATTGAATTACCCATCCAACCTCCTCCAAGACCTTGTCCAAGGAATCAACCACCTCCTTATCACCTACCACTTGCTTTCAAGGACATCAAAAGAGTATTTATCTTGCATCTAGAGGGGTTAATTCTCAAGACAATTGAAATGAAACATGGAGATTCTATGCCAGCTTGGGCTCAACACATGTGACTTGTGGAGGATAAAGATGAAGTTTATCATGTGGTGCGACCAGACGCACAAAGTTTTTTGGATTTTTGTGTTGAATACTTTGAGCTATGGATATGGACTTGCTATAACTTAACAAGGGTGCAACGCATCACACAAAAATGTTTTCCTGAGCAATATACCAAGTTCAAGGTGTTTATGAGTAACAAAAATTGCCAAAATCCAAATATCATGTTAGGATTTACAAGTGTTTATCACAAAAATTTGAGTGATATTTGGAAGATATTTGAGGATTTGGATGCAAACAAAAACTTAATTTTTGATGACACTCCATATAGGGTGATGTGGAACATGCCAGGGACATATATTATATTTTCAAAGATGTGGAGGAAAACTTCCGAGCAACTTCAAAACTTCTTGCAGAGAACAATAATTCCATGGTTGTGAGGATGGTTGTATGCAAGAGATAAGAGAGTCTATACATACAACACAATTGTAAATCAGTACAGTGATTCTGAGACAAATTATGTCCTTGGTGTGTACTTGTCAACACGAAAGCCTTGAATAAATATGGCCATAAGATGCTTTCTTTATTCTAGTGTGTATCTTTCAGCATTTGTATAATTTGATATAGTCTTTTTTTTTTATAATAAAGGTGTGTCAATTTTATGAACACTTCAATGGAGTGCACCCTACTCTAAGGGGACTTCAATGTACTATTGGAGTGCATCCTATTGTAAGGGGACTCTGATGTATTGCTAGAGTGCACCCAAATTTTTGGGGACTCATTTTTTATTTGATTGGGGCCTATGTTGGATCATATGCTAAAAGAAATTCATTTTTTGTCAATTCATATCGAGGTTACATTTATTTGTAACTAGGAGAGAATTGATGTTTGATGTCAAAATAAAACTTGTAAGTGTGGATCAGAGAATTCATGGACTTTAAATATGTGAGAGGGATCTTTTTCTTGGGCACAAATGTTTGCTTCAAGAATTTTATCATTACATCCTTTATGTAAAAGATTTTTAGAACCTAAAAGACTTTGAAAAGAAAACTATGGAATCTAAGTGCATGTATTCTTGAATGGCTTGAAAGTTGATGTATACATGCATGTCGCCTTGATGAAGGTTTAGATCTAACAAGATGCAAAGCTAGAATTCTTGGACGTTACCTTTGTCAATTTGGTATGAAATAACATATTTAACTTTCTTTTCTTATGGGTGGAAAATATATTATTATGTGCATTTGGAACCTAATTGCTTGACCTTCAAACCAAGATTCCTATGTTATTTTTTCATATACTTTTTTGTAATGGATTAAGATTGTGGATACAAGGTCCACCACTTGTTCAAGCTAGATCGAAGAAAGTATATATACTGAGTCTTCAAACTAGTAAACCAACGGAAGAGAGAAGCAGGGTCCATCACTTGTCCAAGCTCATCTCTAGACAACATAGAGAGATGCTAGGTCTACTAATTGTCTAATATAGTCATGGAAAAATGATAGAAGGTTGATCCACTTGTCCAACCTATCATCTCTAGTAAAATGGGAGGTTTGGCCTTAAGATTCACCATGTAGCCAGCCTATACTTCATTGTATTATGAAGAGTAGAAAAGCAAAGCTCCACCACTTGTCTAAGGTAGTTCCAAATGGAGAGAAGCAAGCTTCACCATTTGTCCGAGATAGGTTCCAGTAAAACATGAAAAACCTCATATATGTTGTACATGGAAGCTTTTTTCCAAGGTCCACTACTTGTCCAAGCTAGGATCCATTAAAACATGGATAGAAACAAGGCTCCACCACTCATCCAACCTTTAGAGCTGCAAAGTGTACCGGTTGTCTAAAGTAGGCATGGGAAAATAATAGAAGGTCCACCACTTATCCAATATATTATCTCTAATAGCATGGGAGGTTTGGTCTCAAGATTTAGGAATTGGTTGACCTATATTTCATTGTATTATGATGAATTTGGTTTTAAGGTCAACTACTTATCCAAGCTATAAGTTTATATCTTGAATGGTATTCCTTCCCATCACTTAGAAAACCAATGATATGTTGTACATGGGGGGGTTTGTTACAAGGTCCACCACTTGTCCAAGATAGTTTCATTGAAACATGGATGAAGGCAAGCTCCACCATTTGTTAAAGCTAGACTCTATTGAAATCTAGAAAATCCATGCTATGTTGTACATGGGTTTTTGTTTTAAGGTCCAACACTTGTCCAAGCTAAGCTCCATTGAAACATGGAGAGGAGAAACACTCCACCACTTGTCCAAGCTACGAAACATTGATAGTAGTTGGTTTAGTTTGAAGATCCACCACATGTCTAAGCTAACTCTATTGAAACATAGAGAGAAGAAAAGGTCCACCAATTGTCCAAGCTAGGCTCCATTGAAACATGGACAGAAGCAAGCTCCACCATTTCTCCAAGATAGGCTCCATTGAAACATGGATAGAATCAAAGGTCCACCATTTCTCCAAGCTAGGCTCTAGTTGTCCAACCTATAAGGTTATATCTTAAATGGTAATCTTTCTAATCACTTGGAATACCCATGATATATTTTACATGGGGGTTTTGTTCCAAGGTCACCACTTGTCCAAGCTAACTCTATTGAAACATAGAGAGAAGCAAAGGTCCACCACTTGTCCAAGCTAGTCTCCATTGAAACAAGGCCCGAGAGAAGCAAGCTCCATCATTTCTCCAAGATAGGCTAGCCTGTATAAGTGCACCTTGAAACCAACCTTCCTATGAGACAATAGAGCATATGCTACATATTTTATGTATGCCCCATGCCTCAAATTAAGAAGTTCTAGATTAGAAGTGGACCTTTCTTGAATGTCACATGCAATAAAGTAAGGAAAAATAGCCAAGTGGATTGTATTCCTCAATGGATCCTTGCTTTCACAAGTTGTGAACCTTGAGTCACTTTTGCATTAACTTGGACAAGTGGTGGACCTGAAAACCAAGCTCTCCATGGTGAGATAAGTTGTAGGTAGGATAGTAGAACATAGACAAGATAATGGATGCAATATACTTGTCTCCTAATAATCCAATTGATTGAAACCATGGTATTTTAGTTGTTTTCATTGTGTATTGTATGTGCATAAAGTGGAGTGAGACCTTAAGAAAACTCAAATTTTTGACAAAATCTCTATATTTTGTACATGATATATTGAAAGTTGTCCAACCTGAGAATTGGGATTTTCCCACTTTACCTAATATGGTCTTATATATAGAAAAGTCAAGAAATTTCTCTTGTTGATAATTGCATTTCAAGTGGTTGAACATTTGTCCTTTGGTTTAGTCTCCCAATTCTTTTTAGATAATCTAATTGTTTATCTTGAATACCATTCAACAAATGATGAATTTGCTACTGACCTTTACTTTTAAGAACTTGTTTAACATTTGACAGTTTGAGTACAAGTCATTCATTTGAACCACCTCCAGGTACGTAATTTCTCAATGTTTTCTAAAGAATTTTAATGAGTCAATTCCTAAATATATCTATTGTTGACCTATGTATTAAGCTCTCGTCATTATGGACCATCTCTCATCTGCATATACTGTAATGCTCTCGCTTAATATACTACTACAATAATATTGACCTTCTCTACTTCCTTGTAAGTTATTTTCTTGCTACAATTAAATTTAGGAGGACAAACTCATACAGTTTGCAATAACAATGATACCATTGGAAAATTTGAAAGGAAAAAGATCTTTTGCTTATCTATATTCTCTTATGACATATTGTGCAATTAACCATCCCTAAAGTCCTAGCTTGTGCTTGCACTAAATGTATTTTCTACTGAGAGGATTTTACATTAAGCTATGTAGCTACTCACATGAGTTGAGGTGCTTTGGTTTCGTGAACAACACTTTGTAAGTACTTTGCTACTCTACTATACTCAAATATGGTGGTGTCACATAGGTAGTAAATGTTTTGTTTTGTTTTTTTAATCTTGTCTAATCCATTGTCACATGCACACAGATTCGTCGATTTAGGTAGTGCGTCAATGCTCATCCTGGTGTAGATCCGTCGATTTAGGTAGCACACTGACAAATTACAAATTCCTTATTTTAAACAAAATTAAAATAGATCCATCGATTTAGGTAGAATAAGTGCAAATTTTTCGATTTAGGTAGCACATCTTATTGGTGTAGATTTTTTGATTTAGGCAACACCGATCATGAAATCATGCTAGAGTGGCCGGCCACCACTATCCTTAGTACGATTTTGTTACATGGGTATATGTTGGCAGATTTCTAAATTTGGATTTAGATTTACTTTTTGAATTTGAAATGGATATATGATAATTTTTTGTTGCGACAGTATTTATGGATTTGAACTTGAGATTGATGAGAATTGATTATTGAACGATGAGTGTGACCAATGATATCCCGATTCATCAAGGTATGACATATACTACTTCTTCTAGTGGTATGGGACACTAGAATAGGTAGTATGCGGATGACGACAGGCATAAGCAGTGTTGTTTAGTTTCATCAATTTTTCTTTTCCTATTTGATTTTTCTGACACAGAATACTAATCATTGTTTTTGACAAGTATGGTTTGCAGATTCTTATCTTTGCAACAGAGGACAAATGCTTTCTAATTAAGAGGTATGTAATGGAATTGATATTTTATTAGTTAGTGCAACTGACAGGTGTAAAAGGCTAAGGGTTATGCGAAAGGATATTATATTTTATGTATATTTGGTTATTCAAGTGCTCTTTATGAGCTTCGGCTATTTATGTCCTATCGACCAGTTTGTACTCACTTTGAGCATTCAAGAAATCTATAAATAAATACGTGCAAGAAGAAAATGCTCACTCTTTCATGGGGGGAGATTACACCCACTATCTCTCTTATTCTTCTCTCCTCTCCTCTCTTGTCTATCCTCTCTCACCTTTTTCAAGAACTGTGCAGTGCGACTAGGAAAGCGTCGGGCCTCTGACTGTGAGGATTCGTAGCAAAATCAAGCAAGGCGTAGATGATTTGAAGCTAAAAACACACTAAAAAAGAACAAAACTCCAGCCATGAAATCTCCACTTTGAAAAATAACCAATACTAACTCAAAACTCTTGTGTGTGTGAAGATTAGGCACGTAGCCTCGCTCCCAAATGCACAGATGCAGTGCTCATTCGACCTGTTACAACCCCTAAATATACGCTTTGATTATTTGTCGTGACCATTTCATGGAAGCTTCAGTACTTCATTGGAGAAGCCCAAGTAGTTATTTGAGGAGGGGAAACCCTAATTGGAGGCCTCACAGCCTCAACCATGTAGTGGAAGCAGCACGGTACTGCACTAGCACCGTGTAAAGGAATGGCTGTATCTCCTTGCTCATATGCCCAAATGAGCTCATTCTAAGCTCTAAAACTTCCACACAACATGAGCAATGACGTCACCATCATTGATGTCGCATTTTGAGCTATTTTTAGGCTATTTTTGACCATTTTAAGGCCATTTTTAGCCATTTTTGCCCAAAAATGCCCTTTTTGTCGTAGAAAGCCCAAACAAGCTGGGGAAAAATCCCTAAAATTGTGGAAAAATCCCATTGGGCTCAAATTTCATGTTGAACCTCATTTTCCCACTTGGTAAGTACTTTAAACACGTCTTTTACGCCAGCGCACGAAACCTACTATTTTTGGCCGCATTGAACTTTCTAGGCAAAACGAGCATGCCACTTCGAAACACTTGACATATGTACATTCCTAAAGAAAATCAGGCATATATTTATGTGAAAGAGCATTCCATAATGCCACGTGTAGGGCCTCGCCCACCCGGCAAGGTATGTACACGGCTGCAACCGTGGCATTCATTTTCGCATATATCACACTATGTACATTATAGCATTTGGTCCCACACATCATAAACATTAAGAGTAAGGTAGATATTTTAATTTCACATTAAGAACGTGCCATGGAACGGCATCCACCCCCTCTAAACTTGCACATCCTCCGGCATGTGCCACAGATATCTTTTGCAAGTTCAGACTTCATTTAAGTCCACATACATGTCGATTCCATCATTGCTTGCAACAAAATCTAGTGCATCATCCTCTTTTTCTTCATCCACATCCATAACATTTTAATCAGAGCCTTCATTCTGACTTCCCTGTGAATCAAAGGGATCTGTATCACCTCTTCTTTTGAATAACTTGATTCTTTTCCCTACGATGGGAATCTTCATTTTGGTCCCATCTAATTCATGCAAGGTATAAGTCGCATTCCCATGTACATGTTGAGCCACATAAGGACCAAACCATGTCTTTGAAAGCTTTCTTATTGTTGAATGTTGGTTTTCAAGACTACTGTCATACACCAACACCCAATCACCTTCCTCAATAGCTTTAGGTCGAGTCTATGCCTCTTATCAAATCTGTCCTTATTCTTTAACCTTGCATCTTTCAATCGTGCTATTGCAATCTCAATATCTTGGGGCCTTCTTTCTAACTGTTGTATGCGCAAAGCAAGAAGACCTTCCCTACTCATTCCATCTTCGCATGTGGGAATTACATCCTCAACTGGCATTATAGGTTTCTGACCATACATCAACCGAAAAGGAATATAACCAGTAACTGAGCTATGAGTTGTACGATCAGCCCATAAAGCATAAGGCAATAACCTAGGCCACTCTCCCATTTTACCTTTGCAGGCCTTAGCCAAAGCTTTAATGATAGGAGGATTCCCACGCTCTGATTTTCCATTTCCCTCAGGATTATATGCAGTAGTTAGAGCAAGTTTAATGCCCAATCTAGAGAAAAACTCCCTTGCTTTGTTAGCATCCAACTCACCCTTGTCCGTTGTTATTTTCCCAACACAGCCATAACGGCTAATTACATCATCCAAGAGGAAATTACATACCCCTTATGTGCTTTTCATTCTTAGAGCACGACCTTCAACTTGGTTGGTTAAATCTTCCCGTGCAAGCACTATGTATCTCATTTGCCATAAGCCCAATGGCATTGTAACCAGATCTACTACCCACTTGTAATGCATGGCCAATGGGTAAGTAGGGTGCAACGCATCACAATGACGTACATTTGAATACATTTCACAGGACTCCACAAAGTGAGATACATCTCTATACATACCTTTCCACCAATACCTCTCTTTCATTTTAGTAAGGTGGCCCATACACCTCTATGTCCAACATAAAGACTCTCATGAAACTTTTTCATAATCTCACTTTGAGCGTCTTTATCATTCACGACTCTCATCGTCATTGTATTTCTTTGTTTTGGATGCTTCCATAAGTACCTCTCTTTCAAAAAGTATCCATAGGCCTTTCTACGTATTCTTTTGAAATCTTGATCAGTCCACCCTTCTTGCCTTGTCAAAGTGCTCAGATAGCATCCAATGAGCAACCAGTCACCTTGATATAGGTCCTCTGTAAATGACTCAAGTGCATTTGACAGGCAAACATGATCACCCTTGGCATGAGAGATACTATAGAACTGTGTGCCTACATCATCGCCCTCGACAACCATGTCTTCTTCTTTTTCATACCTTGCTCTTGAAAGCATATCTGCAACTGGATTATCTTTCCCTGCAATATGCTTAAATTCTAAATTCAAGGACTTTATGTAGGCAATCCCTCTCAACATAGCAATGTCGGGAGTTGAGCAGCTTGTTATCATTCCAAGACGGGGTAGACAATCAGTCTCCACTATTACATTTCCTCCTATCAAATACTCTTTGTCACATTTCAAAGCTGTGACTACTCCCCATAACTATCTTTTTACCTGTGGATAGTTGCGTTGACGAGCACTTAGGACTTTTGCTCCAAACCTCACCACATATCGCTTGCCATCATTATCATCTTGCCCAATCGCCCATCCAATTCCTGTGGGGCTAGTATCCACTTTCACAATTACATATCTTCCACATTCATAGTTTGCTTTTCTCAAAGTTGGAGAAATAAGCATCGACTTCTTTAATTTCCTCCTGCCATAGGTATGCATTTCTTCCCATTGAAACTTTTTGTTCTTTCTCAAAAGCTGATACAAAGGCTTTGCTACATGTGCATAATGCAAAATCCAGATAACATAAAACACACATGCACCCAAGAACCTTCAAACCTCAGTGACATTTATACATTTCTCTTTCATTCTTTGGATTACATCAATATTTTTGCAAGACAAGGCCTTCTACCATATGGCCCGCACATATGTCCCACAATAAGAACTTCATTCACACCAAACACTGACTTTTGGCCAGACAAGGTAAGGTTCACCTCTTCCAACCTTGACAAGATATTATCACAATCATTGATATGGTTTGCCACATACTTTCAGCACCCCCTTGAGTCTAGAGCCACATATTTATCACTTACATCACATCCTTTGATTGGCACATCATCAAGGAAAGGCATTGTAGTTTGCGGTATGAAGTCACGTAGGACTTTGTTCATACCATTCATCATGTGTGCAATTGAATTTTTTGCCCCCTGAGGTAAGGTGCATATCCTTACTAAACCCAAGGGTGTCCTCATGGTAGTCAGGTCCCTGCTTTCCATTGCTAGTTGGAACTGATCATACCCTAAGTACAAATCTCCCATAGAATAGATTTCCCTTCCTGCAAATGCCTCTACAAACTCATCGACAATTGGCTCTATACCCACATTTCTGATTGTCACCTTATTTATAGGTTGCATATCCTGAATAAATCATAAAGAACCATTTTTCTTTGAAACTGTGAACCACCTGTTTGAATACGGATCACAAGAAGGCTCCAAGATACCCATCTTGATCTTTCATTATGCAACTGAATGAGTTTTGGAAAATGAGCCTTTGGAACAGGAATAGGTCTCAAGTTCCGAGGTACATGAGGGATAGTGAAGATCACCATAGGAGCAACAATGGATGGATCAACACACCCTATCTCATAAGGTTCAAATGCAAAAGCTTTTCCGTGTTTGGCAAGCATGTCTTCAAAGCATAACTTTTCAACTTTTGTCAAACTGTCCTCGCAACCAACCTTTAGCTCTTTCAAAGAATCCTTTGTGAACTTGCGTCCAATCTTGTTTGGGTCACGAAGGCTAGGTTGCAAATCAGCTTGTTCCATCTTATTTGTGCAGTCTTTTGGTAGAGGTAATGCCACTGGTTTCACTTTCTTTGCCACGGACTTATACTTAGTCTCCACTCATACATCAACACCTTGAGCATTGTTGAAATCCTCAATACCTTGTACATTTCTATTGAGCATACTTTCACGACCTCACTTCCCATACGCAAATTGCAATCCACTAAAGACTCCAAATCTTGCATAGTATCCACAAATGAACACTCATCAAACACACCTGCAATGCATTCATCATCTTCTAGCAAACCATCCATCTTCAAACCTCTTTGTACACTACTTACATGTTGTTTTTCACCCCGCTTTAAGTCCTCACACTCTGTAAAAGTAATCGATCCATAGTCTGATAACCCTACAAAACTTGTAGAAAATGTTTCCTTTGCATATACATCATGCGAGAACCTTTCTCTTCTTGTACCACTGCAATCCCGCTCTACAATGGTACATGGCAAAAACCCCTCATATCCCTGTAGTCCTTGAACTCTTTGTTTGTCTTTGGCAAGGGTTGCTCTCTAAGACTTTCACGGTTCCTTTCATGGTCCACACAAACAGTAAGGAATTGTATTGCACGCTTCCCACTCCCTGCTCCCTATTCTTGCATAAGTGACCCATCATCCATCACCTTGGTTTCCATGCGAGTAGTAGTGATGTATGGCTGACCAAGGATAAGAGGGTATGTAGATATCTCCTGTACAAAGAAACTTTGGTCATCTTTCACATCCCCTATAGTCACCTTAACATTTGGACAACCTCCGTACAGCTCCCTTGATGAGTTGTTTGTTGCACGAATCATCCATCCATGATTTATATCAATTGGCCATTTTCCTTTTCGATAAAGACTCTTTAATATGAGGTTAATTTCTGACCCATGATCTATCAACGTAATGTATGGTTCTTCTAAGTCTCCCACTTTTACCAGGGTCTCAGTAGTTGCTCTTGCCGAGTGACTCTTCAAGTAGTAGCTCTTGTGAGTGGTCTCAACTTCATCTTCATCATCCAAGGAGCGAACGTGTTTTACTCCTCCCCTAGACTTGTAGCATCCAACAACAGTTTCTTCACCTTTGTCTCCATGGACCTATACACCTTGTGCATTTAAAGTCTCCTCTCCACCCTGTACATGGATAGATTCAGTAAGATACTGTGGCTTCCTCTTTATGATATCAATTATTTCTTCATGGAATTCCCGCTTTGCTATACCAAGGACCTCACCCAAGGTAAATTCCACCTTACTATTTAGAATCCTCTCTTCCAAAACCTTTTTGAGATCCATTGCTGACTCTATATCGGATTGGAGTTTGTAGGCCAGACCCTTTGCTTTTGTTTTTTTTGCATCCTTCTTCTTTTCTTTAGAGGCTTCTTGCATAGGCACTTCAGGGACAGGCATCTGTTGCGGGGAAGGTGATCTAGGAGGCACTGTGTCATTTCTACCTCCACTCCTTGTGGCCCACTTTGAAGGACCTTCATCTCCATTCTCGCGCGTACGTTTCTCTTCAAAAATGGCCTCATTTGCTTGACATTTGGCAATGTATGCATGCACTGACAAAGAGTCCACAGGGTCATTCCAACCTGTTTCAAGCCGAATGCAATCTCCAGCTTCATGTAAAACCTTTGTAGTCATTTTACCCTTCATAGCAGACTCTATAGCACATGGCCATAGCTCTCCAATACCATTAGACTCATCTTCTCCAACCTTCACTGATCCTTTTTTCTTAATAGGATCCACCTTCAACCCATAGGCGGCTGCCTCAACCATTGAGATGGAATGGCTAGTAGCCATGTCCTCAACTAGTTTCTTCATTCCGCCCTTTCCAAAGTTTGTCCCCAAGAGCTTACATGTTTCTCTTAAGTGAATTTTTCCATCTTTAAACAAAACAATCTCCTTTGTCATAGCGTCTATAAAAGTTTCAAAATCCCTCCTTCCATGGTTAGTACTATTGCACCATATGCATCTATTTACACAGCCTTCTCTGGTTTGAGGTCGTTGCCCTGTAGATTGACCTGATGGTTGCCCCTTTTCTTCTAGCCTTGTAAGCTTTAACTTGAGCTCTTGCATTCCCTTGACAATATCATCTAGAATGGACTTGTCACTCTTTGGAACCACAATAACAGGCTTTATAGGACTCTTGGGAACACTTGGGACTTGAGTAGGGTTGACTATCATCTTGTCTCTTCGTCGTTGTCACTTAGCTAGCAGTGAAATTGCATCTTCGACCTCATTCCAATTGGTCTTCAAGCCATGTTCCGCATCCTTATCCTCAAGTAATAGTTATAACTTCTCTTGAATCTCTTTACCTGCAACCTGCAAAAAAGAGCTTTGTCTTCTCCAAGTATAGGGTAGCCTTTTCAATCCTTGAAAGTCGATCATAACGGCATTTGAATTCCCTTAGCAGTTCAGTAGGCGAGAGCCCCTCTTTTGGCTAAACTACCCACTCTAAGAAATTCCTCTTTGTTACTCTTTTAATGTCCTCCATGAAATACTCTTCCTTCAAGGCTAATTTGAATGCTTCCCAAGTTGCCCCATGCTCATTTCTAATTCCCCTTACATGCTCTCTGATCTCGGGAACGAGTCTTACCATACCCCGAGCAATATTTTCCGAGCAAGCCCAAATCCAAGCAAAGTATGTGGGTTTGAGTGTACATGTAATCTATGTCTTAGATAACAAGGAAATTGAAAAATTAGCTTACATAACCAACACATCTAATACATCGTATAATGAAGAAACGTGGTACCACTTTCTTCTTCTTCTATATTTTGTGCTACAAGTGCTGCCAGGTCTACATGGTGGGAATTTCCAGCGGTGCACACGTTGCCAATTGGTGCCTAAGCTAAAATATGCCGATTATATTTCTTTTAACGTAGACTCAATTTTCAAAAAAAAAGAAAAGGGAGAATCTTTGGAGATGCCTCTGAAGTCTATAGTTATAAATAAAGTATTAGTGCACTAATTTTAGAGACACAACATCAATTTTTTAGTGCACTAATTTTAGAAGCACAGCATCAATTTTTTAGGTGTTTTTTTTTTCGAGAGAGTCTCTTTCGTTCTCTGTCACGAGTGGCCTCATCCTTTTCAATTAAGGTGTCATAGATGGGGGTGGCCATGGTGGATGGAGGTGCCTCTGTGTGTGTGTGTGTGTGTGTGTTAGTGGAGGCCTGACTTGGACAACGTTCCATGTGTATGTGTGAGTGTGTGAGCGTGAGTGCAAGAGAGAAGAGTGGGATTATCATGCTTTGCAGCTAAAATGGGAGAGAGAAGGAAGTCGTTGCTTTGCGTGCAGTCTTGCGTATGTACCACTACGGTCTCTCCGCACCCTCTCTCTTCTGGCCACATGCGCCTGGGCACTGGACACTCTCTCTCTCATCAATGCATGATCACGGCTCTTGGCTCTCTCGCCCGCTATCTCTGCATCAGTGAAAAGAGACAATAGTCTCTTTCTCTCTGATTTCTTTAGATCGGCACAAGAGAGAGGCAGCGTCGTTGTGTATGCCTAGAGGGCGAGGAGGCAGGGAGCGCAAGGAACGCACGTCGACGTGCATACCTACACCCCCCCCTTTTTTTTAAATCATAGTAGCGATTAACTTAAAGATTTTTTGGTCTATATTTTTTACAATGGTGGGTATTTTTAAAGCGCTTTAGTGAATATAGATCATCATCGTCCCTTCCTCTCCCTGTATTGTCCCTTCCTCCCCATGTACCTAGGCTACAGTGTTGTTGTCAGCGTTGCCATGGCAGAACATCATGCCTTGCTTGGGGTAAAATTTTACAATATTTAGTGTAAATACCGACAAAAGCTACAAATTTTGACCTAAAAACCGATCAACTTTCAACTTTGCCCTTACTTCCTTTGGTTAGGAAAAATGTTTTTTTTAAGCCCTAAGGTGCTCACCTCAGGGCTTTAAAAAAACTTTTTTCCTAACCAAAGGAAATAAGGGCAAAGTTGAAAGTTGACCTCTTGACCCTCTTGTAGGTATGCACGTCGACGTGCATACCTACAAGAGGGTCAAGAGGAGCACCTTAGGGCTTTAAAAAAACATTTTTCCTAACCAAAGGAAATAAGGGCAAAGTTGAAAGTTGATCGGTTTTTAGGTCAAAATATGAAGCTTTTGCCGGTATGTACACTAAATATTGTAAAATTTGACCTATTTTTTCCAAGGCAAGCTCAAAACTTAGCCGGGATTTTGCAACCATAGCCGATTAAAAATACACTAAATCTGGGTTTTTTCCGAACACCGCTCACCACCTCTCAAAAGTAGGTATGAGGACTTTCAAGAGGAGGCGCCCTCTTGCAAAGTATGGCTGTTTCAACGAGCATGTTTAGTGAATCATTCTGTAGGAATGCACATCGACGTGCATACCTACAGACAATAAGCCAACATGAGAAAGACATTTAGTTTGTGGGGCCATTTGTCTTTGAGCATGTCTAAATATGTATGTAGGTATTTTTTGCACATACTATTCACTAAACATGCTAGTTGCTTCTTGAGAAACAACCATACTTTGAAGGAGGGTGGCTCTTCTTGAAAGTTGCCAGACCTACTACTTTTGAGAGGTTCTCCTCTTGACCCTTTTTTCTGAGAGGTGGGTTGGACTTCTTTGCTGACGTACATGCATGAAACAAGGATTGAAGTAGTGCAAGATGATGCATGTCTAGTGTTTGGAAGGGAGACCCTCATACTTGTTGCGTTTGCTGGCCATGGTCATTGAGACCTTCAAGAGGTGGCGTATATTCAAGACGGACGAGGCGACGCATGGGAGAGAGGGGATGGGTAGGAGAGGAGGGGATGTGTCGGGGAATACTAGTTAAGGAATCTAGCTGATATTTGAAATTTTTTAGGCTTGTGGGAAAGCCTCTCCCTAAACATAAACATAGCACAAAACACTTCATGCCAGCGTGCAATGTTTGTGGCAGGAGGCTAATAATTAATTGAGAAGCTAAACACTAAGGTGAGATTGCTGTTTCTATGGACGTGCGCAGGCATGCATGGATTTTGGAGATAGACCAAGCTTGTGAAGATCGGAATCGCAAATTGTACGTAGAGTTGATGCAAAGAACCTGTGACTTATCGAAGAAATTGGAGGGAGAGCACGAAATTCGGACGCACATAGGAGATTTTGAAGGATATCCATACCCACCCACACCCTTGTCTGGCGCTCAACTCCATGTCTGCAAATAGCTAGTGCTCTCTCTCTCTCTCTCTCTCTCTCTCTCTCTCTCTCTCTCTCTCTCTCTCTCTCTCTCTCTCTCTCTCTCTCTCTCTCTCTCTCTCTCTCTCTCTCTCTCTCTCTCCACTTAGTGGGCGCTCATGGAGCTCAAATCGAACCAAAGCCTCTGCTCGCACCACCTTCACATGCTGGAGCGTATGAATACTTGCAGACTCTGAAGGTGGAGTCTAGCCTCCACATCCTTTACATACATGCATGCCAGTGTTCATTGAATTTGTGGGAGAGATAGAGTGTGAGAGAAGCGAAACGTGCTCACGCCGACCTGCGTACCTTTAAAGACTGACAATTCATACATATCATCTACATTAGGAGCCATATTTTGCTTCAAAATTCAAAGATTTTTAGGGTAAAGAAGCCAGTTTAGAGACGCCCAAGGTAGACGAGCAATTGCTGACGGCATACTACACCACTATGAAAGCCCTCGACAAGGAGAATCTACAAAAGAAATTTCAGGTCAAATCGAGTTAGGTAGGGCAAATATTGTGGTTCATTTCTAATTCATGTGTAAAAAAGTGGGTGCCAATGGAGAACCTCTCAAGGGGGTATGTAAAAACAAATGTGCCAACAAGGTAAATATCATGGATCCAATGGTTAAGATCAAATCTAAAGTGAACTATCAAACCCAACACTCACCCAACCTTGAATTTAAATTGGCGCAAAGTGTAATTGAAATAGGCAAGACTTGTCTCTAACTTGTGTCCCTAAATTGGTGACCGGTTTTTTATTGGCTCCTATAGATTATAGCTAGCTTGAGAGAGAATGAGAGAGAGAGAGAGAGAGAATTAAAAGGTGCACAAAATTCTCTAAAGAAAGTTCTATATGCCAATTTGTCCATAGAAGACGAATTGTCTGACGATGCTTTAATTAGGTTTTGATAAAAGAATGTTGCAAAATATTATTAATTAGGGCTTTCGATAGTTTGGTCTGAGTCTACTACTCCCTTCCCATGGATGTATGTAATCTTTTGTGTTCTTTCTTAATACATTCACGCGTTCAATTGACAAAAAAAATAAAAATATTGTTAATATCAGAGGAGGAGAAAATTGATGTTGTAGTGATAGCCGATTTTCGGCTTTCCATAATTGCCATAGTAAGCTACCTCACCTTATCAAATCACTCAAACATTTTGGTGATCCCTACCATTTCACTGTACATAGGCGTGTGTGAGTTAGGGACTTTCTCCATATTTTCTTAAAAACCCTCAATTAGCTAGTCATTGGGCTAGTTGAGCCAAAAAAATAAAAATAATAAAAAAATAAAAATTATAAGTATATTATGGCCCATTTTTGTGTAAATATTTCATTGTATATAGGGCCTAAATAAAAGTATTTTTCATAATTATTTTGGTATTTATTTAAATATTTCTACCTATGGTGTGTTATTTATGCTATGTACATTGACTCACCATTATCATATTTTTTCTTACCATTTTGCATACTCTTTATTCCATATAAAAATAATTTCATGCAAGCTTCTCTTATTTTTGGTGTAACTCCATCCCAACAAAAATCCAAAAAAACTAGTTCTATTTATGTGTATATTTTTTCACTATTGTGATTTTTTCCTTCTTACATCTATTCTCTATTACTCTCATAAATTAGACCACCAAAAATATTCATCTTTTTATGGTAGACTTATAATGAGAGAGATTTATTTTGAACCCTTTATATTTTTTCCACCTATATTATTTATATTTGACATGTACATATTTTTTTAGACCCCTCAATATTTGATTTTCTTAGTTGTACTATTCACTTATATCATGATCTCAACAATATCTTCAATTATAGACCTACCAAATAAGGTCAAGGGTATGTGGCATGCATGCATGCACTATGGGGGGCTCACTCTTGGAGGTATTCAAAAGAATCATCCAAAGAAGGACCTCACAAGGACTTTGTGCAGTGGAAAAAAACAGTCGGTTTTGCTAAATTTTTAAAGATCACATGCTCCCCGAATTTGAAAAGGTGATACAAACAAAAGTTGTAGCTCGTGGACTGAACTTTTACCTCAAATTTTTTCATATTTGTTTGAGCTACGAGATATGAGCTATGATTTTATTGGTGGACCCCACTTTTCCCATGCTATGCAGCCACGCTCCCTCTTCCACTTTATCATTTTCCTCTTTCACACACACTTCTCTACTCATCATCCCCACCTCTCTCACCACTCCTCTCTGCACCCTACTCACCTTCTTCTCAACCTTGAAGAATAAGAGAAACCATGGTGAACTCATGTCTCCTACACACACTTCCATTCCAAAATTGACCACCTAGTCTCATTTTTCCTCTTCCATATTACCCATATCTATCAAGAAAACCACAAAATTCAGCCTCTTCCCTTGAAAGATAGCACCATGTTGATTGATTACTCATATTCAATCACCTTGGCTCTCAAGGAAGTCAAGAGTGGAGAAAAAACGTACCGTCAAAGCTAGTGGACCGTCAACAAGCGTCAAAATTGACCCTACTCAAGACACTTGGAGCATCAACATTGTAAGAAATAAATAATTTCTTACCTATTAAGAGTTTTTTCTTCCTTATTTGTACCCTACATGGATACTCCCATTGTAAATATCCAATTCCATTTGTAAATCAATAAAAATACTAACTCTACTTGTTTACTAACACTAACCTACTATGAAAAGTCCTATCACCTCCACTTCTCTACTCTCTCTCTTCTTCATCTATCCCCACCAGCTTCTTGATAATTCCAAGAAAAAAAAATTAGATAAGTGCTGAAAATCTAACCCAACCATGGTTAGAGGAGTAAACCTAGCCCCCAAAATTGCTATAAAAAGAGGGTGTAGCTAGCACAAAAGGGGGGGAGCCATAAGCAAGAGCACTATGCTATAGCTTGAGAAGCCAAGCTAAACCTCTCTAGAAGGAGATCTTGAGTGGAATCTCATTGTCTTATGCATATGCATGTGTTGTATTAGGCATGATTAGCAAGGGAACTCTATGCCATTGTAAGAGAGAGTGATCATTCAATTGAGAGTAGGAAATCTATCATTTCTCCTACTAGTGTAAGCCCACATTTGCTGAATCAAGGAGAGTGGATTTGGACTAAGCTTGGATACTTTGTCTCTCTTCCAACGTGAAGTAATGGACAACAATGATGTGTAAGTGTCTTGGTGTTTTTTAAGTTCTTGATAGCTTGTCTCTGGGTGTTGTCATCAATTCAGCCATAAATTCCACATACTGTAAGAGGGCAACAGGGTGGAGAGGACTCCTGTGGCCTTAAGACACTGATTGGGGTGGCTTTTCTTGTGATGTGTTGTGGTGTAATTTACTCAAGCTATGTTGAACAAATACTAATCTCACTTTGATTGGTCGTGACAGATTTGTAAGAAGGTATTAATGCAACAAGCATCCCCTCCCCCTTCTCTCTCTTTTTTACATATATAATTGTGTTTGCTTGATCACGACCGATACATTTTAACGCAGCCCGAGCACTCTCTCTCTCTCTCTCTCTCTCTCTCTCTCTCTCTCTCTCTCTCATCTCCTATTTTACATACAATGTCTTCCGACACTCGCAAGGGTTCTTCTTCTTCAACAAGGTCCACAACCATTGTGGAAAATGATCCAAAATCTCCTAAGTGTGGAGATAGCAACACAATCACCCAACCAACGACATCGGAAACCATGATCATGGCGTACTTGGTATCATTGCAAGAGACCGTAAACAAACAAGGCGAAGACTTACGAGCACTTGCAATGGAGAATGGCATACTAAGGGTACTTGTGGTTGAGAATGAGAATCTCAAGAGGACACTTGAGATGCAAACAACACGTTTGATGCAACTTGAAGAGGAAGTCAATGAATGTAAACGCTCTCTTGTGGACTTGAATGCTTTGAAGGAGCGGATGAGCAAAGTAGAGCATGACCATGTATTGAAAGAGGAGAAATTTGACACTATGAGCCGGGATGTATGCGACATGAAAAATGTATGCACAAACAAGTCTTGGGCTGATGTATGTGGTAGCAATGTGGTTTCTAATTCCTCACTCATGCAAGCTATGGTTCAAACAAAGAATGTTGAGAATGTGGATGTGGAAGAGTTGAAGGAACGGGAGCGACGTTCCAAGAACATTGTTATTCGTGGAATTCCCGAAGAGAAGTTAGAGACACCTCCTTCTCTTGCCATTGTTATTGAAGATTTCTTCAAAACCCACTTTGGCATGTCCGGAGTTATGGTCTATGGAGCACATAGAGTGGGGAAGCAAGGAGCTCCTCGCTCGGGAGAACGGCCAATTGTATGCACCATGCCGGATGAGACCAAGCGAAAGATTATCCTTGATAATAGTTGGATCTATTTGAGGGATACAAAATGTTTTGTATGTGAATATCGCACTATTAAGCAACAAAATATGCGTCGCAAGGCATATGAGGAAAAGAATAATAAAAACAAGGAGATCTCTCGTGAAGAAAATGTGCCCAAGGAGGAGGCAAGTCTCTCAAGCAAATAGGGATGCGTGACCTATGAGACCAAGTTACAATTGAAAATATGCTTTTGGAATTGTAATGGATACCCATGGAATGCGGGGTTTGGCATTGATGAACTAACAAGCAAAGCCGATGTTGTACTTCTTGTTGAAACTTGGGAGCATGATACACAAAGGATTAACGGCTTGGAGGATTACAATGTACATTCATTGATGTGGTCAAAGAATCTCAAGCAACGAAGAGGACAAGGAGGGTTAGCATGTATGGTTAAGAAAGGATTGGAAGATTTTGTATCAATTGTGAAAGATGACAAGTACAAACGTTATATATGGCTGAAAATTATGACACCAAAAAGAGCACCCATTTTTGTAGCCGGTTGCTACATTCCTCATCATGATTCTCCCTTTTATGCTTGCATGGATAGAGATCAACCATTTTCTGATTTGGAAGAGGACATTGCTTATTTCAAAGGTAAAGGTGATGTTATTGTATTTGGGGATATGAATGCTCGCACAAAAACATTGCAACATGATACTCAACAATTTGATATGCCATACATTTCAAGGGAGTTGGAGGAAGTTCACTTGTATGATCATACTTCAATGGATGAGAAAGAGCCGGATCACTATGGAAAGTTACTTTTACACATGTGTAATAGCACGGGTATGCTCATTGCCAATGGTGTATCTTTGTGGAGTGGAACCAATGGATTTACGTGTAGAAGACATAATGGGGATAGTGTGATTGACTATATGCTACTCTCTGAAGCCATCATGTATCGTATAAAGAGTTTTATGTTTGGTCAATGGACCCCGGAATCCGACCATCGCACTTTATGTATTGACCTTTCATGTGGAGAAGCAACTAAGCATGATAATCTCAGCCAAAGGAAAGAGAAGTTATCACTATGTATGGATTTCAAACGGGCACCAATGTACATTGAAATGGTTGAGCAAAAATTATGGATGACAAAGCTTCAATGTGATGCACCATTGGAAACTAAATGGGAAGCTTTCAAGAAAGCTATTTGTTCTTGTGCGGAAGAATGCTTTGCCATAAAGCATCTCCATGGTATCAACAAAGATAGATCACGCAAAAGGTGGTTTGATAAAGAATGTCAAGATGCTCGAAAGTCCTTGATAAAGCTTGATGCAACTATGGACAAAGACAACTATCAAAGTCATTTGCATACATACAAGGCATTGATTCAAAAGAAGAGAAGAAGATGGGAAGTAAAGCAACAAGAATTTCAAGTCCAAGAAAAGGCACATGCATGTGGAAGATTTTGGAGAAACTTGAGAGGCAAGCGGGTTGAGAATTTTGGTAACTTGAGTCTAGTGGATATGTACACACATTGTAGGCAATTATATGAGCAAAAAAATACTGAAAAAATGCCATTTTATGGTTCACTCCCATGTATGCCGTCTTTTTTTACTATTGAGGATGTATGTGGTGGGCTTGAAAAGTTGGCCACTTGCAAAGCGGGAGATCTTCAACGTATCAAGCCGGAGATGATCAAATGGGCGGGATATTTTACCCATGAGTGGATGTGTGATATGTTCAACCTTGCACTTCAACATGGTATGCCTTATGATTGGAGTACTAATTGGGTTAAGCCTTTGCATAAAGGAGGGGATGTAAAGAATGTAAGCAACTACCGGACTATAATGATTGGGTCTCTTATGGCAAAGTTGTTTGGGTGCATAATGGAGATGAAACTGAGTGATTGGGCTGAAGAGAATGACAAGCGTGCAAAGGGACAAGCGGGTTTTCGTCGATGCCATAGCACCATTGATCATCTTGTCACTCTTCGTGTTCTCATGGAGGAAAGTCGGTTGAAAGGCAAGCGATTGTATTGTTGTTTTGTGGACTTTAAGAAAGCCTTTGATATGATTCCACGTAACAATTTGTGGAGAAGGATGGAAGAACTCCAAGTGCCAAGTGAGTTTATGCTTGCGGTTTCTCAAATCTATGAGAAGGTGATTTGTCAATTGCGCATGGGAAGAGAAATTTCAAAAAAATTTGTAAGCACTATTGGGGTTAAACAAGGATGTCCATTGTCACCAACTCTCTTTGGTCTATGCATCGATCAATTGGAACAAATGGTACTTGACTTTATGCAAGAAGAAGGCATTGAAGAGGTCACTATTTGCAATGCGGTAATCATGCTTTTGTTGTATGCGGATGATGTAGTGCTTCTAGCACACACTTTAGAAGATGCACAAAAGCTTATGGTTGTCCTTGAGAACTTTTGCTTGCATAGTGGGCTGATTGTAAATGAATCCAAAACAAAGGTTATGCTTGTGAAAACTAACCATAAGGAGAAGCCATGCATTGTGTACAACAACGAGACACTTGAAGTTGTTGAGAGCTTTAAGTACCTTGGCCTTGAGGTTCCATCCAATCACAAGTGGCATGAATGTGCTATGCGTCGCTTGGAAGCGGAAAAGAGAGCATATTATGCATTTGAGAACATGTGTAATGCGGGAAACATCAAGTGTTGGGTTCTCAAGAAGTATCTTTTTGATGCATTGGTGACACCGGTTTTTCTTTATGGAGTTGAAGTGTGGGGCGGGAGCATCTCAAAGTCTACTTGGAAAGAGTTTGAGAATGTCCAAAAGCGTTTTCTTACAAACTTTCTCCAAGTTAAGACACAAACACCATATATGCTCCTACTTCTTGAGTCGGGATCTCTTCCAATTGAGGTTATGGGCATGGAAAGGGTTGTGGAGTACATGATAAAGATGCGTCAAAACCCCTCACATCGACTTCCTACAATTGCATGGGAAGCAAGCAAAAAAGTTCAAAAGACACATAAAAGCAAGATCTTGAGCACGGGATGGATGCAAGACATAAAGAAGTGGTTTGGGAGATGGGATGCATTACACTTGCTACATGATGCTTCAATTGACTCTCAAGTGAATGAAGCTTTTCTACAACGCCAATGTATTACGGCTTGGGAGAAATCCGGTGGGTCACTCTTCATACATTACACCACCTATATTGCCCCCAACTACAAAACCATGTTCTTTGCTGAGAGAGGAAACCGTACTCACACTTACATGCTTGAGCCTATTCCCTTGTCCGCGATACGCACTATCGCAGCAATTCAGCTTAGCTCCCATTTCCTTCGATGTGAGATAGGGCGTTGGGGCAATGGAGAAGAGTCACATCGATTGTGCACATTATGCTCACTGCAAGTTCGAGAGTCTGAGTACCACACACTACTAGAGTGCTCAGCTTTTGATCACATCCGAACTTGCTTCTCTCACATTTTCAGCCATAACTTAGACCTACACACTTTCCTCTCCCAGCCAAAGTGTGGGCTCTCCATTGCGACTCTCATCACTACAATTTTGGAGCATCGAGAGTCACTCATCAGCCATACACATACTACATCACATGTAACTTTGGTCCCACAGGTCATATTTGACCTCCGAGGATGATAATAAAATCTATCTATCTATCTATCTATCTCTCGCTCTCTCTCTCTCTCTCTCTCTCTCTCTCTCTCTCTCTCTCTCTCTCTCTCTCTCTCTCTCTCTCTCTCTCTCTCTCTCTACGGGTCCTAGTTCGCATCCAAAACTAGATGGTGCCCCAAATTTGTGTAGGGTTAGGTTGCGGGTTTGTGTGTGTGTTTGTTTTTTTTTTCAACCCCAACCCAATTGAGCAGCACAGGAGCCTAGAAGGGTGCTTAGAGGCCACTCTTCTTGTTGTCCGCCCCGGACCGCCTCAGTAGCTGAGGAGAAGGAGAGTTCGAATTTTGATGTTGCTCAATTTAGAGCTAGTACTGTCATTGATGAGCCCACATAGGAGGTAGAGTTATCTAAGGCCTGCCTTACTATTCCAAGCCTTCCCTACTTTTATATCAATGGAAAAGAGTATATCCCTCTCCACCATATTCAATGTCTACTTAATATCAGGGAGGACTATTGTATTGCAACTATTTTTGAAGCTTCTGAGGTGTCCAATGACCATTGATACAGAAGAAGAGTCAAAAGAGGAGTTTTTGGCACTTCATCTATAGACATCCTATAGCTTATTTCATCATGCTCCTAATGCACTTGCTCGATGCATGAAAAGAGTGGAAGAGGAGAAACCTACTCTTAAAGATGAGGATTTTGAGAAGAAGCTGGTTGAGCTTGGTATCCTATCTTTTGGCAGAGAGTTTAAGTTAAAGGAGGTTGAAAAGGCAGTTGACAAAAAGAGAGATGATTGGCTCATGCAATCTCCTTCAAGAAAAAGTCATTGCCAAGGATGAATTGCAAAAGGTAGATTCAGTTTCACCTTGATCTCCCTTCCTACAATCTCTTTTTTTCAAGTTTTTTAAATTTAACTATTACTTCTTGTTTTGCATATTGAACTCATTGAGAAGGACAATTTTATTAAGAGAGCTAAAGGCTTGAGAAGGAAAGCAACAGAGGACACTTCCAGAAGGGATGCCTCCTCTCTCAAGCACTACATGCCTACATTGGATAGTGCCACCTTTTGTGCTTTTCACATGCAATATTCTAAAAATCTTGAGTTGCCAATATTTTCTCTAAAGATACTGTCATGGTTTTTGGGATACACTCCCCTTCAAATCAATGCAAACAAGATCATGCTACTTGAGAGAGCTACAACACTTAGAATATTTGGGTATGCCGCAAGATTCAATGCGTCAAGAGCGTGATACTTTCTTTGCTACTCTAGTTATGTAGTGACAGCCGATGAGAAAAATGTCAACCTTCTTGGGGGCTATAGAAGAAGAAAGTTATTGAGATACATGGGTGACACGCCTAGTGATATCAAAAGAATAAAAAAATGATGTAAAATTGACAATATTTTGCGTAAAAATATATTTTTTGAATTTGGATATTTTTAGAAAGACTTGGTACAAAGGTTCAAAGTGAAGCATTAGTCTCTATTTGTGGTTGAGCAGCATGGTTTTTTCTAGTCATCCATTGTAATTTCTCTGTCTCTAGGTTCTCAACTTCTTTTTGATCTTGCACTCTCATAAGTACTGAACTGGTACAATGTTTTTATTTTCCAAGCTACTGGGTAGCTAAATGATTCCTGAGACATTCGTTGCGATATTGATGACTCGAGGATCAAGTGAATGACACCATAGTCAAGACAATAGGCATTGACTTGTGTGATCTCCGTCTGTGGACATTGTTTGACCAAGTGGTTTCCACGGCTTTTGTGACAATCTATCACTAGTTGAGGAGCTTCTTCTTGCAATCCCTCTTGGCTATAAACAGGCTCTGACCTAACTAAGCCTCCATTCACAATGAACCACAATGTCCTTTTGTCCATCTCATACCTTCTTTCTTCAGGTCAAAACGCAGGAGGTAGAGGTTGTATAGGCCTCACTACTCTGTGTGTTTCTCTCATCTTCTGTCGCTTTGAAGGGAAATACCCAATTTGGTTGTTATAATACATTGTACTTAGTACTAACACTTGTTAATTGGATGGTTCCATCATCTAAGTGTATCTCGTGTCTACAGGTATTCTAGCACCTCTGGTAGTGTAGGTTGTTGTCCTAAGCAGGCTGTGGTCTTGCAACTCCTATTGGACCTGTACCATTCCCCATATCCTATCTAGGTGGAGTAGGTGCTACTAGAATAGGCTGTACATACCTCTCCCTAGCATATTCCATGTCATAGTAACACTCTCCTCTCATATAGTTTGTCCATTTTCTCTCAATTTTGCACCACTTAAGCTCCCTCGGATCACCATTTACAAGAGGATCTAACCTCTTGACCATTTCATCGCGATAACTTTTCTTAATCGATAGGTGCCACTGGTTTTGCAATGGACTCACTCATCTGTGAATCACTGTGCTAAGAGGATGTGTCGTCCTCTTGACTCTTACAATCGTTTTCTTTATATTTCTCACAGTTATCCACCAGATAAAGAGCTTCTTGTTCAATTCATTTAGCGTCAGGTTCCTTATCATGTGCAAATATTTTTGAAGACCCGCATGTCTTATCCCCTGGATAAATATCGGCATTAATCGTGCTTGCATAGGAAGTTCCGCTCTTGGACATAACTTGACATATCTTTTGAGCCATAATGCTGCTTTGCGTACTGATTCACTCTCATTTTTTTTGAATCTATGAATTTGCGAGATCAAATTGTGAGCTATACCTTTTTGCGAGAATTCTTCGATGAATTCCTCAAACAGCTCGTCTAGGGTCTCAAGATCACATCTTTCCAGTGAGTCAAACCATGTAGCTGCGTCATCTTCAAGAGTAAGTTCGAATCTTGCAAACTATGTTGCACAATCCAAAACTTCCTCTACTTTAATTAATCTTTTGAAATCCACTACGTGATCTCTCGGATCTTTATCTCCGACATATTTCTTGTTTACCCATTTCTAGATCTGGGATGGTCTAACTCGCTGATTGTCTACATGTCTAATCATAGACTCTCCCAATCCTTCTCTCGCTTTAGGTATTCCACTATGCCTAGGTTCTTCTTCAGAGGGGTTAGTCATTCAGTTGGAAATTGGTCCTTGAGAAGGCATGCGTGCCATCTGTGTGATCACTTCATCTCTCATTATCACTCTTGAACGGAATCCAATTGCCTCTCTTTTTGGAATTGTTGTAGTAATCCTCGTATATCTATGGTCCTTCATTGACCAAATATCCACCTCTTTCTAATGCAGTCCATGGATTTGTGCTTTCTAAAGCTCTGTATTCTTGTCCATACTTTTCAACAACTATAGACTTGCATTGATAGTCTACTCCGTATGTATAGACATATTAGAGCTTGTAATCTGCCAGCTCTTCTAGGTATGGCTCTGAGCACCTATAAAGGTTGACCTCACTATCGTCAATGCATTTATTTAGTCCTTCACTCTGGTGTTTTGTCATCCAAACTCTTTCAACAAGCTTGGTCTTTATCAACTACAAGTTTGGAAGATCCATTCAATGTGGGTGCTCCTCTATTGTTGGGATCTTAAAGCTCGTGTAAGCTAAGTTTGAATATAAATTGTACATGATCTCTGGGCTTAACAGCTCTAGCTCGATGTGAGAAGACTTGGACCAATGTGCTCATGTGCTTTGGTTAAGAAAAAGTCAAAACTATGTCCAAAACGGTGACCGTTTTCTCACAATTCTCTCAAATTGTCAATTTTAGACACCCCTAACTTCCGGATGAATTTTGAGGCCTTAAACGACGTTTTCTCGAGCATTGACTGACATTAAATGACCTTATAGGGTCTTTCATCGTCATACAAGGTTTACAAAAGAAGTCATAGAGCTACTCTAAATCTTCGTTTTGATAAAAAAGTGTTTGAATACAATACAGGAAGCTCAAGTTATGGCAAAAACAGTTTTTTTTTTTACTCAACCTATGCATGGAGACTTTATATGGGTATAATGTCTCCTGACTCATATGTTAGCAGCAAGCTAACTCGGATACCATTTTTTGGAGCTCTCATTGTAAAAACACTTATTAGTTTTTATAAATCGGGAATATTATAACTCCTATCTTTTGGATAAACTTTGTAATAGATGAGCCGGGGCTACAAGCTTCCAGATTGTATCAACCTGTCAATACCCATCTTTAGTTACAGCTCCCAAATTATTAGGTTTGACCACCAAACCTTGGCTAAGGTATAAAAGCCAATTTTTGTAAGTTATTATTAAGTTTTTGGATAATGAAATACACATCGTGAGCTAACGACGCTCACTTCTCTCCTTCTCGCGCTTCCTACTCCCTCCCCGATTGTCACATTGCAGTCATGTTTGTTGCATTGCAACTGCAGGTAAGAGCTCTACGCATTGACGTAAACACTTCACGGTATTTTGTAGCTTTTAGCATCGCAGACCCGCGGCCTAATTTCATTATAAGTAGGAATTTACACTTCAAAATAAAAAAATTAAGCATAGACGGGGTATTGGGGCGGGCATCATTGCTAAGCATTTAGGTGCATTCTGGGTCAAAAATGACTAGGTCAAAAATCCACTACTGTTAATAATTGCGATTTTGGCACTTGACCTAAAGTGGGATTTGAGACCATAAGCATGTGTGCTTAAGTCTTATAAACATGTCCTAGAAGTTTTGTTATGTTTGGATGTCATTTGATGCCGTAACGGATGTGATTTGTTTTCCGATGAGCAATTAGCTTTTGGTGATTTCAGTCACTTGAGTGTAGCTTGTGTCAGATGCGAGTTGTTTGTTGTTTCCGAGAGATTGACAACCTGTTGTAGCCTCTATGCACTAGTTGAGTCAGCTTCGTCCCATGGATTGACAATTTAATCATGGCTCTCACTAAATCTGCAATAAGATAGGAGTGAGGTTAGGCATCCACTTCCGGGGATCGAAGAGACCTAAACTAGGGAAAAAAACGAGCATCTTGTGAAGTTATCCTTTAACTTCCTCTAGGATCTCCTAGAGTAAAAACTTTCTTTTTAGAAACCGCATAGCCTAAGATTGTCATCTTTGGCTGTGTAGAGGTAGCTTGGAGGTAAGTTGTACTTGCTGAGTGTCTTTAGAAATGTAGGATTGTAGAACTAGATTAGGATTTGGAGAATGATTGATAGACAAAACAAGTCTTAAGACAAAGCTTAAAAAACCATAAAAAACAAGAAAACGAGTGTTTGTGGACACTTTCCACAACCCCATTGCATGAGAACCTAGGAGTAGGGTAAGTAGGATCCGAGGTGGATTTCAAAACATTTCTCTCTCCGAAAGAATCATTGTGAGTTATATTTGAAGTTGTAGAATTTCAAGCCTACGACTAGAAGTAGCACGAAAAGACTCCAAACCACTCAATCCGACTGGAGAGTATGCTTAGTAGTTGTATGAACCATTGGGTAAGCTCAAGGACACTTTGAGGTAAAAATTTCAAGAGTTTACAAAAACTCAGATTATTTACTTTTTCTTGACATTTTATGCCAAATTAAGTTTTGACTTGATTCATAAGCTTAAAATAACTCATGAAAAGACTGTCCATGAAAAAAGTGCAAAAAATGATTCATTCTAAGCCTGAAGTAAATGATCACGAGTATTTACTTTCAGCTCAAAATTGACCAAGGTTGATACCAGTGACTCATTGCATGTGTACAAACAACATATGCTCCACCAAAGCTTGCACCAATGTATTATGTGGCTAATCTAGGTGTTAGACCTCCTATGGTAAGACCCGTGATTAAGCCAAAAACGGAAAATTGTCATAATTATGGTGCAGATGATCATTGGAAAAATGAATGCCCAGAGCTTGACAAGAACCTCAAGCTAGTTGAAGCTTATTGCATACAATGTTTGCAAAAAGGGAGGACATCTTCTGAAAGACTGTCCTAAAAATCCTTTAAACAAGGTTAAAACTGTCAGGACACGGGTCCTGTACCCTAATGACTAGGCTAGGCAAGGCTTACGGCCACGGGCCGGGCTAGGCAATGTGGACAGGGGATCCATCTAGGGCAAGGGGCTAGGAGCCTACCCTATAAAGGGAGGTTGGGAGGAGGATCACCAGGAGCCTAGTGGCCTAGTTCATTACACTGGTATCAGAGCATGGTTACTCTCTTCCACTCTCTCTCTCTAGGCGTGGTCATCCTTGGCCTCTAAAAACTGCTCCTAGGGTGAGAACCACTCCTTTTAAAAACCTTTTCCATTTTTAGCTGGGGCTTTTTGCCAAAACGGGGGGGACCTTCCCTTTTGGGACGAGAGCTGTGGTGCATGTTTGGGCGAGCAGACGGGCTTGAGAGGTGCGCCATGCAGTGGTAGACAGGCGCGTTGTTCCCTCGCGGCCATAGCCGAGCCCTGCTAAGCGCATACTGCTCCTCATCGAGCTCATCACCGGCCGCTCGTTGCCTGTGCAAAAACCACGTTGTGACCACATTACAGAGGCCTTTTGTCCATTGATTAAAAGCCTTGGCCGCTACAGGCGGTCTTTCCCACAGGCCAAGCAAGCCTTTGTTTGCCGGCAAGAATACGGTGTGTCAAGGCGAGCATCTCGAGCAAGCTACCTCCACCAGGGAAAAGCCCCTCGATCGACATGGCCTGTGCAGAAAATTCCAGCAGAACCTACGTGTTCAAGAGAAAGATCAACGACAACAATTAGTAAGTTGACCAAAATCTTCTTCGATAGGACGTCAAGCTTCGTCAATCACCAAGCTTCGTCGACAACCAAGCTTCGTCGGCAACAATTCGTAAGTTTTCATTCAAATATCCAGCATCACGGATTGTTCAAAGCTTTGCCAACCAACCTAATTAGCACGGCTAATTATGGCTACGGGAGTATTTGTTGGAAAACAAGGCCAATTTGGCACGACGAGTCACTGCTACGACACAAAGTAGCTATACTTTACAAGTACTACCGACATCAGGTACTGTTTTCTCTTTGTTCGCACACCACAGATTCGCCATGAGTGCAGAAATTGATGATCAACACATGTTCGACTTTGAATATATCCAATGGGCTCCACCTGTGGATGTCATGGGGCCGGATACTCTCACGGAGAGTACCCTCGTGGCAACAGGGCAGGATGGTGAAAACCCAGGTGATCCATCTCTGTCTCCTCGTTTGTCAACCCCTCCTCCACAGAGCGTGTTGGATATTCTAGAGGATGACAGTCAATTGCCAGATACCAGGGAGTTTGTCACTCGACAGGACTGGAAAACTTTTGATGCCCGATTTCGCAAGCTTGCTGTCAGGGTTCAAATCTTGGTTACACAAGTAGAAAATCTTACACAACTAATTTACAGAATGCTACCCAAATCAGCTCTCCACTTGCCAGCAACCCAGAAGGTTGCCAATTTACCACTTATGACCAAAGAGGTCCAACATGTCCACAATACTTCGATGTCGAAACAAATCGAGGCACGACCAACGTGGTCAAGAAGTGCCTATCACCATCTGAATTTCAACGTGCAAAAAGTCAAAAATTATGCTTTATTTGCTTAGGAACACATCAAAAAAAGCAGTGCCCACATGTCGAAAAACTTCAGCATGATGCATGAGTTTGTGCTTTACCATAAACTCCAGTTTTGGTGCATGGCACCGTAGTTATATGGCTTTTTGAATATGTTAGGAGCATCCATTTTCTCATACTTCGATATGGAATTTTTAGAATATTGTACGTTTTTTTTTTTTAATTGGGTAATGTTAAACCCCAATTATTTTTTGCCACAATCATTTTTGGTACGGCCAGTCACATCATCTCGGTTTATCTGATCCGCCTTGAGATGCATGCAAGACCACTGAATTAGGGTGTATATGATACATGTGTCCTGCAACTCACGCTTCGCATTTGCTTGGATAGTATTATGAAAACCCAACTGCTTGACCCATTTTACATGCCATAAGGCTTTTCCTTCGTACTCCGATTACCTCGGTGACAAGAGCAGTTGGCAACCAAGTTTGGGGCACCTACATTATTCAGGATATCATCTCATCGAATCCTTACCAGTCTAACCGGTACAAGGCACTTATGGTTTTGGGCTCTCACCTTTGAGGCCGTCACTCTCGCCAAGGGCTTACCACTCTACATGCACGGCATGCTAGCCAGGTAAAATGAATTCCATCACTTGTTGGTGTATGCTTCCGCTATAACAACAGACACTCTGTCAAGGACAAGATAAGTTTTTGATTGTTTGACATGATTTTTGGGTTTTTGTCAACGCACAACAACACTAAAAGAACCTAAAACTTGGACTTGATTCATGGGAAAAGTGCCAATGCTAAGTTATCCTCATACAATCACGACCCCTACAAGATAAGGGATCGGAATGAGTTCTATGTTTTTCTGTTTCCTCTCTTGATGACAGCGTTACACAGACAGATTGTGGAATGCTTTTAGGATAAGCTGCAATTCAGGCATAAGATGTCTAAGAGCACACATTCTGGGCACACACTCTACCACTTAAGGTAGGTTCCTTAGCCCAGCATGCTCTTCTTCTCTCTCTCTCTCTCTCTCTCTCTCTCTCTCTCTCTCTCTCTCTCTCTCTCTCTCTCTCTCTCTCTCTCTCTCTCTCTCTTTACGGCAAACATGAAAATCTTCTAAACAGCTTTTGATACATGTTTTACTCGTGAGTAAGCCTGAGCCAAGGTGCTCTAACTCTCAGCTAACACGTGGCTAAGATGCTACTCCAATTAGTCTTCATCGGTTCGTTGATTGAACACTATAAGGGCTAAGAGCCAATGTTAGGATAAGGGTAAGACCCAACTATTGGAATTCTTTGGGTGATTGTTTTCAAGATCGAATAGATCTACCCAGGGAAGTACACATCAACGTTGTGAAGGATTGGGGGGTGGCCTCTATAACACCTCCATACTCACAAGATATATGAGGAAAAGTAAAGTAGCTCTCACAAGAGGATAGGATCCAACCTCCAATCACAAAAACACTCACCCTTGCATGCACAAAACCCCGCCTACACTCGACTAGCTTCCCTCTATACTGTCATAGCCCTAGCTATGATCAATTGCAGTCAAGGAAGCAAAAAAGGCACTAAATTTGGGAAAACAAACCAATGAAAACAAAGAAAAATCTCTGCACTTTTGTTCATAAACACCATACCCTCACACCATCTCAGCTGCACTTGCATATGCAAGAAGGGGCTCCATAGTCGCTCCCAACCATGCACACAAACCCATCAAAAACCATGCAAATCATGAGTTATACAAAAACTCATGATGATCAGCCAAAAAACTCAAAAAAAACCATGGAAAACATGGGGAAACAACCTCCCATTCACAACAATAACAAGGGGCTTTCACTGCCAAACCTGAGTAGCTGGCACACGCATACAAGAGAGCTCGCTTCACGCAGCTTCCATCACCAAAAAGAGAGAAGAGTGGTGAAATTACAGAGGTCACCACCCATGTTCATGGCCTTCTTGATGAGAGACACACTCTCCGGTCAAGGCTGCAGGCCCTCGCACACACACATGGGTACCTCCACTACACAACCCCCACGCACCACCGCAGACTGCAGCAAGAGAGGCTTTCTTCTTCACAGCTGAAAACTCCTCCTCACTCACGACCCCAAGCTGATAAAAGTTCAGTTTTTCTTCATATTTTTAAATCACTTAATCACACTTTTAAGTCTCAACAATTCTATGTACAAAAACAGCAAAACTATGTACCCCGCACAACTGGCACGCATGCGTAGAGACAGCTGGCACACACCACCTTTGTACACTTTGTACAAGCATGATTTATTTACATCTAAGGCCCCCAAAAGCATTAAGAAAAATATCTCCAAGACTTTGGGGTGGTCCGCACCGTTTCGCCAAAACACGTCACATATTGCCCCCCCAACAAGCATGGAACACTTTCAAGTGTTTCATGTGCATACTTTCACATCATTGTAACCATTCTCCTATTTTTCATGCCATAAAAGACCCAAAATATAAGATGAGAGCTAAAAATAACATAGATTCTCTTACCATCCACCTCCATGTTGCATCCAATAAACATATGCATAACATAGTAGGAGCTTCTCCCACCAAAGCAAAATCCCATATGCTATTGACACGAGACATTTGTCTTTTCCCTCTATCATACACATAATTTTGCATTGAATGCAAGCCAAAAATTTCATGCTTCAACTCATACAAAACACTGATTTCAAATATATCCATCAAAGATTCTACATTCTCAACCATAATTTGTCTAGTCAAGACATTCAAAGTGTCCTTGCATGCGAAACCACAAAAGAGCACTTTCTCTTGCCTATCACAATTAAGACCATAAGGCATGCCATCATCCAGCTTGGTAAGCATATCAAAGCCACTAGCACAAAGCATATGACCATCCATATCATCAAAATTTCCAAAGCAAAGACCCTCTTTCATTAGCCTCAAAATTTCCTCTAATATTCTCTCATGGTTAACATTAGAGCTTCCAACAACAAGTAGCTCACCAAGCAAGCCACTAACAGATATGCCATCATCAAGGACCACATCATCATGCAAAAATTTAGGCTGAAAATCAACATTCAAAGCATCCAAGTCATTACGTTTAAGCTCGACATGGGACTCCATAGAACCTTGTGCAACAGAACCGTCCACATGATCGACAACCATATGCATATCATGAAACATGTCAAAAGTGGACACAAAGTCTTGGATATCAACCACATCATCCTCACCAATGGGTTCTTTGGTGACATTAAATGAATCCATATTGACCTCATTAACATCCAAGTGATAATCCAAATCACCAAAAGCATTTACATCATCATTGGCAGCCATAGGTAACTCATCAAGCAACCCAGGAGTAGAGGCATAGTCTTCATCATCAACCACAAGAGTAGCATGAGATTCTTGTAGACCATGAAACTCAACCACATCAGCATCCTCATACTCAAGAGGAGAGTCTATACAACCCTCATCACATACATCATCCATTATAGATGCTCCCACAACTTCGCATACCAAAGCATTTTCATCAAATAAGCCATATGTAGACACATAATATCCATCCACATCAACATCACTCTTAACCATGGGATTCAAACCATTTTTCAAAGAAAAAAAATCAGCATCTCCAACATCAAGAGAAGAATCCATAGAATTGTTTATGTCTACATCATAAGCATTCACCACATGTATGTCATTTTCTTCCACGCGATCACATGCTGCTACATTTGCATGCTTTGTTTCCTCCTCATCAATAGAAAGTGGCTTCTCAAGTTCATGACCATTTTCAACAATCTTATACAGTAAATCAACCAAGTGCAGATCCTCTACCTTCGGTGGCGCATCCAAACCTACCATAAGCCTTATCTTCCTCTCTTTGTTGTAGGCAACCTCTAGTGCTTCTTTCATGCTTTTTGGATTCTTCAATTCCACATGTGAACGCAAGGTAGGTTTCAACTTGCTTATCAACATTTTCAACCTCTCAAATTGCATGTGTGTACCATGTAACTCTTTCACTGACATCACATTAGCATACTTTACACACTTTTCCCATTGCATCCATACATCATTGAACCTCTTCCAAAAACAAGAAACAAACTCATCTTCGCGCATAGATAAGCTCTTCACCCTTGACCAAGCTTCATTTGGAGTTGGCATCACTACATATCTTTGAAGAAATAATGATTCCAAGAGTGACCAACAACTCTTATTTGCATCATTCAAGCTCTTATACCATACATACGCATCACCCTCAAGCAATAGAGGAAACATACGCAACCATTCTCCTTCACAATCATTTCCTGTCAATAAACATTGCAATTGTACCTGTCTCAAGAACCTTCTCGGATCCTTATCATCTTCACCTATAAAACTTGGAGAACTCATGAAAACAACTTAAAAATAGAAGGTTGAGCTTGACTCCAGGGAAAGTCTCAACCGGAGAGCCAAAATAGATCCTCAGAAAGGGGGCACCAAAACATGTGAAGGATTGGGGGGTGGCCTCTATAACACCTCCATACTCACAAGATATATGAGTAAAAGTAAAGTAGCTCTCACAAGAGGATAGGATCCAACCTCCACTCACAAAAACACTCACCCTTGCATGCACAAAACCCCCCCTACACTCGACTAGCTTCCCTCTATACTGTCATAGCCCTAGCTATGATCAATTGCAGTCAAGGAAGCAAAAAAGGCACTAAATTTTGGGAAAACAAACCAATGAAAACAAAGAAAAATCTCTGCACTTTTGTTCATAAACACCATACCCTCACACCATCTCAGCTGCACTTGCATATGCAAGAAGGGGCTCCATAGTCGCTCCCAACCATGCACATAAACCCATCAAAAACCATGCAAATCATGAGTTATACAAAAACTCATGATGCTCAGCCAAAAAACTCAGAAAAAACCATGGAAAACATGGGGAAACAACCTCCCATTCACAACAATAACAAGGAGCTTTCACTGCCAAACCTGAGTAGCTGGCACACGCGTACAAGAGAGCTCGCTTCACGCAGCTTCCATCACCAAAAAGAGAGAAGAGTGGTGAAATTACAGAGGTCACCACCCATGTTCATGGCCTTCTTGATGAGAGACACACTCTCCAGTCAAGGCTGCAGGCCCTCGCACACACACATGGGTACCTCCACTACAAAACCCCCACGCACCACCGCAGACTGCAGCAAGAGAGGCTTTCTTCTTCACAGCTGAAAACTCCTCCTCACTCACGAACCCAATCTGATAAAATTTCAGTGTTTCTTCATATTTTTAAATCATTTAATCACACTTTTAAGTCTCGACACTTCTATGTACAAAAACAGCAAAGCTATGTACCCCGCACAACTGGCACGCATGCGTAGAGACCGCTGGCACACACCACCTTTGTACACTTTGTACAAGCATGATTTATTTACATCTAAGGCCCCCAAAAGCATTAAAAAACATATCTCATAGACTTTGGGGTGGTCCGCACCGTTTCGCCAAAACACGTCACAACGTTAATGGGCAGGCAAGAGTCTTGTCATTACGGATATTTAGGGTGTCATTTTGGCACTACATTTTTTTGTGCGACACTCACGTTGAGTTTTTGAAAAATCTTCAAATCACAGCCGCTGATCTCTACAAAGAAGTATAGATACAACAATCAGTTCCGACAGCATGGTTGTCCACAAGAGATCGGTAGTTCACTTGTGTGGGTCTCCTTCTCTCTCTATAGCACTATGGAGTGTCTATGGACATACTGTTTTGGGGTACGACCCGACAAGTGATTGCTACATCACCCAAAAGTATTAAGGATCACAGTTTGATCTGCATTGAGGATCACAGTTGATCTCTCCCAGTTATACTTTCAAAGAAAGAATTCCACAATCTACCACGCGGTAACAGACAAACACAATTTTCAAGTTGATTCCACTCAATCTGTACACGGTTAACTATGTTGGTTACTGTTATCTGCTAGTTGAGCAGTTTCTACAAAGAGTCTTATCAAGGGGTTTGACTATGTAGATTCTAATCCAAGAGCTTGGATTGCAAAGGCAGCAACCAGGCTTCCCCGTGCAATGTAGTTTGTTTTTTCAGGTAGGAGACGTGCTCCTTCCCATTTGAATACGGGTAAGTGAACATTACGTTCGAATCTCCAGGTATGGATCTATTGATTTGGTATTATTCCATTTTTAGTATGCTTTGCTTGGTTTTTCAAGACGTATAAGTACGCTTGAATGTTACAGATTCATGCCAAGGGCATGTCGGCACAAAGTATTTTGGGCCTAGGAGCCAATCTATCTTTCTGCCTTATGTTGTTACGAACCTACTTGTAGGGTTCAATTTGGCATATGTTGTCACATGGGATACAACATGGTCTAGGAACTCAAGGAGTTCGGTTTAGCCAGTGTGGAGCAATGAATGAGGGTCCCTCTCACTCCTATCGTAAAGTGTTTAGAGCTACCTCCACACACAAGTACATCTTGTACTTGTAGGATGTTCTTTTTCAGACATCCTTAGTTGAGACATATTCCACATGTGGCGAATATGAGTCTGTGGGACTGACACTGGCGCCCCTATTTCAAATATGTGTCACGACAAAGTCCCTAAGTGCTGGTCACATATGTTTTCTAGACCATTTTTAGCACAACGTATCAAGAGAAATTTCGTGGCCAGAAATTGTCGGATACTTAGAATGACTTGTTAAGGTACAAGTATTGCTAAACAACATTACATATGGTTGTTTATACATATAGCAAATGAAAAAGTTTCATTGTTTGTATCTAGAAGTGATCACTGTTTCACCTTCTATTATGATTCAGACATTTAAGCAAAGCTTGCAAAAGATTGCAAATGAAAGTATTTAGTTTCTTTTCAGAACTATTTACATTCTTGTTAATGTGTGCTAGACGCATCACACTTGCCATAAGTATTGGCAATAATAACCATGGAAATACAGGTTTGGATCTGTTTTTTGCTAAATGCATGCACACTAGGTGTTATGGGCCCTAGTGTTTAGCAAAGGCTGATTTGGAACGACATGCATATTCCTCAAGTTGTTGCTTATGAAGCATTTTGCACTTTATATGCACTATCTCTATGAGATCACCTTTGCGTCTATAAATCACCAATAGAGGTCATGGCTCGGTTTGGGCATTTGTGGATTTTCTCAAGTTAACCATGATGGTTATTTCGGACATTGTTGATTCTTCACCAATGTTAAACACTACTGTGATTTCCCGTTTACCAGTCATCTGGGACAACTGTTTGTAAACCGTGAGGAAAACACACCTCAGTACTGTCAGTTATCCAAGGGGATAGGCAGATTACAAAGATTACAAAGAGTAATCTTGTGCTAAAGGATCTGCTAAGAGCATACGTTAACACAACACATTTCTAAATAGCTGAGTTTCTCCCTATTCTAGAATTTTCTTAAGTACGATTTTTGACTTTGAACACCTCTTGTGGTGGGGTTGGAGATTGTCTCAATACTTTCATATGTCAAGGACTTACCAGGTGTGCTGACAAAGCATGTTGGCAAGTCACCTTCATTAGGGATGAACATGTAATGGACTGTTCAAGATACTCAGGCGAGTAGGAAATCTGGCTCACAACTGCATGGAAAGTTACGCCAAGGTTTCCTTGCATTATTCCAGTATCTTCAGAAGATCTGAAAACTGATTATGCCTTTGGACAACTCTTAGTTGTGGTTACTCCTTTACAGCACTCAAGTGAGTTATAAATGGAGTTACCATTTAGACCCAAGTGGTTGCAAACGGACAACAATGTTGAAAATCAAGATATTCATTTTGGTTTCATTGAACCTCCTCACTACACCAATTATCGGTCATATAGACAACTGGCTCACTTATGGGACGTCAATAAAGAGAACACGAGTATTCTTAAGAAGATGTTACTACTTGTGTTTTCGAGGACAAGAACTCTTCCTTAAGGGGGAAGTAATGTTAGGACACGGGTCCTGTACCCTAATGACTAGGCTAGGCAAGGCTTACGGCCACGGGCCGGGCTAGGCAATGTGGACAGAGGATCCATCTAGGGCAAGGGGCTAGGAGCCTACCCTATAAAGGTAGGTTGGGAGGAGGATCACCAGGAGCCTAGTGGCCTAGTTCATTACAAAAACAATAGTAAATGTAGTCCAAGTGATACCTAGTAGCTCATCTGAGAGTGAACTGATTGTTCCAATCAAGGTGATCACTAGAGCCCAGGCTAAAAAAAAGAAACATAACTCCTCTAATGATTCAAAGAATACAAAAATTACCTCTCAAAAGACCAAAAGAAGCAAAAGCAAAAGGTATGAGATGAGAAGGTAGAAACAAAAGGCTGAAATCAAGGAGAAAGCAAAGAAACTATTTCAGGAAGAGGTGAAAGAAACTGGAAGTGAAATCAGAGAAACAACCGTGAAATCTAGAGGATCAATTTTGGTTGATAAAATTCTTGAGCCTATTAATGCAGTCTTGGAAGCCTACCAAGTAGGACTTAAAGCAGGCCAAAACATGAAAAACAAATGGAAAAACTATCCTTCTCCATACATAGAAGCAGCTAAGCTTGAAGCTTATCAAAATTTGGTAAGAATAAATGCAAGAAATGCTAGAAAAACAAAAACCCAAGCTCAAAAATATGGCAAAACCTGAAGAGTTGGTGGTGAGAGACAATCAAGAAAAATCCGAAATGGTGGTAGAACCCCACATTAAAACAAAAGAGCCAGAACTTATAGTGCCGGACAGCAAAGATGCCTTAGATGGAATTGCATTCGTAGAGGAAGACTGGCCAGGGCACTTATGTAAAAAAGTTAGAGAGATCAATCATGGGATCCTAACTCTAAAGTTGGCTCCTGTAGAGGAAGTTTGGTTAGACAACCTACCTTCTGATATGGACATGGATGTACAACCCTTGTATGGGGATTGCGGATCTAAAGCTTCAGGAATGTCTTAACCATTGACGTTGAAAACATTACCCTCTTACTTGGGAGATAATGAAGATGAATCCATAGTGTGTAAGACCACTCAGGTAAAAAGAGTGGAACAGACCCTAGAAGTAGACAACATTCACTCAATCATGTCTACACCCATCCAATGCACTCTTACTTTGGGAGAACTGTTAAACTCAGACCATATCTATGGAATGATCTACAAAAAACCCTAGAGAAGGTGGGGATAATGAGGCTGATCGCAAAAAAATTGGGAAGATTGAAACATGAAATGGATAACAAAGAGATTCTATCTGTTCCAATGAACAAAGTCGGAGAATACTACGAAGGGGAAGAAGGAAACACCACCCTTGCAGTGAAATATAATGACATAGAAACCATGGCAATACTGGATAGTGGGGTAGGCATAGCCATAGCCACAAAAGCAGTATGGGAATCCTGGGGACAACCATCCATTAGACAAACTCAAATGAAATTTCCATTGGCTAATGGACACATTGAAAGACCATTAGGACTGCTTGAAAAAGTGATAGTTAGTTCCTGTGGGATTGAATATCAACACACTTTTACCATAGTAGACTTTGAGAAAGAACTGAATTACAAAATCATATTGGGAAGACCTTTCATGCTGAAGGAGTACGAGCAGAAGTGCGACGCGAGAGAGAGTGCGAGAAGAAGAGCACGAAGATATGGTGAACTCGCTCTATTGTAATGTGTAGAGCATAGTGAGTTCTTATTAGGTTTTTACAAAATAATATGTGTACATACCTGGCAGCCCGCCCACTTACCTGGGCGACCACATTGGGCTTTATACCCCAACAACCTCCCACTTAAAGTCCAATGTGGTACTTTAAGTGTGAGAGAAGCTACTATACAAGCTAATATACAAGAGATGTAGAGAAGTGATGTACTACCCTACACCTAATTGCTTGCAAAAATGCGCAAAGCTCTCTGAGGGAAGTCCTTTTGTAAGTAGATCAGCAAGATTTTCTGTGGTGTGAACTTTGACAAGCTGAATTTGCTTATCCTCGAGCATTTCCCTGATGAAATGATACTTCACATCCACATGCTTTGTCTTTGAGTGATAAACTGGATTGCGAGCCAATTGTATAGCACTCTGACTATCACAATATAACACAGGCATCTCTTCTTTGATTCCCAAATTTGTTACTAGTCGATTAAGCCAAATTGATTCTTTGCATGCCTTTGATGCTGCAACATATTCAGCCTCTGTAGTAGAGTGAGTAACACAATCTTGTAATCTAGAACGCCATGATGTTGCTCCACCAGCCAATGTAAAGACATACCCTGACGTAGACCTTCGGTTGTCTAAGTCACCTGCATAATCTAATTCTGTAAAACCCTTTACACTTAGCTCCTGACTCCCATAGCATATACGCATACTCTTTGTAGCTTTCAGGTATCTCAATATTCCTTTCACTGCCTCCCAATTTTTCTTGCCTGGGTTTGACATGTATCGACTTACTACTCCCACTGCAAATGCAATGTCTGGGCGAGTAGCAACCATTGCATACATCAAACTACCCACTGCAGAAGCATATGGAATCTTATCCATTTCGGTTTGTTCTTCCTCAAACACGGGACAATCTTGTTTGCTAAGTTTCAATGCCTTTCCCTTCTCCATATTGAAACGTTGCAAAACCTTGTCAATATACTCTGTTGGAGATAACCAAATCAACTTCTTTGATCTGTCTCTCGCAATGCGCATACCAAGTACATGACTTGTTTCACCCATGTCTTTCATGTCAAACGATTTTTCCATCTTTGACTTCAAAGCTGAAATTTCTTCCAAGTGCTTGTCAGCAATCAACATGTCATCCACATACAAAATAAGGATCAGCCAACTACCATCCTCAGCCTTCTTTGTATATAGACAGTGATTGAACTCACTACGTTTGTAGCCTTGAGAAAGCATAAACTTGTGGAATTTATGGTACCATGCCCTCGGTGATTGTTTTAAGCCATAAAGACTCTTTAACAACTGGCATATCAAATCTTCCTTGCCTTTCTCAACAAACCCTTCTGGCTGCTACATGTAAATTTCCACATCTAAATCACCATGCAAGAATGATGTCTTGACATCCATTTGGTGCAACACCAAATCTAATATGGCAACCAATGCAAGAAAGCATCTCAATGTAGTCATCTTGACCACCAGAGAGAAGACTTCATCAAATCAATGGCTTGTTCTTGCTTAAATCCCTTGGCAACAAGCCTTGCTTTGTACTTTGGCTGACTATCATGAGCGGTGATCTTATACCTGTAAACCTATTTACAAGGTAGAGCCTTTTTTCCCTGTGGTAATTTAACTAGCTTCCATGTCTGGTTTTTATGCAGAGCTGTCATCTCTGACTGCATGGCCAATTGCCAATTCCCGGAGTCCTCATTTGCACTGCTTCCTTGTAACATGAAGGCTCATTGCAATCAGTCAACATGACATAGTTCATAGATGGAAAAAATCTATCATGAGGTCGCGTCATACGTCCATATCTACACACAATAGGTGGCTCAGGCTCTGCCACAACTTGTGGTTCCACTCTATCCTGTCCTTGCTCCTCTTGAGCCCTGACATTTTGTCTTCCACGTGCAGGTCCATCTTCTTGGAAGACAACTCTTCTAATCTCCTCAACCCTCTCTGGTTTAGAATGATATTTGGCTTCATTAAAGTGAACATCATTGCTGCGGATAACCTTTCTGGATTCGGGATCCCAAAGTCTGTACCCCATCTCCCCAAAATTACCATAGCCTAGAAAGATGCACTTTCTACTCTTTGGCTCAAGTTTGTTCCTAAATTCCTTTGCAACGTGAGTATATGTCTCACAGCCAAAGACTCTGAGATGCTTGTATGAGGGCACCTTGCCTGACCATACCATCTCTGCCACTAAATCCTTCTGCAAAACCTTGCTAGGAGATCTATTTATAAGATGAACAGCTGTTGATACAGCTTCAGCCCAAAACCCATTTGGCAGTTGTGCATTAGACAACATACTTCTAACCTTCTCTTGTATGGTCCTATTCATCCTCTCAGCAACACCATTTTGAGGAGGATTCTAAGGAGCAGTAAGTTCACGTTTTATACCTTTTGACATACTCTCCACCATTGTCAGTACGTAAGCATTTAAGCTTCTTGCCACTCTGATTCTCCACAAGTGTCACAAACGTTTTGAAAACACTAAACGCTTCATCCTTGTGCTTGAGAAAGTAAACCCATACTTTCCTCGAGTAATCATCTATAAATGTCATAAAGTAAGAAGCTCCCCCTAGAGATAGGTTAGGCATAGGTCCACACAAATCACTATGAACAAGTGCTAACTGTGTATCTCTTCTACTGCTTCTATGCTTATGTGGCTGCTGTGTTTGCTTACCATACAGACAATGTTCATAGAATTCAAAATCATTAAATGACAAGCCAGGCAAATAACCAGAACGAGACAAGATTTCCATTCCCTTCTTGGACATATGTCCTAACCGGCTATGCCACAAAGAAACGTTCTGCTGCTCGGTTACATTGATTACATTTTTAGAGACATTTGATACATAAATCATGTAAATTCCTCCAGGGTCAAAGCATGTTAACTTGTCATGCTTTTTCATGTCCCGAACAATGCTAACTAGCACAATTTTGACATATGCTAACTAGTACAATAACTTGAGCTACATCTCCAAGATCTATGACATATGATATATCAATATAAAGCACTTGAAACAAGGAATACAAATGTACAACCTCCGACAAATTTTGATATTATTTGTTAAAAAAATTACCGGATGCCCAACTTTTTGAAGATGTGCTAACTTGAAACTGCTAACTAGCACAAAAAGCGCAACACGTTAACATGCTTTCACCCTCCAGACTTTACTCCATGTGCTACTGTCATAGAACCCTTGGATATCTTCCACATGTTTTGTCCAAAAGTGGTGACGTAGCCAACATCATCAAGTAAACCTATGCTAATCAAGCTCTTTGTAATTGCTAGAACATGTCTCACATTCTTCAACGTGAAAGAAGAGCCATTCTGAAACTTCAATTGAACATCTCCAACACCTAAGATCTCACATGTCTGCCCATTGCCTAGCCGAACATGATCTTTAGTGGTCACATAAGAGTTAAACCACTCCTTGTTTGGAGACACATGAAGTGATGCCCCTAAGTCTATAATCCACTCACTCAGTGCATTTCCATCAGATGCTGTAAGAAGAGCTGAGTCCATTGTATTCTTCAAGAAGTAGATATCTCCTGACACTAGACTATCATCCTCTACAACAGTGTTTGTCACATTTATTTCTTGAATCTTCACTGAGGACTTGTTCTTCTCACCATGGTCTTCAGCTTTCTCTTTGCCTTTTTCTGCTTTCCATTCTCTGCAGTCTCTTTTCATGTGACCCTTCTTACCACAATGGTAGCATTCTATGTCACTCTTGCCTTTAGCACTGCAAGATTTGCTACGAGACTGATTCCTCTTTCCACCTTTCTACTTTTCTTTGGTCCTTCCCCTGACAACTAAGGCTGTTCCTTTGCCTTTGTCCATTGTCTTTCTATTGGTTTCTTCAGTAAGCAGACTGCCTTCTACACCTCCTATGGTCAAACCATCTAGAGGTGCAGAATTACTCAAAGCTGTGCGAAAAATGTCCCAACTTTCCGACAATGTGATCAATAGGAACATAGCTCTAACAGGTTCATCAAACTTGACACCTTGAGCTGACAACTGACTGTAGATGGTGTTGAATTCATTCACATGATTGGACATAGGTGTCCCTTCTTTCATCTTCAAGTCAACAAGCTTCTTAAGCCAGTATACCTGTGAAGTTTCACTCTGCTTCTCATAAAGATCACTCAGCTTTAACCATGCTTGATAAGCCGACATCTCGTCTGCTACATTGAAGTAAACTCTTTCTACCAAAGTCAGCATAATGGTAGAAAGTGCCAATTCATCCATTTCGCTCCATTCATCTTCGTCCATATCTTCTGGTTTTATCCCCTTGAGCTTTATAGGTTTTATCTGCTTCTTTTGTACCAACACGTGCCAAATCTGCTTCTTCCACAATGGAAATTTGGTTCCATCCAGCTTCTTGATATTGTAAAGAGCAGTGTCCTGTGATCCAGCCATAGCTACGCTTCATAGTAGTTTACTTTCCTGGGAAAAATTCGGCAAAGTTTCCCCTGTAGACTGACCTCTGAACCAATATCAACCTGTCAAATGAACCAAGAAAGCTTCAGATTATGCATAAATTTTGGCAGAGTCTCCTTTGTAAAATGGCTCTGATGTACTAAAAAACAGACCAAAAACAGCTCAAAAAACCACTCTCTCTCTAACACTGTAAGTAGTGGGTAAATCTGTCCTGCACCTATATTGTCTCTCACTGTCCTGTCACTGTCCTGTAAGCATAGACTGCGACAATGCCTCAACGGCAGTAAAGCAAAGATGCAATCCCAATTGTCTAACTCACAATCAATACATCCTAGCTGCCTATCTAAGGGTGCTCGAGGGATCGCTCCAAGACCTGTATCACCGAAAGGATCTCAACATTCAAGAATCCCCCAGCTCAATAAAACCTCACTTGACCCTCAACAAAGGCTGCAGTAAATCTGACAATACATAGACTTCCCACAAAGTCATACATCCACAAATTTCCCACTGTATGCTGTAACCACTGCGACGGTTGTTTGCTGCGTGACTCACAGCCAGTAAACCCTCAACAGACATACATCATCTCTGACAATACATCCCATGTGGAAGTACCTACAATGTCAGGATGAAATCTGGAATATCAAGCAGCAAACACAAGCTACCTGATGAACTAGTGGATGTCACCTACAGTCTGTGTGTAGATGCACCCGTGTCGTATGTGACACGCCTCCAAGAAATGTGAGCCATCCTTCGATGTGTAGACACCCACAAATCAACACTCTGGGAGTGTCGATATCCTCAGCACCTGTAGTCGTAGGCCGAAACCCCAAATTTGCAGAGTCAGATCTGCACCTGCTGAGACCACGTAGTCGAAAATGGCCTGCGCAGAACTTTGTCGAAGCCGAACGGTGGCCGAGATGACCTCAGAATAAAATTCTGAGAACACCTAACCCTTCGGGCTCCCCCAGAAGATTTGGGGCCGTGTCTTCGCCTGTCGAATCTCACTTCAATCTGAGCAGGTGACTCTGGCTACCTACAAATGCTGCCCTCGAGCCTCGATCTGAGCTGTGATACCAGTTGAAGGAGTACGAGCAGAAGTGCGACGCGAGAGAGAGTGCGAGAAGAAGAGCACGACGATATGGTGAACTCGCTCTACTGTAATGTGTAGAGCATAGTGAGTTCTTATTAGGTTTTTACAAAAGAATATGTGTACATACCTGGTGGCCCGCCCACTTACCTGGGCGACCACATTGGGCTTTATACCCCAACACATGCGACATGTACAACTCATCCAAGATTGGGGAAATAATTATCTATACTTGAAGCAAGTGGGATCTATAACAAGGGTTAACCTAAAAGATCACACTTATAGAGATGTCATGAAAACGTTCATACAAGAGTTTGATTCAGTCTCTTCGGCTGAAACTAAGCTTCCATCTTGGTTAAACAAAGACACTCCTATTTGGATGTGCAGAGCTTCAGGAAACGGGAGCTTAAAAGGAGAAGAATGTATCTTAGAAAGGGATTGCACCAATGAAGCCTATGTAATTAAACCCTTTCTAGAGCATTTGTTTGAGCCATTTGAGTGGACTCAAATCTTAGCGAAAATGAATGTATGTGTGAATACGTCTACGCCTACTCAATTTTGCAATGAGGACGGCTATGAAATAATTCCCATACACATGATTTCAACCCTCTACATTGAAGATGAAAATTGAGAAATCCAAGGACTTGATGAAAGCTCAACAAGTCTTTTCAGACCTCTACTATGATGCAACAGATAAGTTAGAAGAACATTCAGCTACCTCAAATGATTTGGGGTCGGAAAAAGAACATGTGAGAGCAAAGCTACTCATGAAAGGAAGGGAGGAGAACCAAAAATTGAGAAGACAGAAATGGTATAGATGAAAAAGAGACACTAGAAACATGAAAGCTAGACCTATGCCATTAGTCTCAAGCAGAGCACAGTTCCTAATGCAGATAGATGCACATGATTGTTTCAAGGACAAAATCACTGGCACATATCCTTCAAACAAAAATCCAAAAATGTCAAAAACATCAAGAAAAAGAAGGAAGGATACTCAAGCAAAGCCAAAGAAACAAGACAAGGAGTCAACCATGACACGAGTTGAGTAGAAAAAGAAGTATCAATAGTTGAAAAAATCTCTAAAGAAGATGTATACAACCAAAATTGAAACCAGAGAAGAGGATAGTAAAGACGTAATAAGTATTCCATCCCATTACAAGAAATATACTCTCCAAGATCGAAAAATCATTGTCGAATAACCTATTAGAGAACTACGAAAACAGGGCGAGTCCTACAAAGGGCCTAAAAACGCAAAAAGATAGATTTGACCGAACCAGGAGAAGAGCCTAGGCCTACCTACATTGCAAATGAACTAACAGAAGAAGAACAAGATCTTTTGCTAAGCTTACTGAAAGAATACCGAGATATCTTTGCTTGGTCTTACAAGGATCTCAAGGGTGTTGATCCAAAAATCTGTCAACATATTATACCCATGAGAGATGATCCAAAACCAAGTAGTCAAAGGTCATACACATGTAATGAGAAATTCAAAGAAGAGATTGAAAAAATAAAGGAAGCCAAATTCATTTATGAAATTGAACACATAGATTGGGTGTCTCCAATTGTGGTAGTGCCCAAGAAAAACAAAAAACTACGAGTGTGTGCCAACCTCAAGAAAGTGAATGAAGCTACCATTAGAGACAATTTTCCTCTTTCAATCACTGAGCACGTTTTAGAACGAGTTGTGGAAAAAGAAGCTTACAACTTCTTAGATGGATTTTCGAGATACAATTAACTTTTGGTTGACTCAAAAGATCAGCATAATGGGGTATTTTTGTCTATCAGGTTATGCCCTTTGGGTTAACTAATGCTCTTGCCACCTTTCAAAGATTGATGATTCATGCTTTTTAAGAATATCTAAGGAAATTCTTGGAAGTATATATGGATGATCTATGCGTACATTCATCAATCCGGGCTGATCATTTTGAACACCTCAAAAAGGTATTTGAAAAATGTAGACTTTATAGGATTTGCTTAAATCCTAAAAAGTGCACATTCATAATTAGACAAGGAAAAATTCTTGGATATATAGTGTCTAAAGATGGCATAGCTACTGATATGGATAAAATTCATGTTATTGTTGATTTTCCTAGACCAACAACAGTCAAGGGGGTTCAAGCCTTCATGGAACATTGTGGATATTACAGACAATTCATTTACATGTACACTATAATTGCAAAACCCATGTATATCTTGATTACACACTTTGAATGGACTGATGAGTGTGAAGAATCCTTCATGAAGCTTAAGCAAGCTCTCATTTCAGCTCCAATATTAAAAGCACCAGATTGGAATAAGATATTCCACATATATGTAGATGCTTCCAATTTTGCCATTTGGTGGATACTAGCTCAACCAGGAGACATGAAAATTGATTTTCCTATTTCTTATTCTATCCGACAGTTGAACATGGCAGAAAATAATTACACCATCACGAAAAGAGAAGGATTAGGAATGATCTATGCTGTAAAAAAGCATAGACATTGCCTATTAGCAAACAAATTTGTGTTCTTTTTGGACCACCAAGCCTTATTGTACTTGGTCAACAAGCCATGCAGCACAAGAAGAATAGTGAGATGGTTCATCATTCTTCTAGAATTTGATTTCACTGTAGTTGTAAAAGAGGGCACTACTTATCAAAGAGCAGATCATTTGTCAAGGATTTTTTAAAGAGAATCAGCTAAAGGAGTAGACAATGATCTACCAGATGCCTATTTGTTCTCTGTGGAAATGATACCTCGATGGTTGAAAAATATGGTATCATGGATGACCATATGACCATAGCTCAAGTGGATTCACAAATACCACTTCCTATTACAATTGGATTAATTGAGCAATCGACTATGTATTAATTACTAGCTTGTAGGCTATACGAAAGATATCAAGATGGAATATTGCTCTTATGCATTAATCCTGAAGAGAAAACCCAATACCTAAGTCAAGCACATATTACCATAGTAGGACTTCGCTTTACGAAAGACCAAACTATGCAAAGGATCTTGAGACTTGGAGTATTTTGGCCAATTATGAGGAGTGATGTTCGCTCTTTTGTAAAGGATTATCCTCAATGTCAAAAATAGACACCCATACCTCATGTAACATTGTTCCAAATGTCTCATGTTCCTAAGTGGAGTAATTATCTTGTTACTTACTTAACGAGCCGAACATTTCCTGAGGATATGAGTAAACGCCATCAAAGAGCAATTAAAACAGAAGCAAGAGACTATGCTCTTATTGGAAACCAACTGTATCGGAGAGGTAAGGATCAACATTTGTGTCTCTGTGCAAATGAAGACGAGTATATTCCAATTATAGAACAAGCACATGCTGGATTAGTTGGAGGTCACTTTCCTAGTGAGATCACTGCAAGAGCAATCTTAATGGCAGGCATATCATGGCCAACACTTTTTGCAGATGCCAAAGAGTATGTTCGAAGATGTGATGCTTGTCAGCAAGCAAAAATGCCAACACGTGTAGATAGCATGCCCTTAAGACCAATGCTAGGAGCTAGGGCTTTCGCAAAATGGGGTATACACTTTGTTGGGCCAATACAGCCACCTGCTTATAGAACCCAAGCTCCATATATCATTGTAGCTACGGACTATTTGACCAAGTGGGCTAAGGCTAAAGCAACTCAAAATAATGACGCCAGAACCACTACCGCATTCTTATATGAGTAGGGTGTTCACAAGATATGGACTGCCAATAGAAATTGTCAGTGATAGGAAAACTCATTTCCTTAATGAGGTAATCGAGTATCTGCTTAATGAATTTATGGTCATCCATAACAAATCAGCTCCCTATCATTCCCCACAAGCAAACAGACAAGATGAGCATACAAATAAAATTCTTAGCTCGGTATTGACTAAAGTGGTTAGTTCAGGAAGGACAGACTAGGAAATGGATCTCCATGCTGCTCTATGAGCTTATTGAGTTTCATTCAAAACAACTTTAAATGCTACACCCTTTAACCTTGTTTATGGTCTTGATGCCATACTGCCAATAGAATTTTTATTGTCGACACTAAGGGTAGCTAAGGATCTTGAGTGGACTGGACATGAATTGTCAAAGAGACTTGAAGATTTAGAGAAGCTAGATGAGCAAAGGCTAATTGTTGTAGCTCACATCTATGCACAAAAGAAAAAAAAACAGTTTTTTGATTTCCATTTAATTACAAAAATCTTCAAAAAAGGGGACTTAGTTTTAGTCTATTCCCTTAAGCAACACATTTTTAAGTTTAAGAAAAAGGGAAACAGACCGTTTATCATTGAAGATGTATCTCCAAGTGGAGCAGTTAAGTCGTCCACCCTAGATGGTGAACCAATGGCTAATTGGATTAGTGGATGTCGTTTAAAGAAGTACAATTTTCCGCTACCCATGAATTACTAGAAAGAATGCATGCATCCAAGCAAAGAAAGAGCAAACGATAGTAGGTTATTTATGAAGCCCAAGAGGAAGCTCGGCTTTGGGTACTCAAAAGGAAAGTTACTCTCAAGAATCAATAAATACCTATTCCCATCAACACTCTAGAAATAGATGACTGACAATGGGAATTGCAAAAAGATGCAGTGTCAACAGATGATGAATGGTTAGATGGAATGGAACTTCGTATCACAGTACAACTCAATAACCATAGCACAAATGCATTGGTTGATACAAGAGCTAGAGTAAATGCAGTCAGTTATTCCACGTACAAGAAAGCAACAAGTCAATCTTTGACAGCAGGATTAACAACTATCAAAAGATACAACAAGAACCCAACACCAACATTGGGCGTAGTCAACTTGAATGTGATAGTACATGGATGTTCATGTCCTCATCAATTTGTATGCTTACCAAATGAACACATGAATGAGATGATGATCCTTGGAATTCCTTGGATGCGGACATACAAGGCAGTACTAGATTGGGATACCAATCAGCTCAAGATATCACCTAAAGGTGGACAACTCATTGTTCCAATTGCACCAATCAAGGAGGAATGGAAAGGCAATTACCAGCAAAGCAAACCACGAAGTAATCAACCTTCTCCATCCTATCGACAAGAAAATGCTACAAGTAGCATGCAAGGAGTCAAGAAAATTTGGGTTTCGAAAGCATAGCTTAAGGACAACCGATTCAAATCTGGGTGCCCAAAACATCATCGACAATACCAAAGGCGGTTCCAAAAGTCAAAACACAGAGACAAGCATCTTCGAGCAAGGAGCCTAACAAAAAATGGATTTGGAAGAAAAAGGAGATCTTATCTTCTCCGCAAACTGGAAAACCAATCAAGCATTGGAGAGTTAAGTCTCAGAAACCTCAACCACACCATTCTGACCAAGAAAAACCAAGATATCAATGGCGTGTAAAACCTCGACAATAGTCATTGTTGATACCAAAAGCTCAGGAAATCAGCATGCTAAAGCATCCTAATGGTACAATCAAGCAAAGAGCACACAAGCTACAAGATTTTCTCTTTGGAAGACAGCATCAGAATGCCTCGACATCAGAAACCCTTGAGTAACTTACTCAAGACCCAACTCTTGCACAACATAATGGTTTGAACTGCATTGATCTTCAAAGCATGGTAGAGCCAACAAGGGCTATGCATAGACACGATTGTCCAACCCATGCACACAGTCGTCCCAGAGTACGCCATCTAGGAGGGGTGGAAGAGTACTAAGTAATTAAGGGCAATGTTTGAAGAGGGAGGAAAACGTTTGATGTTAATGTGTGATTTTTTGCAAAATTACCTAATAATCCCCTTATAATTCATCAATAGGGAGAATTTAACGGATGATATCTCCCCGATGAGTGTAAATAGTGTATATACTATCAAAAAAATCATCAAAAAATAGTCCTTTTTGGTTATTTTTAATCATTTTTCTTGATATTGAGACTTAAAAATAGAGAAATCCAACAAAAAAACAATAAATCTGTGTTTTTCAATGGAGTTTCTTAATTATTGGATTTTCACTTTGCTTTTTTAGCGCATTTTGCTTTTTTTTTTTTCAATAAACAGGTCAAAAATTAATAATAAATTGCGAAGGAGCTCAGATAGAAAAACTAAAGATACGATGGTGATCAGAAAGACAAGGTGGACAAGCACAAAAAATTTCAATCAAAACGAAAGATGGAAACGGGAAGCCTAAATTAAGCGGCCGGACCTACTTTTGCAGAATTCTTGCAGAATGAGCTATAAGAATCCGATTGGGGAAATTTTTGAGTCTAACATATATTCCATGGCCTAGTAGGACTAACACGGTAATCTGGAGAAAAATGGTTCGGGAAGTCCGGATATAGATACCCAAGGTAGGCTAAAATCACCTCATTTCCATTTGTTGCCTTTGGAGAGAGAGCTTTCGACCCTCTTTGCGCGTATTTTCAGGAGTCCACTGTCACATATTTTCAGCATTGTCTCACACGAGACATGAGGGGTAAGTTTTATACTTATTTATGATCCATTTTGTACGGCCGGTAGCTAGTCTAAACCCTTGGAAAAAACCCTAGAATCCGAGCAGTGCACGAAGACCTACGACCAAAAATTGACCATAGCTGCCTATCAGCTCAACCAAATCAAATGAGACTTGAACTGTAGCATGCCCCAACATAATAGAACACTTCTATACATAATTGACCATTCGGCAAGGGTCGAGGGGGTCCCAAGTAGAAAAGCTACATTTTTGGCAGATGCCAGAATTGGATTCTGACTCCACAGACAACTTACCTATGAGGTCTATACACAATGTATATGATTGGTTTCATAAAATCAATCAAGCCAAGCCCTCAAAAAGTAAAAATGGCTCGAAGGCTACAAAGCGTCAAATTTGATATAGAGGTCAAACTGACTCCAAATGGGTCAAAATTGGATGAGTTGCTTCACAACTATGTTGCGGACAATTCTATAGCCTCAAAAGTGACTAACCAACTCTACAGACCATGAAGTCACAAAAATCAGAGATTTCAGAGTCGACAAAGCACAAAGTGATGCCGCAAGACCAAACTTTACCAAATTCAATTTAGGACTTATTTTAGGTGTATAGAATGTGTTTAGGTCAAAATTTTTAAGTTTTGCAAGAAAAAGTTGACTGCTGTAAATAATCGTGATTATTTACTTTTGTAATATTTTGGCTTGAAGATTGTATCATCACCTCACCTATCACTTGTACACACCTATTACATGCCAAATTTTAAGTATGACCCAAAATGATCAATTATAACTTGGAAAATTGCCAAAAAAATGCAAAGAAGCCCTTGCAAGCCAAATTCTGAGTTATGAGCCACATTTTTTGATCCAAATCACCTCATATCACATACAGAGGGTCTATACCATGCTTAGAACCAAGTTGCACTAAAAAATATTCATTTTGATGAAAAAGTTGATAATCACGATTATTTACTTTACCTTCATAGATCCAAAGTACATGATGTCTTAAGCCCACTAACCAAGTTTGAACAAATTTGGAGCTCAAAATCTCAAAATTTCTTTACATCTATTGTTTCAGAGACCTAAAGCTTAAATTTGGCACCATTTTCATCCTGTGCACCCAAATGAGCCCATATTTCACTCAGAGTATGTATTTGGTATATACTTCAAGTCTATAATTCCAAATTTGCAAAAAGTTGAAAAAATTACTCAGCTGTAAATAATCATGATTATTTACTTTTGTTATAATTTTTGTCTTGACTTCATAATTTTGATCTTCACATGTTTTTATGCATCTATGCATGTTCAAAAATTGATTTGAAGCAAATTGGACTCAGTTTGTTAGCATTTTGAATTCACTTAACAGGAGCCATGCAAGCTGCAGAGAAGGCCAAGAAGAAGCTCTCACAAAAGGAAAATCTGCAAGAGCTACCACCATATCAACTGGACCCCAATTCAGTCAAAACTACCGAAGCGACCTATCCGTCAAGAGAATTTTTCGAAGAGAACAACACCACAGTGTTCACAAATAGATTTAAAAGCGAAGATGGACATCAGGTAGAACTGCAACTTCTACCAAAGGAAGTATATGATGTCGTTGCAAAGCCCAAAACCAAAGAAGACAACCGAAGGCTGGGACTCAAAGATTTTTACGAACAAGAGCCATGTGGATTGGATTTCAAAAAAGCTTATGAGCTCTTGTCCACGATCAAAGAAGATGGAACCACCCAAATCTTTGACCAGCAAGGGAACAAAGTTGAAGTGGTGATTACAAAAGAAATAGTGGTAGAAGCTCTCAAACTGCCAACAGAAGGAATGAAAATGAGGGCAAGAGATAGAAAGACGGCCGGAACCTTCACCAAGGAAACCTCCGCTGCCACATTTTTTGACCTCATCCAAAAAAAGGCGGAAGAGCCTGCAAGGTTGTATCATCAGCACTTCCACTTCCTCGCCAAGAGACCACCAAGGTATACAACACCCAATCATGTGGTTGCCACAACATTTACACAAGTTCTCAAATCAACAACCAGGAAACCAATTGACCACGCACAGTACGTGTTGTCCACATTGAAGTGGACAAAGAAAGAGGGAAAAATAACATATCTAGGAGCACCAAAGGTTCTAACCAAAATTGCCTACCATGCTATCGGCATGGTCGACAGCTTGCCACCTACCCCAGATCAAAACACTTGGATCGTGTCCACACAACCATCCCCTCAAGCCACAAGATCTACCAAGAGAACATACAAGTCTGATGAAGAGTCTGCTGAGAGCTCGCGAGAACGACATAGCAGTGAAAGCTCAGATAATGAGGGAAGAGATGAAAAGAAAATCCGTGGCAGCACATCAAGAGGAGCCGCAACAGAAACAGGCTAGGTTTGAAAGAGAAAAGAAATCCTATGAACGCAGCCACCAAGCACAAGGCAAGGACCCGACAAAGTGGGTACCAATTGAATTAAAAGGACCAAGAACAAAGCATCATGCCAGGAAATAGGCAGAAGATCCCACAAAACTATTGGAAAAAATGTATTAGGAGATAGAAGCTTTGAAGTTTAAAGAAGCCCAAGAAGCAGAACGGAAAGCTAAAGAGGCGGCGGAGCAGCAAAAGCAAGCAGAGGAAGCAACTGCACAAGGAGAAGCACACCATGAACAAGGTGATATGTCTCCCTGACCTTCTTCACCTGCTTCAGAACAACATGATCACCCCATGCCAAGCCCACCACCATCACCAGCAGATAAGCCACAGAAACTGAGCCCACAAAGGAGACAAAGTCTGAACAAAGAGAAGCAGCTGAATCTGCACAACAGGCAGCTACTACACAATAGCAACACAAAGAGCAAGAACCAGAGCCAGAAAGGGTAGCGAGTCCTGCACCAGAGGATAACACAAAGTTTGAAAAAACAAGAGAACATGATTCCAAAGAAACCCCTTCTGACAAAGCGGAAGAAGACCAGCCACAACCCCAAGGGCAAGAACAACTAGTTGTTTGCCACGGCACAGCTGAGAGAGACACAAGAGACTTCCGAGACATCTAGCCAGCTAGCCAAAAATGAAGAATGGCAATCAAACGATGAGGTAACTTCCAAGTCAACAAATATACAGAGCAAATGTAGTACATGGCGGAAAGACTCCGATCAGCAGCACTTAGCCGTAGCACAAAGGCTAAAGAACTAGAGATGGTGATTGACACTCTCCAAGGGGAGTTAGATGACAGATTAAATGTCATCACCGGTCTACAAAAGCAGGTACATGAATTGAAAGCTGAAGCTAAACAATATCAGCTAGCAGGGGATAAACAGCAAAAGGAGATGGAGGAGCTCGGTGACTTACTTATTACAAAGTTGTCAGATGCTTGCAAAGCCAAGATGAATAGTTGACAGAGGTTACCAACGAGCTTCTAACTACAACCCTATCAATTCAAAAAATTCAAGTACAATTAGATGTAGCAAACGCCTCCCTGCAATACTCAGAGCAGAGAATAAATGATTAGGTACGGCAAATACGAGAAAATCCCCCAGTGGCCTTGATCAAAGGAACATATGAGGTCTACAAAGCATTAGAGAAAAAGAACAAAGACCTTGAGATAGAGCTTAAACTGGATTAGTCTCAGTGCAGAGACCTGGCTTTAATGCGGTGCAACAAGAAGAAGAGCTGCTAAAAGAAATAGCTGACCTTAAAAGAGTCAACCAGCTGTTGAGAGATGGACGGCCAGAAACTCAAGAAGATGCAGGAACTTCAGAACAACCACAAATAGATATCCCCTCAGTTTCTTTCGCTAAGATGGAAACACAGCCAGCAGAAGGGCTAGGTGGACAGGATGAATTCCAGGTACAAATAACAGAAACTGATACAGTGCCAATGGTCCACCTATCAAAAGATGAGGAAGATGCACTAAAAGAAAAGATTACACAAGAGGTAGATGAGCAGTGAAAGGCAATAATGGATTGGGAGTTGTGATGGGCTGTGGGGGATGCCACCTGAGGCAATCCATGACAAGGTGCAGGCGTGCTGTAGAGAGAGAGAGAGAGATATTTGACACAGCAGAACAAGAGAAAGAGAAATTTCATACTATTCTTTTCTTGTGTGTATTATTTTGTAAACCTTACAACATATATATAAAGAAAAATTTGTCATGCAGACTCAAACTCTAATTGAAGCTAACTTGCATGCTATAGGGGACAATGCCCACGGGTTTGACACTGATCTAGGGCTTGGAAACCTAACAATCCCCCCCTCAAGCCCGAACTGGACAAGCAACTCATGATACCTCGAGTTTTTGGTGTACTCGTCAACCGTGAGTTTTAGGTTCTCTCACAACCAAGGATTTCTGGTGTATCCATAACCTGGTGCTATGATAGTAGAGCCCCCCCTTGAACAGATAGGGTGAAGGTCAAAAAAGTTAGCTACCAAAAATGGAGTTTTTGATTCACTGCCAAACCTTGGGTTTAAGGTGTACACAGTAACCTCATGAAAGGTGGGACAAAAAATGGGACTTGAGAACAAAAAAACTAATAATTTGGGAGGTCTTACCACTCATATGTGGTGGCAGTGTCTATAACCCGTACAAAGTTTTATCATGGCAAGACTGACAGCAGATAAAGTAAAAGAGGCTTTGACTAAAAAGTGTATGATTATTTTGACAATAGACAAATAAAACAAATCTATGATACTGAACATGTAAAAAGTAGGTTTTGAGGTTTGTGTTGATATAGTAGGTTGTCGTAGCAAATTTTGATTTGGGTATCCTTCATTGATGAGGACGACATTTTCCAAAGCAACATGTATCATTGAATCAAGAATATCATCTTTAGAAAGATATCTTGAGCTTTCTAAATCTCCAGAAAACTTCCTTGATCTTAGTGAAAGCTGCGTATGAAAACATTGGTTTGCCTCATCCTTTTGCTCTTCTTTGGCATCACTATTGAAGGTCAAATTGTTGACAAGTTGATCAAATTCAGCATCAATATTCTTTGTAGGTTTGACAATCTTGCAAAAATGCCAATTTGCTTCCTACAGAGGGCATGATATGTTGTAGGAGAGACGACACAGGAAAAAAAACAGCAATGAGCTGTAGCGGGCGGATTAGAAGCTCTTGGTTGTTTGCATGCAGCATCGAGCCTTACTACGGGATTTTGGAGATGCCTTTGTAGCTGTCAACTGTGTTTTTGGGATGCCGTGTATGCAGGGTAAATGGCCACCTAGTGCTTATTGCAACTGTACGTGCCTTTTGATATGCTCGCCAAATTGCCTGCTTGGAGCACCTAGGAATGAAACATCTTAAGATGCGAGGCCACCCTTGTTTGCCTGGGAAAATCCGCCTGTAGTTCGCTGCCTAAGTGCCTGAAGCTCCTTGCCTGCAGTGCCTACCAAGCTCTGATACCAGATGATGGGCTATGGGGGATGCCGCCTGTTGAGGCAATCCATGACAAGGTGCAGGCGTGCTAGAGAGAGAGAGAGAGAGAGAGAGAGAGAGAGAGAGAGAGAGAGAGAGAGAGAGAGAGAGAGCTTCGACGTAGCAAAATGAGAGAAAGAGAAATTGCACGCTATTCTTTTATTGTGTGTATTATTTTGTAAATGTTACAACATATATATAAAGCAAAATTTGTCATGCAGACTCAAACTCTAATTGAAGCTAACTTGCATGCTATAGGGGACAGTGCCCACGGGTTCGACATTGATCTAGTGCTTGGAAACCTAACAAGTTGAGAGTTCTCCACTCTGTCAACATTACTCAACTCACTCCCAATAAAATCAATGCTCAATGGCATTAACAATCCCTGCCATATCCTTTGATAAAGCTGGAGTTGCTCCAAGTCAAAGAGAGGCTTTATAAAGACATTCAAGTAGAAGGCGCAGATCAAGACCACCCAAAGTGGAGGCTGAGCTGGTTGAACAAGAATCCAAGGTATTTGATTCTGTTTACAAGAGCACCTGCGGCCCTACAGAAGGATCCCACTTTTTGTCCTGTACCAAGAGTAAGGACCTGGCAAGCACATGAGGCAATAACAAAGAAGCGGCCAACCTGGCTGTGTTGAACTACCCAAGATTGCCTGCTCTAGAAAAGGGACCACCGACAGAACAATACATGGTGAAAACCCTAACGGGCACCATGTCATTCTTTAAAAGTCTTCCGAATCTATCATGTGCAATGCTATATAGAATCTGCCAAATGCTGCTCACCTGCATCGAAGTTTTCCATGAGCCAGAGCAAGCACGCGCTCCGTGGATGTCGTTCCTTGAGGGTATTAAAGGTTTATGCTACGATCTCAGTTTGAGGAAGCGTTCTACACAGGGTTCTTCACTTGGCGAACGAAGATATTTGGGCCAGTGATCAACAACCTGACATCAAGATTTGTAGGCTACTCAGCAGTGGAGCTTAAAAACAAAGTAACTATGCAGTTTTTGCAGGTGCTAGATAAAGAGGGGAAGATCAGATACGAAAAGGCCATAAGTGCACTTAAAGACGCCTCACCAACCGTCAACCCGAAGACTACTTCAACCATAAAGCTGTGTCAAGGGACGACACAGGCGAGGAGGGGGGGAATGTTAGCAGCAAGATAACTCGGATACCATTTTTTGGAGCTCTCATTGTAAAAACATTTATTATTTTTTATAAATCGAGAATATTGTAACTCCTATTTTTTGGATAAACTTTGTAATAGATGAGCCGGGGCTACAAGCCTCTAGATTCTATCAACCTGTCAGTACCCATCTTTAGTTAGAGCTCCCAAATGATTAGTTTTGACCACCAAAAACCTTGGCTAAGGTATAAAAGCCAATTTTTGTAAGTTATTATTAGTTTTTTGGATAATGCAATACACAGCGTGAGCTAACGACGCTCGCTTCTCTCCTTCTCGTGCTTCCTACTCCCTCCCCGATTGTCACATTGCAATCGCGTTTGTTGCATTGCAACCGCATGTAAGAGCTCTACCCATTAATGTAAACACTTCACGGTATTTTGTAGCTTTTGGCGTCACTGACCTGCGGCCTAATTTCATCATAAGTAGGAATTTACACTTTAAAGTAAAAAACTAAGCATATGCGGGGTATTGGGGCATCATTGCTAAGCATTTAGGTGCATTCTGGGTTGAAAATGAGTAGGTCAAAAATCCACTCTGCTGTTAATAATTGTGATTTTGGCACTTGACCTAAGGTGGGATTTGAGACCATATGCATGTGTGCTTAGGTCCTATAAACATGTCCTAGAAGTTTCATTACGTTTGGATGTCATTTGATGCTGTAACGGATGTGATTTGTTTGTCGATGAGCGATTGACTTTTGGTGATTTCAGTCACTTGAGTGTAGCTTGAGTTAGATGCGAGTTGTTTGTTGTTTTCCAAGAGATTGACAACCTCTTGTAGCCTCTATGCACTAGTCACTAGTCGAGTCAACTTCGTCCCATGGATTGACAATTTAATCGTGGTTCTTGTTAGATTTGCAATAAGTTAGGAGTGAGGTTAGACACTTGTCCCACATCATATTTTCTCCAAAATTAAACTCTAGACTCCCTTGCTGTCTTCTACCCATTGAAAGTCTCAGTTTGTGATTCTGACCTTTATTTTGACACTTGAGACATTATACGCGTATAATGTCTTTTGTGGCAGAATGAGGTGACTTTTATCCCAATGATTCCTTATCACTCAAGCAACTCTCAACAACTTTCAAAATTCAATTTGGATACTTTTTGGGCAAGTTATGATCAATACAAGCATACATCTGTCCAGATCTATCTTCTGGCCTTTACAAGCTCAAATGAGCTCCAAATGTAATGAAATTTTGGTTAGGGACTTCTTTTATGCTCTAGGACACTGAGGTATGCAATGTTTGTTTTGATCCAGATTTGGCCACTAAGACATTATGAGCATATAATGACTTTTGGCTCAAAATGACATGAAATTTTGCAAACATGCTTAAAACATCATTTCCAACCCTCCTATGTGGTCAAAAGTGAAATTTGACTTTCAGATCTTGGCATGAGACATTATACGCGTATAATGTCTATGTGCTTAGATTTTGACAAAAGTTGGTATGTGAGTTTGTCTTGTGGTGCTTAACACCTTGGTGTGCTCAGATTTCAGTTTTGGTCCCTAAAAGTGCCTTTTAGACATCATACGCGTATGATGTCTAATTGGTCAGTTTGAAGTGAATTTCACTCCACAGGTTCCTCTCTATATTGGCAACTCACAACAAGTTTACAAGCCCAAAAATGCTTCAATTTTTTTGAAATTTAGCCTATATGTTTCCTAAATGCTGTAGATCACAAGGGTGCACTCAGATGTAACTTTTGACCTCATATCTAGTCTCTAAGACATCATACGCGTATGATGTCCAGGTGGTCAGAATGGACTTTTGTTTCTACCCTAGGTGCTCCTTGATGCATACAGCAAGAATATGTGATCACATCAAATTTTGGATGTCAAAATTGCAAGGAAATACCTTGAAAGAGTAAAATCCCCTTGAACTCCAATCTATATGTCCAAATGACATGAAATTTGGTGGATGTGCTCAACACAACATGCAAAAGATGGATATAATGTCAAAAGTTTCTATTTGCTTCCAGAATCACCCCTAAGACATCATACATGCCATGATGTCTAATGATGAATTTTTGGACAGAATTCATTCACAAGCATCCCCTAGTTTCTAGCACTGGTTTTCAAGCACTTCTACTAATTTTCATGCAAAAATGTGCTCAAAATCACAAGTTTCTCTTTTTTTCATTTCCGACACTCCATCTTTTGTCTTTTGGGTATCAAGAGTTGGTCAAAACTCTAGTTTCAATGTGTACTTGGGGAAAAAACCCCCTTCTAAACACTCTGGTGCAGTCAGATTTTTCAGATTTGGTCTCCAAATGCCCCTTGAGACATTTGTTAAGTATGGAGCCTGATTTACCTTGTAATCTTCTATGGTAAAAGCGCACATTTGTAAGGCCCCCATTATGAGGAGAACCATTGTGCGTAAAGGAAAATCACTCGCCGAAAACCAAAAATTTTCACGGCCAAACATCAGGGGTAACTTTTTTTCCTCGCCGGAATATTCCTTTTTGTCGGAATATTATGGCCGGACAGCGGCCATAAAGTGGTCGGAAAACAACCGGTTGGTTGGCCGGTGGCCGGTAGTCAATGGCCGGTGGACGAATTCAAAAGAGGACTTGTCTTCTCAAGGGCGGCCACACATGGGCGGGTTGAAGGGTCCGATTTGGACTTATCTACACAAGGGCGGCTACACATGGAATCTACACAAGGGCGGCTACACATGGCTGCCTCTCATGAGAGAGGGAAGCCCTTTTGGCCTATAAAAGGAGGCCATTTATACACACATTTCATAGTGAGAAGTTGATGCAACAAGGTGAGTGTAAGGTGGTGAGAGTGAAGCAAGGCGGGAGCTCCATCAAGGGTATGATCCCTTTGTAAACTACTTCTTGTTTTGAAGTACTAAAGCCATTGAGTGGCTGCTTTCCCGTGGACGTAGCCCACATTGGGTGAACCACGTATATCGTGTGTACTCTCTCTCTCTCTCTCTACTCTATAATCTCGTGTATGTAAATTTGTCTCTCTCCATTAAGTAATCTACTCAATTATCTATATAGCTACGTCTTATTTCCTAACACTGCTGGTATCAGAGCAAGGTTTGCTCGTAGCTAAGTTATTTCAAGGAAAGGATTCCGTGAATTGAGTGGGAGTTATGGAGGAGGAAGGGAAGCTCAAGATTGAGAAGTTCAATGGAAAAAACTACCAACATTGGAAGATGCAGATTGAAGACTATCTCTACCAGAAGGACCTCTATCTGCCACTAGGCGGTCTTGCAAAGAAACCCGCAATGATGGCAGATGAAGCATGGATTCTCCTTGATCGAAAGGCACTGGGAACAATCCGGTTAAGCTCAGCGTCAACGGTGACCTTCAATGTTTCGGAGATGAAGACCACGGAGGACTTGATGAAGTCACTTGATGACTTCTATGAGAAACCATCGGCATCCAATAAGGTATTTCTTATGAAGCGCTTGTTCAATCTAAAGATGGCAGAGAATGGTTCAGTTGCAGAACACCTAAATGACTTTAACACAAACATAAGTCAACTTCGATCGGTGAAAATCAATTTCGATGACGAAGTGCGAGCTCTCCTTATACTATCATCTCTACCGGATAGTTGGGACAACCTTGTGATGGCTGTAAGTAATTCTATTTTTGGCACAAATACTCTTAAGTTTGATGATGTTGTGGGTGTTCTCCTAAGCGAGGAAATACGAAGGAGAAGCACAGGAGAATCACCAAGTACTGCACTCTCAGTAGAAACAAGAGGAAGGCCTAAGGAGAGGTTCAAAAACCAAAAGGGTCGTGATCGCTCAAGGTGGAGCAAGTCACGCACAAAGTCAGTTCTTGAATATTGGAACTGCGGCAAGAAGGGCCACGTCAAGAAGGATTGCTGGTCCAAGAAGAAAAAGGAGTCAGAGTCTCAAGACAACAAGCCAACATCGGAGGCCAATGTGGCAGGTAAAGTGAAGCAAGATGCTCTTATTCTCTCATTAGACAATGTGTCTAATTCTTGGATAGTAGATTCCGGGGCTTCATTCCATGCGACACCACACAAGCAACATCTCCAAGATTACACCAAAGGTAATTTTGGATATGTATACTTGGGAGATGATGAAGCTTGTGAGATTGTCGCGGCAAAGGTACAGTTTCTGTCAAAACAGCTAATGAAAATGAATGGAAGCTTAAAGATGTTAGGCATGTTCCTTCTCTTCGCAAAAAATTGATCTCTACAGGACAATTAGACGATGAAGGTCACAACATTGCATTCGGAAACAAACGGTGGAAGATCTATAACGGATCTTTGGTGGTTGCCAAAGGAGAAAAGGTCGGTACACTTTACTCGTGTACTGTTAGCACACAACTTTCAGCTTGTGCAGCAACTATAGAAGTTGACAGTGTTGTGTGGCACTACCAGCTTGGGCATTTGAGTGCCAAAGGAATGCAAATCCTTCAAACAAAGAAGCTTCTACCAGGTTTGAAAGAAGTGGACTTAGAGTTTTGTGAAGATTGTGTTTATGGTAAACAAAAAAGGTTAAAATTTCAGAAATCAGGAAATGAAAGAAAAAATAAAAAACTTGAGCTGGTTCATTCTGATGTTTGGGGTCCTGCAAGTACACCATCACTTGGTGGCTCATTGTACTATGTAACATTCATAGACGATGCGACTAGAAAAACATGGGTTTATGTCATGAAGAATAAATCCGATGTATTTTCCATATTTCAAAGGTGGAAAGCCTTTGTGGAGAATGAAACAGGTACCAAGGTTAAATGCCTCAGATCCGACAATGGAGGTGAATATTGCAGCCAAGCTTTTGAAATCTTTTGTGTTAGCAATGGAATTCGGAGGCAAAGGACAAATCCAAGGACACCTCAACAAAATGGTATTTGGGAAAGGATGAACAGGACAATCATGGAGCGAGCTACATGCAGGCCTATCGCTTGAGCTTTGGGCGGAAGCTGTAAGTACGTATGTGTACTTAATCAATCGGTCACCCTCAACGGCATTGGATAGGGGAGTTCCAGAAGAGGCATGGACAGGTAAACCGGTGAATTATGCATTTCTCAAAGTGTTTGGGTGTGAGGCTTTCATGCACATAGATAGAAGCCTAAGATCAGAGCTAGATGCAAGTTTAAAAAGTGTTTCTTCATTTGCTATGGAGAAGGTGACTTTGGGTATCGCCTATGGAATCCTGAAGATGGTAAAATCTTAAGGAGTAAGGATGTAATTTTTAACGAAAAAAATATGTACAAAGATTACTTGGAAAGAAATCAAACAAAAGAAACAGGTGATGAGTACATGGAGCTTGAGGACGGTGAAGACTCAAGGACTGCAAACGATGACAATGTGCAACAATGTCAACCAAATGAGGAGCCTCAACCTATTCCCCGAAGATCTACAAGAGCAAGTAGACCTCCAGAAAGGTTTGTTCCGTCCTTCAACCATCTCTTGATCTCATATTCTGGAGAGTCGGAATCATACGAAGAAGCTATGCAACATGAATCCAAAGAAGAATGGACGAAGAGCATGCAAGTGGAGATGGACTCACTACATCACAACCAAACATGGGAATTGGCTGAGTTACCTAAAGGTAAGCGGGAACTTCAAAAAAAATGGGTGTACAAGGTGAAGGAAGAAGAAGGTGGGAAGAAAAGGTACAAGTCTAGGCTTGTGGTAAAAGGTTTTTCTCAAAAGAAAGGTATTGACTTCAATGAAATATTTTCTCCTGTTGTAAAAATGAACTCAATTAGGCTTGTCTTAAGCCTTGTGGCTGCTCATGATCTAAATATCGCGAAAATGGATGTAAATACGGCATTTCCTCACGGTGACTTAGAGGAGGAAATCTACATGCTTCAACCAAAGGGGTATGACGTAAAAGGTAAGGAGAAAATGGTTTGCATATTAAAGAAGAGCTTGTATGGTTTAAATCAAGCATCAAGACAATGGTACTTGAAGTTTGATCGATAGATGTTGGATCATGGATTCACAAGATGCAACTCGGATCACTGTGTCTACACGAAGAATTTGGGAGATGGGAAATTCATCATCCTAATGTTGTATGTTGATGACATGTTGATTGCAAGTGATAACATGCAGGAAATCAAAGACCTAAAAGAGGAGCTGTCTAAATCTTTTTCAATGAAAGATTTAGGTGTTGCAAAGAGGATACTTGGTATGAAAATATCAAGGGACATGACGAAGAAGACAATAAAGCTATCTCAAGAAGATTACATCAAGAAGGTACTAGAAAGGTTTTCAATTCAAAATGCAAAACCAATTTCTACACCTTTGGTTGGTCACGTTAAACTAACAAAGGATATGTGTCCAAAGACACAAGAGGAGATAGCCTATATGTCTAAAGTTCCATATGCTGCAGCGGTAGGTTCTCTAATGTACGCTATGGTCTCGACAAGGCCAGACATTGCACATGCAGTGGGAGTTGTGAGTAGGTTCATGGACAACCCAGGGAAAGAGCATTGGCAAGCTGTGAAGTGGATACTTAGGTATCTAAAAGGGACAACAAAAAATTCTTTGTATTTTGGAGGAACTGATATTTTTCTAGAAGGGTATGCTGATGCAGATATGGCAGGTGACAAAGATACTCGAAGGAGCACTACTGGCTATGTGTTCACAGTTGGAGGCACAGCAGTAATCTGAGCTTCAAAGCTGCAGAAAGTGGTTTCCCTTTCTACCATGGAAGCAGAGTATGTAGCAATGACGGAGGCAAGCAAAGAAATTATGTGGCTTCACAGATTCTTAGAAGAGCTTGGATTCAAACAAGGCAATTGTGTCTTGTACAGTGATAGCCAAAACGCTATCCATCTTGCAAAGAACTCAGCCTTTCATTCAAGGACAAAGCACATTGAGGTCAGATATCACTTCATACGCACTCTTTTGGAAGAGGGACAACTAAAGCTAGGAAAGGTGCATACAAGTGAAAATCCTGCAGACATGTTTACAAAGGTGGTCAACAAGGAGAAGTTGAGCTTTTGCTCATCCTCAATCGGCATTCAAGGATAAGAAGCCAGGATGGAAAGCAGTCACAAGTTTGGTTTTGAGATCAGTCTCCAAGTGGGAGATTGTTAAGTATGGAGCGTGATTTACTTTGTAATCTTCATGGTAAAAGCGCACATTTGTAAGGCCCCCATTATGAGGAGAATCCATCATGCGTGAAGGAAAATCACTCGCCGAAAACAAAAAAATTTCACGGCCAAACATCGGGGGCAACTTTAGGGGCCTCGGGGGCAGAAGCCCCCGAGACTTTTTTTCCCTCGCCGGAATATTCCTTTTTGCCAGAATATTATGGTCGGACGGCAGCCGGAAAGTGGCCGAATTCAAAAGCAGACTTGTCTTCTCAAGGGCGGCTACACATGGGCGGATTGAAGGGTCCGATTTGGACTTATCTACACAAAGGCGGCTACACATGGTTGCCTCTCATGAGAGAGGACAGCCCTTTTGGCCTATAAAAGGAGGCCATTTCTACACACATTTCATAGTGTGAAGTTGATGCAACAAGGTGAGTGTGAGGTGGTGAGAGTGAAGCAAGACGGGAGCTCCATTAAGGGTATAATCCCTTTGCAAACTACTTCTTGTTTTGAAGTACTAAAGCCATTGAGTGGCTGCTTTCCCATGGACGTAGCCCACATTGGGTGGCTGCTTTCCCGTGGACGTAGCCCACATTGGGTGGCTGCTTTCCCGTGGATGTAGCCCACATTGGGTGAACCATGTATATCGTGTGTACTCTCTCTCTCTCTCTCTCTCTCTCTCTCTCTCTCTCTCTCTCTCTCTCTCTCTCTCTCTCTCTCTCTCTCTCTCTCTCTCTCTCTACTCTATAATCTCGTGTATGTAAATTTGTCTCTCTCCATTAAGGAATCTACTCAATTATCTATATAGCTACGTCTTATTTCCTAACAATATTATACGTGTATAATGTCCAAGTTTAAAGAGTTTTATATTTTCTTCACAAAACTCTTGCACATGCCCTGTTATATGCTCAGCATCAATCAGTCATGAAAATTATCCACAAAAGCTTGTTTATTGTATTTTTACCTTCAAAAGCATACTTTTTTGTGATTACAAATGTAAACAAGCACTTAGCAAATAGATGAATGATGAATAGCTTTAGATCAAAATCAGATTACTTATGTAAAGCTACTCCTACAAATCATATGGGGTTTTGCATCTATAAGTAGAAAAATGATTTGATGCCACACATGGACTAGCAAACGCATTTATCACCTCCCAAACCACTCAAACACCAACGACTACTCTAATCTACAGATCCTAACTAAATCTACCTAGTTGCAGACCCTCGGCAAGACACACATTGTCATGCATTTTTTGGATAAGCATAAAGTCAGTAGATCATGCCAAAAAGCTTTCTAACTAGCCTCATGTATATATGTGTACATAGTGCTTCACGTCTTGGGAGTGACCATGTAAAACTTTATGTACAAAAGTTTGGTTTTGCTGAGCTTGGGTACTAGTGTTTTGGGTTGTTCCCAAAACATGGTTTTCAATAAGTATTTTAATCCGTGCTTTATAGCTTGTCAATCAGGCTTGTACATCACGAGTTATGTGCGTCCAAAGTGGGTGGTCTCGACTTAGAAAGTGATTGCATATGCATGCGACAAAGGCACCTAGGCCAACTTGATGATCTAAAATTAGAATTGCTGAGATTTTAAATTTCTAGAGATAGGCAAAGTAATGGGCTCCGAGCCATGCGGCATCGCATTTGGTGGCCCGAGTGGTGCACTATGCTCTTGGGAAGTAGGTCCTGAGAAGGGGTCAAGTTGGAAATTTTCTGTGGGAAGGAGGGAGTTGGAGAAGTGTGGGAGGAATGTGCCATGTGGCAAGGAAATAATCCCACATAGGGGAGCTTAGGCCTAAAGCAAAGGGTATAAGAGGGGGAATGGGTGCCCATTTGGGGTGTATCAAAAGAGAGGGGAGCTTGGCTATGGGGGCGCGTGGACATTTGGGGAGAAGGGACACCATTTTTGAGTTCCTACTCAGGTGCCTGGACATCTTTTTGGTCCCCTGGACAACAATAGCTCCCACCCCTTCCCTTGGCCCAAAAGTCACCGGCTGCCCATTTCTTACTCAAATGAAGCCAAACTTGAACCAATTAAATGAATCCTTGCAAGAGAGCCTTGTCGGCTGAGGAGAGAGAATAAATATTTTCAAATAAAAGATCCAAAGAGGCCCCATTATATAGCTACAACACCTGCAAACTTTTCAGAGAGTTCATTTTTGAGCAAGAGAGAGTACACCCCCAACTTTGGATGGCCATATCTCTCTCATCTTTCATATGGTTTTAGCCTATGGATACTCTACAAACATCTACTTAAGACAAGCTACATCATTATGTCGTTGGTTTCTCCTAATTCCAAGTGTGCTTCATGCTAGAAGGGATCTTCATAAATATTTACAGGTGCTTATCATAGGTGGTTTTGGTGGTGTAATAGTTCTTCCTTCCGATGGTGTGACTCGTGCAAGGCTATAGAGGCACTCATTTTCTTTGTCATTTGCACGCTAACATTGTTTTGGTGCCCCCACTGGAGGAGCAAGTGCTCATGTGCTCCAATTCTTGTGAAATATGTCTATTCTGTAGGCAGAGAATATAAAGGGGATGTGGGTCCTTATGGACAACCGCCTATGTACGTGAAAATTGTGGACAACACTTGAGGCGGTCGTGTAACTGGATTGTAGCCTTTGGAGTATTGTGAGTTTTTCTGAAGCCAAACACTGGGGGCCCGGTTACCCAATGTGAGCTGGATTAGGTACTGGATCGATCCATTGACATCCCTTGAACTTACAATGTTACATGTAAGTGTTTTTGTGGAAATCAAACATGGTGGACGAGTTTCCATAGTTTCATGAATTGCCTAATGAGAATGCATGGACTTTTATTGAGAAATTGAAAGATAATTGCTTCTTGCAAAATATACTAGATCAAGCTATATTGTTGCGGTTGCTCCAATGTAGTTTACAGGATGAGGCAAAAGTTCAGTATAGTTAGTCTATACAAAGTTGATGAAGCATCACCTAGACTTCATCCTACACCCATAAGTTTTATGCAATGTGTAAATTGCTCCAAGGCTAGGCTCTTCATGAGAGCATCTGTGGGGTTGTCCACATTGTGGACTTTGACAAGCTCGATGCGCTTGCCAGCCAATGCATCTCGTATGACATGGTATCTGACTTCTATGTGTTTTGACTTTGAGTGAAACACCGGATTCTTTGCCAAAGCAATGGCACTCTGACTATCACAATGCAATACTGGAACCTCGTGAATTCCCAAATCTCCCACTAGATGAGCTAACCATATAGCTTCCTTGCTTGCGTCAGATGCAACAACATATTTTGCCTCAATGGTAGATGAAGACATGCAATTTTGGAGACACGATCTCCAAGAGATAGCTGCTCCTACAAACATAAACACATAGCCAGATGTGGATCTTCTACGATCCATGCAACCCGCATAATCCACATCTGTGTAACCTACAATAGATGAATGACTATTTTCAAAGTGTAAACAGTTGCTAGTTGTACCCTTTAAGTATCTGAGGATTTTCTTCACTGCTTCCCAATGCTTCTTGCCAGGGTTTTCCATGTACCTACTAACCACTCCCACTGCATGTGTAATGTCTGGTCTTATGGCTATCATAGCGTACATCAAACTGCCAATTGCTGAAGAATATGGCACTTTTTCCATTTCCTCTTTCTCAGCCCCACTGTCTTGGGAGAATCTTCCTTGCTAAGTTTGGAGTATGCTTGCATTGGGGTACTCAGTGACTTCCCCCCCTGCATACTAAAACATTGCAAGACTTTGTGGATGTACTTTTTGTAGACATGTAGTAGTGTTAGTGTGTATACGCGCTTCACCAGGGGCACTTTTCTCCCACTGGGTTTTTCCCCCTAGACATCTGGTGTGAAAGGACACCTTATCTCTTAGGGTCTCATATAAGCTTTGTAGCTCTGAGTTTGTAAATGCTCTATTATTCTAATACAGAGAGATAGACTACAGAGATCTCATACGCAAGCTCTGTGTCTTCTCCTTCTCCATCTTCTTCCTACTCTGAGTTGATATCTTTCTTCTGTTTCCTGTTTCATCATCTTCAACAATTGGTATCAGAGCAAGGTGATTTCCAGAGCCTCTACTTGCGTTTTTGCATCCGTGCGCGCAATCGCAGTTTTCAGGCAGTTTTCGGAAAATTTGCTCGTGGGAGCATCCTCGACGTTCCGAGAGAATTCTCTCGAGGTGACTTGGGGTTTTACCCCCCTTTTGAAGTCGTTTGAGCCCTCAGAATTTTGTTCTGAGCAATGTAACAGAAGTTACTTTTCGGGGGCGTTTAGATCAAGAGGGTGTGCTTTTTGACAGATTTTCTTCAGGTAAACAGTTCTTTTGGGAAGCAGCTTATCTTAGCTTTGTGCTGAGATTTTGTGTAGATTTTTGCTTGCATTGGAGAGGAGATTTGTGAATCTCTTGGAGGTTCTTTTGCTCTCTTGTGTGCATCCACAGTATGGCTCAATCTACGGAGAAAGAGATTTTTGGTGCGTTTACATCCGAAGACAAATTGGATGGTACCAACTATTCTCTTTGGTATTTTATGGCCAAAAATGTTTTGGTCGGTAAAGGATTGTGGGATTATGTATCTAGAGATGAAGTTCATCCAAGTAGCATTGCACCTGCCACGCCTGGTCGTGGTGCAGCTGTTGGTGCAGGACCCTCACAAGTCACTCCAGAGCAAAAGAAATGGGATACTAAAGATGCACAAGCTATGGCTGTGATTGCCTTAACCATAAAGAGGACAATCACACCACATATTAGATCTTGCAAAACTTCTGAGAATGCTTGGGACACTCTGTAAGCTATGTTTGGAGGAAGAAACGCTACCAGAATAGAGTTTTTGAAGAAACAACTTGACAAAATACAGATGGACGAAGGTGACGATATCGTCGAGCATCTTACAAAAATCAGGGATCTTAAAGAGCAATTTCTTAGCATTGATGAAGTGATTCCAGAGAAGGACTTGGTTTCCAAAACAATCAATTCACTACCACCATCTTATTTGACTTTTCAGACTTCTTTGACTCTGTCTTTGCGAGCTAATACTGAGCCTCTTTGTTTTGAAGAGTTAGTGGCTTTGCTATTGCAGGAGGATCAATCACGTAAGAACAAGTCTTTACAGGTGGATGGTATGGATCATGCTCTTGTTGTACAAAACAAAAACAAGGGTAAAGAGAGTGCTCATCACTCCAAGTCTGGTGTAAGACAGTCTTCAGAGAAGTCTAAAGGTGATTCTGACAAGTCCAAGAAGAAAGATAAATTTCACTACTGCAAGAAACCTGGTCACTACATTAGTGGTGTAAAAAGTGAATTGCTAAAGAAAAGAAGAAAGAGTCAAGTTTGGTTGTTTCAGCTTCTGGTGATTCTTCTACAGCTAAAGAAGAGTCTGCAAACTTTGTGCAGGATTCTTATGCTTTCTTAGTATGTTCATATTTTTCTGCTTACAGTGTTGACGAGACACAAATGATTTGGTACTTTGATAGTGGTGCATCCAGGCATATTACTTCAAGGAAAGATTTGTTTTGCTCATTGGATGCAGCTCCAGCAAGAAAGAAGGTGACATGTACAAATAATGCTTCTTATCCAATCAAAGGTGTTGGTAAGATTTTGATTACCATTTCAGATGGTTCAGATTTATGCTTGCCAGATGTCTTATATGTTCCAAGGATCAAGAAGAATTTGTTGTCTGTATCCTCTCTTGCAAAAAATGGTCTTCGGGTCATTTTTGAGGATGACAGATGTGTTGTACAAGATTGAGAGAATGGTTATTCTCTTATCACTACAAGTACGCTGGAAAATGGACTATTTGTGCTAGATCGTTATGAAAAGCAGATTCAGGTATGTATTACAGAAACAAAAACTCAGGCCATGCAGGATGCTGAGTTGTGGCATGCTAGATTTGGGCATGTTGGTTATGGCAGTTTGATGACTTTACAACGTCATAATATGGTGCATGATTTGTCTTTATTGGAGATGCCACCAAGACATGTATGTGAAGGTTGCGTTCTTGGAAAGATGCACATATTTTCATTTGCGTAGGATGGTTCAGTTAGAGGGACACAAAAGTTTCATCTTGTACACAGTGATGTATGTGGTCCTATGAGGACGCCATCTATGGGAAACAACCTTTATTTTGTGACCTTCATTGATGACTTTTCCAGGTTTTGTTGGGTGTATCCACTCAAAGCAAAGTCAGATGTGTTTGCAATTTTTCAACATTATGTCGCCATGGTTGAAAATGAAACAGGTTGCAAAGTACAGACTCTTCATACGGATCGAGGAGGTGAATACATGTCAGGTGCATTTAAGGATTTTTTGGGAAAGAAAGGCATTAAACACCAATGCACTATGCCATACACACCACAACAGAATGGTGTTGCAGAAAGGAAGAACAGGTCTTTAATGGAGACGGCTAGATGTATGCTCAAGGCTAAGAGTTTGCCTCATAAGCTATGGAAGAACAGGTCTTTAATGGAGACGGCTAGATCTATGCTCAAGGCTAAGAGTTTGCCTCATAAGATATGGATGGAGGCAGTTGCTTGTGCAGCACATGTTTTGAACAGGTGTCCTACTCGTGCCTTGAAGACCATTACTCCATATGAAGCTTGGTATGACAGAAAACCTTCAGTCAGTTATCTTCGTGTTTTTGGTTTTCTTGCTTATTCTCACATCCCTCAGCAGCTACGTGGGAAGCTTGATGATAAGGCAATCAAATGTATATTTGTGGGGTATAGTAGTGGAAGTAAAGGTTATAGACTTTACAATCCTGCTACAAACAAGATTTTTGAAAGTCGTGATGTAATTTTTGCAGAAACTACTGCTCAACCTATGGTTGCTTTTGATGTACCTCATATGCAGACACATGATGTATTTGAAGGTTTGCTTCCTTCTTTTGTGGAGAATCAAGAATCACAACAGGTTGATAATCTTGATCAATATTTTGATCAGCATGTGACACCTCATGATGTAGAGGAAATTGTGCGTGAAGAGCAAGAAGTTCTTAGGGAAGAAAGAACCTTGCCTAAATGGGTTCAAAAAACTTTGCAGGATAGCAAGTTGGATGCACCGTTGCCACGAAAAACACGTGTTGGTACAACTTTTGGTAGAGAGCAAGTAGATTTGTCTTGCTTTAGCACTCTTTGTGATGCAGATGAGCCTGATTCATTTGAACAAGCTTTAGAGTGTGTTCAGTGGAAAGATGCTATGCAGCAAGAAATTGATTCTATTCATAAGAATCATACATGGGATCTAGTGGACTTGCCTACAGGTAAAAAGCCTATTGGTACAAAATGGGTTTTTAAGGTAAAAAGGAAACAAGATGGTACTGTTGACAGGTACAAAGCAAGGCTTGTGGCAAAAGGCTATGCGCAACAGAAAGGCATAGATTATGATGAAACCTTTGCTCCTACTTCTCGTGCGTCCACAATTAGATCACTAGTTGCAATTGCTGCTCATCATGGTTGGAAAGTGCATCAGTTGGATATCAAAACTTCTTTTTTGAATGGTGATTTGTAGGAAGAAGTTTATGTAACTCAACCAAGTGGTTTTGTTGTAAAAGGTCAAGAGCAAAAGGTATGTAGATTGCGTAAAGCTTTGTATGGTCTCAAACAGGCTCCAAGAGCATGGTATGAGAAGATACATACTTATTTGATTGGCCAGAGATTTCAGAATAGTCCAACAGAAAGTACTTAGTATGTCAAAAAGAGAGATAGAGTTCTCATTATGCTAACACTTTTTGTGGATGATATGCTTCTTACAGGAAATACTGCAGATGAAATTGAAGCGTTTAAAGATACTTTGAGAAAAACCTTTGAGATGTATGATCTTGGTTTGCTACATTATTACTTGGGTATTCAGTTTGTGCAATCAGAGGATGGCATATACATGTTGCAGGCAAAATATTTGCATAAAATTTTGGACAAGTTTGGTATGCAAAATTGTAAACCAATCTCTACACCCGTAGAAACTGGATCAAAGTTGAGCATGCACAATGTTGGAGAACCTTTTGATGTACATACTTATGCAGCAGCAGTTGGTTGCTTGATATATTTGGCAGGCAACACTCGTCCAGACATTCAATTTGGGGTTTCACAAGTAAGCAGATTTATGCACAGCCCAGGTATGCATCATTGGCAGGCTGTGAAGCGCATACTTCGTTACCTTTCAGGTACCCCTAATCTTTCCATGTTCTTTCCAAGGGGGGATATGTATGGAAAGCACAGTTCTATGTAGCTTCTTGGTTACAGCGATTCAGATTGGGCTGGTGATTTTGACACACGACATTCCACAAGTGGGAATTGTTTTTTCTTGGGAAATGCATGTATATCTTGGCTAAGCAAGAAGCAACCCACAGTGGCTACATCAACTTGTGAAGCTGAGTACAGGGTAGCTTTCACGGCAACAGTTGATTGTGTATGGATACGCAGGTTATTGGCAGATCTTTGTGAGTGTCAACAGGCACCCACTACCATTTTCACTGACAGTCAGAGTGCTATGGCAGTTGCAAGGAATCCAGTATTTCATGCAAGAACAAAGCACATAGAGGTTCACTACCACTATGTCAGGGAAAGGCTACATGTAGGGGAGATCACACTAACTTACTGTCCTACACAAGATAACATTGCAGATCTATTTACGAAGGCGTTATCAAGAGAACAGTTTGAAGCTTTCCGAAAAGCTTTGGGCTTACTCTCATACACATGATGATCTGCTACCTTGTACAAATTCACACTATCACTACAGGGGGGATTTGTAGACATGTAGTAGTGTTAGTGTGTATACGTGCTTCACCAAGGGCACTTTTCTCCCACTGGGTTTTTCCCCCTGGACATCTGGTGTGAAAGGACACCTTATCTCTTAGGGTCTCATATAAGCTTTGTAGCTCTGAGTTTGTAAATGCTCTATTATTCTAATACAGAGAGATAGACTACAGAGATCTCGTACGCAAGCTCTGTGTCTTCTCCTTCTCCATCTTCTTCCTACTATGAGTTGCTATCTTCCTTCTGTTTCCTGTTTCATCATCTTCAACACTTTTCTTGAGATAATTCAAGAATTCCACGTTGCATGTCTCTCTTGATTTGCATACCAAGAAAGTGATTGGCATTTCCCAAATATTTCATGGAAAATTGAGCGCTTAGCATCTTTTTCAACTAAATAATCTCATCAATTGATTTGCCTATGATAAGCATATCATCTACATACAAGATCAAGATGATTAAAGAACCATCATTCAATCTCTTTGTGTATAAGAAATGACCCTCTTGACTTTTTACACGTAACCCTGAGATTGCATGCATTTGTCGAATTTTTGATACCAATGCCTTGAACCTTGCTTGAGGCCATAGAGTACCTTTTTAAATCTACAAACCAATTTTTCCCTGGTTGGCTTTTGGGTTTCACATACAAAACCCTCTGGTTGTTTCATATAGACACATTCATATGGATCCCCGTGAATAACTTTTGTGTTCACGTCCATTTGGACAAGTTCCATGTCCTGGATAGCAACCAAGCCAAGCATAGTGCGAAGTGTAGTCATCTTGACTACGGGAGAGAAAATATCATCAAAATCCACACCTTTTTACTGCTTGAATCCCTTGGCAACTAGACGAGCCTTGTACCTAGGCTTGGGATCTTCCGTTGTATACCCACTTGCAAGGTAAAGCATTTTTTCCTTTTGGTAATTCAACCAAATCCCATGTCTCATTAGCCACAATCAAATTGTATTTTGATTGCATAGCCTACTCCCACTTAACACTATCATCCATTTGTATAGCTTCTTTGTAGCAGGTTGGCTCTCCACTGTCACAGTGACCAAGATGTTGTGTATACCCGGCTCAAACCACTCAGGTGTACGTGACAATCTTACAGAGCATCTCAATGCCTGACTGCTGACTCTGCTCTCTTTGGATCAATAGTAGTATCTTGCACTTGAGGATTAGGTGCAACACTATTGAACTAAGTTGGTTCGGAGGCTACATCCTCAAAACGAGCTCATCTATACTCAACTTCTGTAATGGGCTTCTTGTGCATTTTTTATTCATTGAAAATGGCGTGCGAGCTACGAATGACTTTGTTGGATTTTGGGTGCCAGAGACGATAGCCCATCTCTCCATTTGTACCGTAACCAATAAAAATGCATTTTTGTGACCTGGGATCTAACTTGCGATGAAGTTTTTTGGGCTCATGTGCATATGTCTCACATCCAAATACACGTAAATGCTCATAGCTTGTCATTTTTCTAGTCCATAATTCTTCGGAATTTTTGAAATTCAAAGGAGAGCTAGGTGACATGTTGATGATGTGCACTACTGTTAGAGCAACTTCCCTCCAAAAATCTGGAGTAAGCTTCGTGATTGAATTTATTACAATAACGTGCTCTTGAATCGTGCAATTCATTCTTTCAGTTATCCCATTTTGTGCAGGTATGTATGGAGCAGTAAATTGCCAATAAATTCCTCTTCAATTGCAAAAATCCTCAAATTCTGTGGAGACGTATTCTCCACCATTTTCCGTGCGAAAAGCTTTGAGTTTTTTCCTGATTGGTTCTCAACCATGGCAAGAAATTTTTGGAATGTAGAAAAGACTTCTTCCTTACGCTTAAGAAGATACACCCACACCTTTCTGGTAGAATCATCTATGACCGTGACAAAGTAGTTTGGCCTCCCTAGAGTTTTATGTGGCATTGGACCACACAAATCACTGTGCACTAAGTCTAGGGGTTCGCCTAGTTTCTTGTTCAATGGCAAAGATGTCAACCTAATCTATTTTCCGTATAGACAATGCTCTCACAATGGAAAGTCCGTGTAATCTAACACAGGTAAGTAGCCAAAATTCTGTAGAGTTTTTATTCCCTTTTGGCTAATATGCCCTAGCCAGCTATGCCACAACTCAATAGACGGCAGCTTGGCCATATGGATAGAGTGTTCGTTGACACTCTATCTATATGGAGTGTTCATTGACACTCAAAACAAACATAGAGTACAGGGATCGGTTTTTACAACCTTTCATCATGACAAGGTTGTTCCAATTGCCGTATAGAAAGCAAGCTCTTGGTAAGCTTGGGCACATGTTTGACATTCTGCAACACAGAAGTAATGCCATTATGCATCTAAAGTTTCACATCACCAATGCCAATAATGTCAAGCTCGTAGGAACCACCAAGCTTGATTATGCCATGCATGGATGCATAAGAGGAAAACCACTCTCTATGCAGTATGACATGAAAACTTGCACCAGAATCAAGAATCCAATTCTTTGCACAACCCTCATCCTGTGCAACCAAAGCATCTAAAGTGAGATATGAAGTGAAATGAGAACATCTGAGGGGTTTGTTGTCACCTCTGCATAAATCTATGTCGACATAATGATCATCACTGGAGGAGAAGCATCCTCTACTGTAGTGGTAGGTATGGGAGACTCAAGCACATTGAACTCCTCAATATTTATCGTACTTTCTCTTTGCCAAAATTGTCCTTTTGCATGTTTTTCTTATCTCTTAGGAAACTACGACAATCCTTTTTGTAATGGCCCTTCTTGTGGCAGTAGTAACACTCGACATTTCTGGAAGTGCGGTCTCTACTTGAGTTCTTGTGTCTGCTAGGACTACGGGGATTTCACTCGCTAATTTTGCTTTTGTATTTGTTCTTGTCATGGCCTCTTGCCTTCGTTGAACTGCCAGCCATATATGTATCTCCATGACTAGCACCATCAAGAGATTTACGTTAAATTTCTTCAGTGAGCAATGCATCTATGACAGCACTAAACACTAACTTGCAATTCGGAGCCGAATTGCTAATGGTTGTGCAAAAGATGTCCCGTGAACTGGATAGAGAGCATAACAAGATTATAGACTTGAGTTCATCATCAAAATCCTTAAAGCCCTGAAATATCGACTGACTGAACAAGGAGTTGAACTCATTTAAGTGACCAAAAACTGTACTACCTTCTTTCATGTTGAGCTTCATAAGATTTTTCATGAGAAAAACTTTGTTGGATGCACTTTTGCTCTCCCATGCTGAACATAAGCTATCCCAAAGTTCCTTGGTTGTTGTCTTCCCTATGATAGTGAAGAACACTGACTCGGCTAGATGTAGACATATTGTAGCCATGGATCTCGCATCCAAAAGCTCCCACTGAGCTTGCGTATAGTCACATCCTCTGCACGCTCTTTCAATGATTCTGATAGACTTTTGTTTTTCAAAACATCTTTCATGCGCACTTTCCACATGGTGAATTTGGTTCCATCGAACTTGCAAATGAAATACTCCTCCTTTTTTGAAGAAGAAGCCATCGCTGACAAGAGGGTTTGAGAGGTGCCAAACTATGGCGAGAAGCTGTAGAAACTTCGGTAGAGTCTCCTTTGTATGAGAGTCAAAACTCAACTCAAAATATGCATAGATGTGCCAACTGCACTAACTGGGAATCTACGGCACAAAACCACTACTATGTGACTACCAACTCGGCGTCAAGGAGCACAAAACCCGTCCAGATACATGTCCTATGGTAAGGGTACCATAAAGGAGAATTTCGGCTACCTGTATCATCGAAGGTGTCTCAACATTCGAGCACACCCTAGCTCAAAGAAAACCTCATGCTATCGACCCTCCAAAGGCTAATGTGACACAAATGGACCAGCCACTGTCTCAGAAATGGCTCTTTCGGTCCGAGTCTCAGAAGCGGTCGAGAAAAACTGCCAAAATAGCCAAAAATGGCTCCACACGTAGTACAGTGGGTAGTGTCCGCAACTCAACATACATAAGTAAACCGCACTCAAACAGACCCCAAGGACTGCTGCATGCAGTAAGAGTGATCCTTGCAAGGATATCTGCTCTCAAAAGAACTTAGTAGCACTAGGTGTGCTCACAACAAAATGCATCTATCAACGCATCTGTTCGCAGAGAATTTGTTATCAAAATGACTTCCAAATCGCATGTGAAAGCGCTTTATCTAGTAATCTAAAGAATTTGTATGTGAACATGCTAAAAAACCCCCCGTAATTTGTAACCTGTAACCTGTATGTCGGTGTCACTATGTGCCGATTTATGCCATCAAGCAGAAATACGCTAGTCGAATAACCGCCAAAGGTGTCACAGTCAAAAACTGTGCCATACAGCGTGATAAGCGTGCTTGGTACCAATGTTGGATGTTACTCCTCTATGGTAGAGGCACCTCACCCATGCGTGTGACAAGTACAACTGTCGATCGCAAGAAAAAGTCATCCGCGTGAAATCGGTGTCGGGCCGGTTATCTAGGAATCCATCGCATTGTGTAAGAATGTCGAGCCGGCACGCTAGAAATGGTGTTGAAAATCGATGTGCCGATGCAGAGCAGTAAATCGTTGATGGTGGGGATTCGGAGCTCTCTCTCTCAACCTGAGAGTGATGACGATGTTAATGTAGATGTCGCCTTCCACGGCTGGATGGAAGTGGCTAGCCGAGTAGCCGTAGATGCTTATGCTTGAAGCCCATGTCAAGGCGTTGAGACCGAGTCGGATCGGTGTCAAAAACTGATGCCAAGTTGTAAAAAATTTGAAGCCAAGAAGAAGGAGAAAATTGCCGAGAGGGTAGACGAAATCGACCGGGTGATGTCCAGGCTTAGTCACCCGCACCTCTTTCTTGCTCGCTGGCTCTCTATCTCAATCTCTCACTCTCTCATGCTCGCACTCTCTCTCTCTCACACACAAGCTGTCTCATGCCCAAGTATGTATGAGCGGGGGGTCGGAGGGTTGAGTGCTAGCTCTCTTTTTCTCTCTCTACTCACACACGGCTAAGAGCTCTCTCTCTCTCTCTCTCTCTCTCTCTGTCTGACAGCTTGGGGTGTTAAAGAGGATCGGGGGGAGGGTAAGTTGAGGCTTTTGTGGGATTGCGCCCTCGCACACCCAATTAGTAAGGCTCAAAATAAAAAAGAAATTGAATCTATCATGCACTGTCAAATATTGCCAAGTCTTGACTGTCAGCTTTTGACAAGGACTGCCAGGCTTGCGAGTGTGTGTGTGTGTTATGCCCTTTGCCGGCGCACTGTCCACTTTACCTGCTTGCAAAAAATTGCAATCCACCTAGATGCTCGACCTGCTGCAGATGCCCGTTTGCTTGCTCAGTTCTGCCAAGATGCTCACTACCTGCTGCCCGATCTTACCCAAGCTCTACTCGTTGCTCGATTCTGCCAAGATGCTCGCTACCTGTCCGGTTCTTGCTCTTGGTTTAGGTTGCTTCCCCTTCAATTGCTCACGGCCTTGTTTCTGTTGTATGTGCGCGCGCGCGCGCGCGTGTGTGTGTGTTGAACTACACACACCTCCTCTCAATAAAAAATTGAGCGCTGCTCTCGGCTCTGTTTTAACTTTGTGTATGTAAGTATTAGACACACAATCAAAAGCTTGAAATTGGCTGCTCATGCTCCCACAATATGCTTAATTGTATGTGTATTTCTTAGTAACTGAAATCTTTTGCAGCTCATCCACTCATGAATTGTGTGTGTGTGTGTTTGCTGGCCGAGTTGCTTACCCTCTTGAATTGCTTCTCGACCTTGAATCTGTTGCTTCAAATGCTCAATCCGGTAGAGCTCCCTCTCAAGATCAAGGTCAAACTCAACGATCTCCTCTCTAGATTTCCCTGATCTGCAATCTCCTCCTCCTTCAAGATTTCTCTCAAGCTCCAAGCTCGAGATTTCTTTTGACTCCCTCTCTCGAGCTCCAAGCTCTAAGCCCGGTTCCTGCTGAGCTCTCTCCCATGCTCTAAGCTCCTACCTCTTACCGTGCAACCTCCGCAATCTGCAACTCTAGTGATACCAATTGTAGTGCTGCTTGTGCGGAGTGTGCAAGAGAGGGAAGCATGCAAGAGAAGGGGGGAATTGGGGAAGAAGGAGAAGCTGCAGAGGGAGTTGGGTTAGTAGAGAGGAAAGTGAGAGAGTCACTCAACTCTCTCACTTTCTCTCCCTATATTGATTAGGAAGAAAATAGTGTAAGGGTGGTTTCCCACGGTCACCTGGCCTATACCCCAAGAAAGAGATTGGTGCAATCCATAAAACACACAAATCTGCTTATTTAGAAAACCCATGCAAGAAATCCACGTCATGCGCGAACATAGAGAGACAGAGAGAGAGAGAGAGAGTAAGCGAGAACGTGTAGGCGCACCTCCTAGAGTGAGGTACTATGCCGGCACAGTGTCGTGCATGGCACATTCATAATGTGAAATTAAAATATCTACCTCACTCTTAATGTTTATGATGTGTGGGACCAAATGCTATAATGTACGTAGTGTGATATATGCGAAAATGAATGCCACGGTTGCAGCCATGTACATACCTTGCCGGGCGAACGAGGCCCTACACGTGGCATTATGGAATGCTCTTTCAGAAAGTTCAATGTGAGCAATCTCGGCCACAAATAGCAGGTTTCATGTGCTGGCGTAAAAAACGTTTTTAAAGTACTTACCACGTGGAAAAATGAGGTTCAACATGAGCCCAATGGAATTTTCCCACAATTTCAGGGATTTTCCCCAGCTCGTTTGGGCTTTTTACGAACAAAAAAGGGCATTTTTGGACAAAAATGGCCTTAAAATGGTAAAAAATAGCCTAAAACTAGCTTAAAATGCCACATTAGTGATGGTGACGTCGTTTCTTATGTTGTGTGGGAAGTTTTAGAGCCAAGAATGAGCTCATTTGGGCATATGAGCAAGGAGATACATCCATTCCTTTACAGCGTGCTAGTGCAGTCCCGTGCTGCTTCCACTACATGGTTGAGGCTGTGAGGCCTCCAATTAGGGTTTCCCCTCCTCAAATAACTACTTGGGCTTCTCCAATGAAGTACTGAAGCTTCCATTAAATGGTCACGACGAAGAATCAAAGCGTAAATTTAGGGGTTTTAATAGGTCGAATGAGCACTGCATTTGTGCAATTGGGAGCGAGGCTACACCTTATCTTCACACACACAAGAGTTTTGAGTTAGTATTGGTTCTTTTCCAAAGTGGAGCTTTCATGGATGGAGTTTTGTTTTTTTTAAGTGTGTTTTTAACTTCAAATCATCTACGCCTTGCTTGATTTTGCTACGAATCCTCACAGTCAGAGGCCCGATGCTTTCCTAGTCGCATTGCGCAGTTCTTGACACATTTTTGGTGAACCCGACGCGAAGTAGGCTAGTGTGAGGGTTCAAAATCTTCATTGAAGGTCTCAAATCAAAGATTTAAATCTATGGAGCAATAGGGGGTTCGGTTTGATCCAGTCACAATGCAAATGTTTCAAGCTTTTGCAGTGTTTATGCAGCAGCAATAAGCTGCAGAAAGGAGGGAGCTCTCCTCGACCAAAGCGCTTCAATCTATGGTGAAGAAAATGGACCAATTTAAAGGTAAAGATGTAACAAAGTAACTTTGTGGGAGATGGAGCTACATCGAGTGCCCGAAGCAGAGATGGTGCAAAGTTTTGAACTAGCTGTGGTTCCCGAGGAAGGATCCCGCTCTCCGAGCGAGCAAATCTAAGCGAGTGCTAAAGCGAGCAGAAAATTACAAAGAACTTCACTTTTATCAAGCTGCAGGACTATGGAAACATTTGTATATATCACTTCATCTTCATCTTTGCCTTGCCTATCAACTTTAGGGAGCAAAAGGAAAAGAAAGGCAACTTCTTTTGGAACAAGGTTGCAAGGCTTTGAATGGACATGACCAGAAATGGTTGGTGGGTAGACAAAAGAAGTCTTCTTGGAAAATCTTCCTCCTTGTTACTTTGCCTTTCTCAATTGAGTTGGTAGTAACTTCAGTTAGATGACAATAAGTCTTGCCATCTAATATCAAACACTTACCCTCAACTACCTCTTCAAACTCTTTGACATACTCTGACAGAATGTCCTTCAATTTTTCTAACATAACTACAAGATCAAACATAGGATTGAATATTTCATATGCTTTTGCATACACTTCCATGTCACCACCATCCATGACATCAACCAAAAGCTTCTCACTTGGGCTCTCCTCTAAAATCTCCTCTCGACCTTCAGCAATGAGACTCATCTTTTGGTTAGGAAATATGGTAACAAGAGGTAACTTGAGACAAAGCACATCATTAAACTTCAAAATCAAATCGCATGATACGGCAGTGAGGCAGAATTTGTGAGTATGGCTTATTGCGTCGTGCAGGATTGGGAGGATGGCAGTTGCTGGATGGGATAGGAAGGAATTTCTAGATGGATGTGGAGAGGAGGAGGATTTGTGGGAGGACCTATAGGATAGGGCGGAATGTTGTTAATGGACAAATGCAAAAGGTAGGAGGATGAAAGAGCTCTCGAGGGGTTGATGGAGTTCATAAACATATGGGTAGGATGGAAGAGAGATAATTTGAAGCCTCAACAATGCAATCTCAATATGACTTAGATCTCTCAATAGGGCCTACTCGTGTGCCATGCAGAATGAATATTAAAGCGTTAAGAAGGGGCTTGCAAAGTCAGTGGACTATGTCTAATTTCCCCCTAGGGGGATATTGTAGGGTATGGAAAGGGAGAGAGAAACAGAAAATGTCTTAATATATGGCACCAAAAAATGATCATTGGTGACATGTGTCTCGCATGCACATGTACCACATGGCATAGCTCCAACGGTCAATTGTATGGTTGTCGGAGGTATAAAATGTCCATGGCAAGTGCTCATTTTTCACATCTCCCAAGTCATCCAGCTGCGCCATTTCATCTTAATCCCATCGTTCCACACGACACAATTAAGCCATCCTAAGAGTCTCCAACCTGTTCCCATCGTGTTGTTTTACAGAGCCTATTCACCATCGCATTGTCCCGGCATGTTTGTAAGCCATCCTCCACCATGCGATAAACCTATTGGAATTAGGGTTGTAGAGAAACGCACAGAACTTGGAGAAGACGAAGGAAGCTCAAGGCACACAACTGAGAGTGTTACTTAGTGTGCAATGGAAAGATAGATAGCCATAGAGTGATGGGTGTATATACAAACGGTGGGAAAAGCATCCTAAAGAGGGAAAAATGCCTCAGCGGTCCTAGTGTGTTCACACACATCACTACCACATGTATATGGTAACAAATCCCCCCTAGAGTGATGTGGTGAATGAGAGCTGGCACATGAGTAAAGGGAAGTGCCATGCTCTGAGGACATGATCAGTCCACAAAGGGGAGTACGCCCAAAGCTTTGCGAAAAGCTTCGAGATTCTCACGAGACAATGCCTTTGTGAAAAGATCTGCAAGGTTGTCCTGTGTTGGCCCATAAGCCAAGTTGATCTCTCCTGCTAAGAGCCTCTCCCTAACATAGTGGTAATGCACCTCAATGTGCTTTGTGCAAGCATGAAAAACTGGGTTCCTCGCAACTGCCAATGCACTCTGATTGTCAGTGTAGATAGTGTTGGCATTGTCCTGTTTAACACCCAAATCAGCCACAAGGCGTCTGAGCCATACACACTCAACCATAGATGTGAAGACTGCCCTATACTCAGCCTCACAACTCAAAGTGGCCATAGTATTTTTCTTCTTGCTCAACCATGATATACATGCACTGCCAAGCATGAAACAAAAACCACTACCCAATCTGAGTCCAAAAAAGCATGTAAGTCTGGTGGCAATGATCCCCCTCTTGGGATAAAACAAGCCAAGATGTAAAGTGCCATTAAGGTAGCGGAAAATCCTCTTGACAGCTTGCCAATGCTTAGACCCTAGGCTATGCATAAATCTGCTGACCAGTGAGACTGCAAACTGAATATCCGGACTTGTGTTGTATACATAAATGAGGCAGTCAACAACATTTTGGTAAAGAGTGACATTAGCAGGATCACCAGCATCATGTAGGCTCAACTTCATACCTATTTCCATGGGAGTGGCAATAGGTTTGCAATCCTCAAGTCCAAACTTACATAGCAATGTCTCTATGTGACTTTTCTGACACAAGGCAATACCACCATTGCACTGCATAAACTGTATGCCCAAGTAATGATGCAACAGCCTCAATTCTTTCATCTTAAAAGTAACATTCAAATCAGCCTTAAATTTAGCAATATGTCTCTCATTTGGTCCAGTGATCAGCAAATAATCTACATAGAGAACCACAGTGAGAAGTACATCACCCTCACGCTTTACATACAATGTGCTTTCTGTTGGACTGTTATGAAAGCCTCGTTTGACCAAATGAGTGTCAGCTTTCTCATACCAAGCACAAGGAGATTGCTTCAACCCATACAAAGCCTTCTTACATCTACACACTTTTTCCTCTTGTCCTTTTATGACAAAACTGTGAGGCTGTGTTACATAAACTTCCTCAAATATGTCATCATTCAAGAAAGCAGTAACAATGTCTGATTGATGTACATCCCAACCAAAATGAGCTGCCAATGCACATAGAAAACACACAATAGTCATATGACAAGTGGGAGCAAAAGTCTCTTCATAATCTATGCCTTTTTGTTGTGCATAGCCTTTTGCAACAAGTTGGACTTATGTCAATCAACCTCACCATTCGTCTTGCGTTTCAACTTGTATACCCACTTTGTACCAATGGCCTTTTTGCTAGGAGGCAAATCACATAAAGTCCATGTGTCATTTTCTATAAGTGCATCATATTCTAATTGCATGGCAACCATCCAATTTTTTCAATTTTGTGCTTCATTAAAAGATAGAGGTTCCTCAGCATCATGTAAGCTAGACACAGCCAAGGCATAACAATCTGATGCATAAGATGCATGGCGAGAGCCTGAACGAGTACAACTAGACAAAGATACATCCTTGTATGCATCTATCGCATGTGTCAATGAAAGGGACTTGCCGTACATTGTGTGAGAGCCACAAATGGCTGCAAGCACACAACTAGACTAATCTAGCAAGCTCAAGAGAGCAAGGGTGTGTCACTCACTGCCCTACGCTCGTCTTCGTGGAGGATTCCTTGCCATGAAGAAGAAGGAGCTACCACTATGCCATGCTCAATTGCTTTGCCACCGTCGTGCCATCATCGCAATGCTCTCTCTCTCTCTCTCTCTCTCTCTCTCTCTCTCTCTCTCTCTCTCTCTCTCTCTCTCTCTCTCTCTCTCTCACACACACACACACACACACACACACACACACATAAAGAGATGAAGAAGAAGAAGATGGAGATGGAGCAAGAGCACTCTTTAATTGCACAAATGAAAGAATTAGTGATTTTTAGGTTTAGGTGACTTTTATATGGGCTTAGCCAACCAACCCTTGAATGTTCTAGTTAGAGTGCACCTCTCATAGGCGATCACTCTTACCCTTTTCCTATTGGATCAACAAGCCCGGCCCATGACTACTAGAAGTGGATGCCAGCGGTTAACATGCCCCCTTCCTAATGTAGATTCCGTCCTCAGAATATAACAGTGCAGCATCGGGATCCATGATAGAAGTACCTGTGTTGTCAGAAGAAAACAACATTGTGAAAGCTCAAAGGGAGCATGTGCAGGTGTGCAATAAGTGAGATGCATACATGATATTCTAGGAAATGCAAAAAGAAATTCATAATTTGTAACATTGCCAACTAGAACAAGTGTAGTACCTGAATAAAATGCAATTGAGTTAGGGTCTATTAGGTCGACTCTAAGAGCAGTACACAAGATCTAGGGCTAAAGTAAGTATTTGATTGACCAACGTTAATTAAAAAATGTCGACTAAAGAGTAGTTAACCCTAGGAATGCTCATAAGGGTCTTAGGACTAGTGATCTTGTCACTTATACCACTTAAGTGTGACCAACATAAAATACAAGGAAGTTTGTCCTATTTGCTTTCTCTTTTCTTTTTTCTTTTTTTCTTTTTCTTTGTTTTCTTTTTGTTGTTGTCATAGTTGCTACAAGTAGCTGGGGGACTCGAGGTCTCAAATACTAGCAGTTGGGAGAGTGAAGGTCTCAAATACTAGCTTGAGCATAATCTAGTCGGGAGACTCAAGGTCTTAAATACCAGCTTGAGCATAATCTAGTCAGGAGACTCGAGGTCTTAAATACCAGCTTAACACATGGGCTTCCATAACACAAGTCACACTTAGATGGAATAAACTAGAGATAACTATATCCTCATAGACTATTTAAGCTTAAAACATTACTAAAGTTACTATAATTAATAGACTATTTAGGAATTAAAGTCAGCAATTAAGTGGCCTAGTTTAGCTTAAGTTCCTGATACCTACTTAAAGCGAACTAATAGACCAAACTCAAAGAGAAGAACAAGGTACTAGAAGTTTGAAAAAATTATAGCATCTAAATCGGCAATGTCACAAATTCATAAATTTTATGTATTGTTAGAATTTAAATGACAAGATACAAACATGTAAATGTGGAAGCATAGATAAAAGGAAGTAGTACACCTGATATAATGGAGAACATCCATTGTAACATGTAAACATCCATTGTTGTTGTCCTTCAAAGGCATCCTTATGTAGTCATAAACTGCATAATAGTCACCACCAAATATCTAGCTTCTAGAGGCACATCAGTGGAAAAAGGTACCAACACTTATTGAACACAATTCAAAAACATAAGGATCCCTAACCTAATTATTTGCACTCCCCCTAGAGAGTCAAGGGAATAGGATATTGTAGAGATTGGGGTGGAACCCTAAGGCTAAACCCCTATCCTCGTCGTCGACAATAAAAAACAAAGTCATCATTCGTGAGACCATATGTGCCATCCGTGTAATCATGTAAATCTTCTTCATCATTAGAGGCACCAATGTTTACTGAGAAGGTCACTAGACGTCTATAGTCATCTTGGTCAAGAGGATAGTCTTGTGCAATTGGAGAGACGCTCTCTACTAAGTATGGATCAGCGTGGTCAAGAGTCGTATCACCATTCTAACTCCTCGAAATTCCTCTCACATGCTAGCATACCTACCAAATCCCATTCACAGGCAAGCACCGGAAAGACCATGTGAAACACTTGTGAAAAGTAATGAGGGTACCTCTCACCCAAGGCAGGAGTGGATGACTCTAGCATCCTAGCCATATCTGTACGCATAGATAGATGATGGTTAGAGTGCAAATATTACAAGGGTTGTGTTCTTGTGCATAATGTGTTTTTATGATTTTGTGTTATGTATAGAACTTATAAGTTTCCACATTATTGTTCGGTGGCTCTTGCTCTTTTACTTTTTTATCTTATTTTTGTGAGTATAAGGCTTTACATATACATTCCCTAGGATTGGAGATTGAGAGGTCAGGGAGGAAGTTTGAGAGGGAAGCAAGTGAATGATGGATATCAACAAGCACTCCCCCCTTCTTTGGGTAGATCATACCTTATGGAATGATGTCGTCACCTTTTGAAACAAATTGTCCCAAGTTGTTATGGGTGAAGGCTTTAACCAATATTTTTTGACTACCCTATGCATTTCATCTAGTTGCAAGGGTGGTAAGGTACTCTCCCATGATTTTATTTACAACGTTGTTGTAGGTGGTGAACTTACAACGGGAGGTGCAAACTCTTCCTTGTTTGTATGGATATGTACAATGGTAGGTGGAGATTGTGTCGAAGCTTCTATTTCCATATAGGAACTACATGAAGAGCAAGAAGCTTCATTTAAATTCCTTGTTCCTACGTTAGGTGGAACAAATCGTTCTTTCTTCGGTACCCAAACTAGCTCTAGAGCGGGTATGTAGCATTCCACGGTTTTTTCCTTTCCACAATTTGTTTTGGAGCTACGGGATTGGGCTCACATGGGTCATGTGACAAGTAAGAGCACAATTTACGTTTTGGCACACCCAAATTTGATCATTTCCTTCATAGTAGCCTTGGGCTTCCAATAGTTTTTTAGAAATCCAACGCAATGTTTCTTGACATTTCTTGGGGTGAGTGGAACGTCTCTTACTAGGCTCCTATCTTTAGCACTAGCTATGGTCTTTAAAGAAGCTTTAGGGACCCACTTGTATGTTTTCTTTGTTATATTAGGATGGGTCTTGTGTGTCTCAAGATTTATTTCAACAACAGCAGTTGAAGCTTTAGAGAGTTGGGCTATGGGGACATATGATTCAACCTCTTAGACATGCAATGTTTTGGGTTTTATTTCTTTAAGAGGAAATATCTCAGGGACTATGGCTTGAGTAGCAGGGCTAAGAGTTGGTTTCTGCATTGTGACACCCCCTGTCCCCCAATCAATAGTGCATTTGGCAACTATCATCCACGTGCATCCAAGGTTTATATTATCCTCCATAGTTCCAACAGGCATGACCAAAAAGTCTTGAGCTACAACCCCATTGTCATAACTGACAGAAGTGTGCCAGATTCCAAAAACCGTAGTTTTTTTCTTGTTGACACCCTTGAATTGGATAATACTCTCAGATAGAGGTGGCTTCCCTAACTGACACCACACTCCATATGACAACAGATTATACTTAGCACCCATGTCCAATAAGAAATTATATAGCACTTTTCCATAGGTGCTATTTATCTCAATAGGGTATTGTGGAGGTGTGTCAGAGTCCAATCAATCATCCTCTGTTTCAATGTGGAATGCATGTGTAACTCCAAGGTTGGTCTCTCATTGGCGTCTTATGTGTTGTTGTCGCTATTTCGCCTCAGCTTGAGCTTGCATCTTTTTCAATTTTGTTTGTGTCTTGGCTACCTTTTTTGATGGATGGCACGTAGATCCTCTTGGGTTAAAGGACTATAGTACCTTTTGAATTTACTTCCATTTAGGAATCCAATGGTTTCAACTCTATCAAGAGTCTCCACACGAATGGTCCCTTGTGGGGTGATTTTACATACTCTGTATAGTCCTTTTCCTGCATATTTCAACTTTTTCTTTTTGTTACGCACTCCATACATGAGTTATTTATCACCAAGATTGATATCTTTGTTCTTTAGATGACGGTCAAACCATTTCTCCCTCCTATCTTTCTCCACAAGTGCATTTTGCACATCTAATTGTCTCTCTTCATCTAGCCTTTCAAGGAATAATTGCTCAACTAAGGGGTTACCATCCCAACCTTCTTGAGAAGCTACTCAAAGGATAGGAACGACAAACTCCCATGGCATAACCGCTTCTTGGCCATACACCATCTTAAACGATATGCAGTTAATGGAAACTTTATACGGAGTACGATAAGCCCATAGAGCTGATGTAAGTTTTAAATCCCAATCTGTACGATGAGCCTCAATTGTCTCTGTCAAAATGGAAATGAGAGTTTTGTTGGTACTCTCAGCTTGGCCATTTTCTTGTGGATAATAAGGTCTGGACTTATGGTGAGCTATCATGAAGTTGATAGTGAGTTCTTTTATCACTCCATTTATAAAATGAGTGCCATTGTCACTCACAATCTCAAAGGGACAACCAGATTTTGTAATAATGTTCTCAAAGAGAAACTTGGCAGTTGACCTTGCATCAACCTTGCATGTTGCCCTGGCTTCCGCCCACTTTGTTACATAGTCAGTGGCAACGATAATATATCAAGATTGAGTGCTACGAGTTGCTGGACTAATTAGGCCTACAAGGTCCAAACCCCATTTTTTAAATGGTTGAGTCACTTTAAAACGATGTAAGGGCATCCTATCCTTTCGTTGTGTGATCTTGTAACGTTGGCATTCATCACATCCTTTTGCAAAAAATTATGCATCCTTGAATAAGGTAGGCCACCAATAGCCTGATTGCAAAACCTTTCTAGCTGTTAGTTCCCCTGAGAAATGTCCTCCGGCTATACCCATGTGGGCTTCTTGCAGTATGTATAAATACTCATCCTCATGGGCACAGCGTCTAAGAATATCATCCTTTTCTAGCCTGTACAGAGTTCCTACAATGAGAGAGTAAGGTTCACATTCTTTTAACAATTTTTGGGCTATGTCCTTACAAAGCTCTTTGGGTGGAAAACCATTAACTAGAAAGTTCACAATATTCTCACTCCATTCAGGTATGGATTTGACTAGAAATAGAGAAGTATTGGGCAACTCATCATCGACTCCAGTAGGGGCTTCACCATTGGGTATGCGAGACAAATGATCCGCCATGACATGTCTTTTACCAGGTCTCACCACAACGGTAAAACCGAACTCAAGGAGAATTAACAACCATCATGTGATTCTTCCCGTGGAACAAGGTTTATTTACTAGATACAACAAGGCTTGATGATCAACACAGAAAACAAACTTGTTGGCTAGAAGGTAGTAGCCAAATTTCTTCACTGCATAAATCATACCTAAACATTCTCACTCTATTGTGGTGTAGTTTCTCTCAGCATCATTCAATTGACGACTCGTAAAGCTAATGGGGTAGTCCAATTTATGTTCTCCTGGTTGAGCTAGAACACACCCAATAGCAAAGTTTGATGCATCAATATGCACATGGAAAATTACATTCCAATCGGGCACTCATAGAATAGGAGCACTAGTCAAGGTCTTTTCCAATGACTCATAAGCATGGTCACACTCCGCGGTCCAGTGGAACTCAATAAGAAGCTTGTACAAAGGATGAGCTATCTCGGCAAAGTTTAGAATAAATCGTGGGTAATAACCAACATGGCCCATGAACCTTTGAACTCCTTTATAGTTTGTAGGTGGTGGCAATTCAGCAATGGCTTTAATTTTGCTCTCATCTGTGGAAATCCCATTTTTGGACTCTATATACCCTAAAATGACTCCATGTTTAACGCAAAATTGGCATTTGAAAGGGTTTAAAGAGATGTGATACAATCTGCACTTCTCAAACACTTTTCATAAGCATGGTAGATGTTCTTTCCAAGAGGAATGAACACAAATGTTATCTAAGAAAACTTGGCAAAAGTCCCTCAAATATTCTCTAAAAGCAGTGTTTATTAATCTTTGAAAGGTAGCAGGGGCATTGGTTAAGCCAAAAGCCATAACACAAAATGTGAACACTCCACATTCGGTTATAAAGGCTGTTTTAGCTTGGTCCTCTAGCACAATTGTGATTTGATTGTAGCCAGAGTACCCATCTAAAAAGCTATAAGCTTCCTTCCTTGCAACTCTTTCAAGCACATGTTCTAAATATGGCAAGGGGTAATGGTCCGTCCTAGTGGCTGCATTGACCTTCTTGAGATCAACACACTCTGAGTTTCCCATTATTTTTTGGCACAATCACTATTGGAGACACCCATTCTGAGTACTCAATAGGGTATATGAATCCGCATTTCACAAGCTTTTCAATCTCTTCTTGAACGATCTTTGCATATTTAGGATTCATTGGGTAGGGTCATTGCTAAACTGGTTTAGGCATGCTATTCATGGGGATTGTGTGCTGCAACACAGAAGGTGGAACACCTTTCATATCATGATATGTCCACGCAAATATATCCCTGAATTCCTTGAGAAGTTCTCTAAGTACACACTCCTCAGTCTCTATCAAATCTTGGGAAATGAAGACAGGTTTGGACTCTTCTCGTGGGTCTGCTAACTCTATTTCCTTAACTATTGTTGGACCATCATAGACTCCATTGATTCCATCAATAGGTTTTCTTTGAGCCTTTGTATACACAACCTTATATTCCTCTGTGGTGTAGGATTGGAAATGTTCAGGTGCAGGGTGTAAGTCTCTGGGGTCATGTTGATCTGTGGACTGTGATTTCACTTTTGATTCCTTTTGTTGTTGAGCTAACTCTCGATTTTGTCGTCTCCTTATGGTACGGCTCAACTTTGGCTTCTCTATAGCCTCTAGTTGTGTGATGTCAATGGGTTGTGGACTACACCACATAACACTTTGAAGGTATTCTCCCCAGTTATCTACCAACTTTCGATGAGCATCACATGCCACTATATAATTAAGCCATTACGATAGATTTCTTTTTATTTATTCTAGCACGCACATTTTCTCGATATCATCACCTCTTATATCTCTTACTCTTCTTGTCTAATTTTTTCTTACAGCCGATCTCTAGTGAAGAGTCACTAGATGAATCGTTACTTGTGTCTTCTGCTCCCTTGGATAGATTGCCATCCATTAAGAAAAATATGAGCCCTCTAGGGGTCCTTTGGGATTAAGGTTAATTAGAGGCCAGCCAATGAGAAGAGGGTGGTGGACACCCTCTATGCCCTCAAAAATGTAGGGGGACAAAGTAGTCTTACACTTCTTAAATGGGCTCTTACCTAGTGAGAGGGGGGGGTTTGCGGTGTGTGTGTGTGTGTGTGGGGGGGGGGGGGGTTGTAGGGGGTGGGGGTGGGCCATATCGAACCTCCAACTTCCCTCCTTTTTTATCCGGTTTTGAAAAAATCCCAAAATTTGGAAATTTTTCAAAATTTCCAAAACTCAAATTATATCTTCTTAAAACCCCCCTAAATCTATTTTATGGTCAAAACAGTATTTTTGACCTCAAAAAGTCAAAACGTGCACCCAAAAACCCTAAAATTCAAATTTTTTAAAAAATCTTTTGAAAAATCTTTTTTTACTATCCAAAGCTCCCCCAAAAGTAGTCCTTAGGCAAAAAGTTATTTTCTCTCTCTAGAACCCCTTTTCCAACCCCTCCTTGGTTGCAACCATCACACTCATCCTCTACTCCAACACTCTCTCTCTACACCATCTCCATTGTTGCAGCAAGGAAGCTCCTCTCTCCTCCCCTACCACCTTCCATTGCCACACCAAGCAAGGGTTATCCACCTTCTCCTCCTATTGCCACACCAAGCAAGGGTTAACCACCTTCTCCTATCACTTTATCCCACCTACATTGTAGCAACAAGCAAGGTCCTACTCCTCCTAGTAATTTTCTTTGCTCAGCCATGGCCAACTCTACTTCGCAAAGGCGGCCAAAGGATGAGGTCACATCACTTGCATGCCATAACACTAGAGGTATATATGATGAGTGGGTGCCACAAGAGTTCACCAAAGGTGCTTGGGTATACATGCAACCATTTGCTATCGGCCCTCATCGTGTGCGGAATTGTGAAAACTTGGATCGTCACTGGAAAGGAAATCTCCTTGGCTTCAAGAACCGCAAAGACAAGGGGACCGTAGCCATTGTGCAACATGTTTTCTCAATGTCAAGCATGCAATTGCAACAACCACCTCGATTTCCAACACATTGTAAGTACATGTTTTGAAAACACAAAGCTAGGTGTGAAATCACAGACTAATGTTATTATGGATTCATACATAAGATTTTCCATGCATTTATAGTCACATTTCCATCCACGTTGGTGGAGGAGCATCCACTACATAGTCTCTCCAGCACATCAATGTTATACATGCGGATATTGAAGCAACAATGTTCGCACATCTTTGCCCAACCAAACTGGTTCAAAGAAGTATTTTCTTCTATTCTCACTCCTATATTGTGCCTACTTCTACACAAGAGATTAGAATGCTTAAACCCATCAAAGTAACTTCCTTATTAAGTATGGAGTGGCCGTTGCCAGATTTGTGGTCGGTAGCATCTTTCAAGAAAAAGATGATAATAGATGTCCAAAACTCTTTGAAATACTCTAAAGCTTCTAGGTCTGTGGGCTTGAGTTGGTGTTTGCCTATTCATTGTTTTGTGCACATTTTTAAAGAGTTTGGATTTGTGGAGACTACCACAATGCTTGTATGTAAAGATGTGCATTATGAGGAATTAGGAAGGCTTTTAGAAGAGGACTGGGGTTTTGTGGAGAGCATGCACAATGGGGACCGGTACCGTTGTAAGGTTGAAGCTTCAGGTATTGGAATGCGCTATTTGAAATCCCGCACCTCCTTGTACATACGATTTCACTATGATCGTTGGATGTGCAAGCTTGGAGTGTGGACTCCCTACAGAGTGCAGACGGTGCTATTGCAAGCTTTGACATTGTAGTGAAGATGCCCAACGATGCTTTGGAGGCAGTCCAAGTGAACAAGCATTGGACTCTCAGTAATGTGCGAGAACATTTGGTTATTATGGGTTTTGAGGCCCTTCAACAAGCACAATTTCGTTTACAAGGTCACAAGGTGAGAATCCTTCCACCACATTTGCAATACATCATAGTTTGTCGATCATTGGATGCTTATTGTAATGAATGTCCGCAAATTGGTAAGAGAATGGAAGACAAATTGAAGGTCGAGGAGCACTAGGGGATGGATGGAACTTTGCTATCGCTCTTATAACTTTGTAACTCTTGCAATTTTGAAAATGATCCCCGATGTAATCAACATGATTTGCTTCGGCAAATCATGTCTTTGAATATAATTTTTCGCATTGAGATGAGAGATCATTTTTTGGTGAAAGTGCCTTTTTTTATGTCTTTAAAAAAGGGACCATCATAAAAGGGGGGCCCGCATAACTCATTCACTATTTTCCCTTTTGCAACTCTTGAGCTCCTCCACTCTCTATCTACACCCCAGGCTAGACATGGACGCTTCCACAGCCTCTGCATCTGCACCCACATCCACCCCTTTGTCACACTTTATGCTCTTCCTCGAGGACACCAAATACAAAGGGAAGTTGGACCTCCACACCTTTTTTACTCGTCTCCCTGACCTTGACGCCACAATTGCCCTTCACATGGATGCATTTGCAGAGATTTTTGCGTTCATGGAAGAGCACATCATAAAATATTCCCTATCTATCTCCCCACATGTAGGGATCTGGGTGCCTTGCGATCTTTTGCGCTACATACACAAAGGTGATCGCCCATTCTCCAAGCGGTTGCAATGATTCCAGAAATTGCCACCGATGCAAGCCATTTCTTGGACGAGAAAGCCCCAGGGGTGTCAGCGCTCAAGAAGCGCAAGTTGGGGGTGGAGTAGCTTTCTTGGCTAGCAACATTTATCTTCTTGGTGAGTGAGGAACCTGATTTGGAGGAGCTCCGCTTACCACACCTTCAGGTTGGGTCCTTTATCAAGAACACCAAGGAGTAGGAGGTTATCCCCATGAACCTTGCAGCGGAAGGAAGGACACTTCGTCTCGAGTACCCCAAGGGGCTCAAGGAAGTGGTTGAGAAATCCATCGTTGTGGCTGACCCTAGTGACACTCCAGTGCCACTACCATTGACGGATGTGGCTATCCCAAAGGTAGAAATCAGTCGCTTCTCCTCATTGGTAGTGGATGGGGAGGAGTATGTGTTTATGCATGATTTGGAGAAAGCATTTGGCCTGCGCATGGATGAATGCTTGAGCGTGCTATGCAACAGCACAAATGTCCCTTAGACAATACGCGAGATGCCCTAGAAAGCAAGCTCTTGCCAGTTGGGGACTCTGTTGCTAACAATATTGCAGTTGTATGTGCAGAGGTCCTGGCAGCAGAGCAGTTGCACATGGCTGAGGAAGAATTCCAAGCCACGCAAGCCAAGTTTGAGGCCGCTAGGATGCTTATGCCATTATGCAACCTCCCATCTGATGATCCAAAGCTCATAGTTGCAGTGCATGGGAACATTGACTTGGATGCAAAGGGCAATAGGGAGGAGGACGACAAGGAGCAGGAGGTAAACTCTATCCAAATTTTCATGTTATTATTTTATCCTTCATTGTCTTTTTTCTCAACCTTCATTGGTTTATGACAGGATGTCGTGGAGGTTGATGATTTTGCTGCAAGGACGGGTGGCAAGCGGACGGGCTTTGGACCTCAGTCTTCCCTTGTACATTACCTAGGACAACTCCCCCCTGGCGATGTGGCCATTATCCATAATGAATTTACTCCCCAAGCCCATTTTATGACTTGGTCATTGAAAGCTTTGAGCAAGTTTTTGTGTTTGAGCACCATTGCTCAAACTGCACATCTTGTGTTCCTAGTGCGTAGATCCCTTGTATGCACAATGTTTGGCATTGGCTTCCGTGGTAAAGTGCTTGCCCAGATAGGGATACATGCTTCCATTGGCTAAACTAACCCAAAGGCCATACCGCAGTCCCTCTTGACTGGGGAGTTGCCTTACGTGCAAGATAGGCGCCAGGAAATGGTCAAGAAAATTATGAACTCCTCAAATACATGATGAAAACTCACCTTTTTGGAAGTAATAAAAAAAAATTGGAATTGTCTCTCTATCTTGTAAATTCTTCTAAATCTGATTTGTCAATCTTGAAAATTGTTGTAATTGGAGATATGTTTCAATAAGCTGTCTTTTTTGCTTGAAGTAACAACACAGCGGAAGTTGGATGCACATGATACTAGAGAAAGTATAAAACACATTTGAGTGAGAAGAAGTGGTTTCTCTAAAGTAATGATGCAAAACCAAATGCTTTGAGTTAATTTATGTTTTTCAAGTATCCTAGGGGTAAGAGAAGCCTACCAGGTGCCAAAAAAAAAGGGTGGCCACAAGGGCGCGCAAATGGCCCATCCATCAGTTTTGGATGGCCCATTTGCGTGCCCTTGTGGCCACTCTTTTTTTGAAACTTGGTAGGCTTCTCTACCCCCTAGGATACTTTAAAAACATAAATTAACCAAATGAATTGGTTTTGCATCATTACTTTAGATGGAGCCTTGTGGCCACCCTTTCTTTGGCATATGGAGCATATGTTTGCACTCAAGGACACTAGAAAAGGTGAAATCAACTCTGAATTTAAGTTTTCAAGCACACTATCACCTTCTTTAGCTCTACCTAATACACCCCTACACCCAAAGGCCCAATTACATTGGACATCTGAAAAATCTAAATTGATGTTGCATAGACACTTGGTTTCACAATATGTTAACTTTTTTGGGGTAGTCAAAGGTTCAAATTGCCAAAAAAAGGGTGCCCACAAAGCTCCATCTAAAGTAATGATGCAAAATCAATTGCTTTCAGTAAATTTATGATTTTTAAGTATCCTGGGGGTAGAGAAGCCTACCAGGTGCAAAAAAAAGGGTGTCCACAAAGGCGCGCAAATGGGCAATTCAAAACTGATGGATGGGCCATTTGCGCGCCCTTGTGGCCACCCTTTTTTTGGCACCTAGTAGGCTTATATACTTAAAAAGCATAAATTAACTAAAAGAAATTCATTACTTCAGAGAAACCACTTCTTTTCACTACCTAATACATCCCTGCACCAAAAGGCCCAATTACATTGGACTTTTGAAAAACCTAATTTAATGTTGCATAGACACCTGGTTTAACAATATGTTAACTTTATTGATATCCTATGGGTAAACATAACTTGAAATTGCAAAAAAAATGGTGTCCACAAGGGCCACACATGGATAATAGACACAGTCAACACAACTGTTGATCATATTGTCATTGCAAAGTCATCTCATTACAAAGATAAGGGTGTGCAATACAAAAAGAGGGGTAACTTCGGCTAATGCTCGAAGTTTCATCGCAATCAACGTGCAAGCTGCATATCTTTTGGTTGTATTGTCACTCGCTTTGCATGAATGGCGCATAGGTTGGTATCTTCCAACACCAAAATGATGTGGGCCTTTGCAGCTTCTTAAATAGCCTCTAGCACTATTGCTTGCATTCTATACTGATTTCCATAGCTTTGAAGCACCTCCTTCACTACGCGAGCAAAGGGGGCGCGTCGAATCAAAAGCTTTGTAGTCTTCTGGTAGTGGCGGATTTTTGCAAATGCCCTTGCTATTTTTCGGCAGCGCTGCGGCTGTCTTGGGGGCAGTTGCACATTTGATTGCTGGCTGGCGGCATTTAGGCTTCTTCAAAAACTTAAGACATGCGCCTGTTTACATGCTTAGGGGCTGGATCTGCAGCCTCTTCTGATTCATCCTCTTCCCTTGGCTCCCGATCTTGTGTTGTGGGTAGAGCTCTCTGGCCTTGAGGCAGTGTCTTTCCCCCAACGGGCACCCGGTGAGTGCGCGGTATATCAGCTCGCAGCCATGGTACTCACTCTCTGATTCAGTTTTTGTATGGACCACCCGAGTCCTAGATGGTCCTGCTTGATTAGTGGCGTGACGGCTCCTCCCTATTGGACTCTGTTGTTTGGTAGGCCTCTTCTTCTCTCTAGCGCTGGGCATGTTGCTTGATTCTTCTTCTAAGTGTTTGTTCTTGTGGAAGTCGAGATTCAACAGCCCTCGATGACTCTAGTGCCCTACTACCATGGCCACTGCCAGAAGAGTTCCCGGAACGGCCAAGTGTTCGTGGTCGTTTTCTTGTGCCTTTAAGCCATGCCAGCTTCTCACATCCTTGGAGGGTGTTTTTGTTGGCAGGTGGATGCTCTTTCGCGGTTTGTTTGGTGCGCGCCATTTCATATGGTAAGAGCTCACCTGTTCTTAAGAAATGAGTGGTTTATGAGAGCATGCAATATTTATAAGGGCCCATTTAAAAAGGGCCCTGTTCACACTAAATTTGAAAAAAAAATGAACATGTCGTTAAGGGTTGGACCCTGCGTTCATGTGTAGTGACTCGCGCAGAATCCACTTTGATCCTTGTCGCACTTTGCATCGCCGCCATGTAGCATGCTTGATGGGACCTTGCGACATTTGCCACTTGTTGCTATGCTCTTGACGACTCCATTTCCGCACTTCAATAGCAATCTTAGATTGTCGTGCACGCTCCATTGTGAGCTTACGAGAAAATGTTGTGCGAAAAAACCAGTTGAACATCTCCTCCAAATAATTGGATTGCACCATTCCACCACCATGTCGAGTATTTTTCAAGTACACTCCCCTTGCTCAATAATGGGACTTCTCCATGCCTTGAGTGCTAAAAATTTCAAGCGATCCATACTTGTGCATAAAAAATGCACCATGCGCAAACAAGATATGATGTTCACATGAGTAAATGATCCACATTATGTAATAAAAACAATCCCTTGTAATAAATTCACCATGTACCATGGCTTACCATGTAATGTGTGATGTTATTTTCACCCCAAGAAAGGGTGAAGACCTTGGTAAAATCCGCCAAGGCTTCTTGAAATGATTGGCGTTGTTCTTCTGTTGTGTTGTTAAGGCCCATAAGCTTGACCATTTTATCAAACTTGCTTGCGCTTGTTTGCAAGCTCGCCATTTGAATCATTGTCAGTAGTAGCTTTGCATAACTCCTTCCAAAGCTCCCACAGGTTACCTGCCTGCTGGTTGGAGTTGTTTTGAGAAGCATATCGACTTGGCTTTTCTTGGGAAACTTTCTTCAAAAAGTTTCTAGATTTTTGTCCACTCATTGACACTTGTTGAGCAATTTCATGGGCCTCCTCTGTTTTCTTTGCAGCAACGATAGACACATTTCCACCGTGACAGCCAATGTTATTCAAGAGTACCTCCACTCTTTTGATCCCGTCCTGGGACTTTTCCCATGGTTTTATTGTGAAAGCATAGTCAATGTGGAGCTTCAATAGCCTATCAAAAATGTACATGAATGCGTGTAATGTACAGAAATGTACATTCGATAGAGAAAATGGAAAGATTGGATTCCAAGCGTGGTCCTTTTGATCACGGTCTGGGGCATTGAGCATGGGACATCTCAGAATAGACGCTTCCCATTCTCTACCTTGATCTCCGACATCACGACAATCTAACCCTTGTTCTCCATGCCTTTGCCATGGAAGCATGGAACCGACCATTACAGTGCTCTTATGTGATTTTTGTCCATTAGGTTTGTACCCTCGAGTGCAAAATGGACAAGGCATGAGAGAAGAATCCCCTTGTTTGCATCCAAGCAAACAGTTTATGGTCTTCAAGTCCCCACCTAAGTGCCACTCCACATCATAACTACCAAAACCCTCAACCTCCAACTTCAAACCTGCAATTTGGGAGTGTATTACTTCTGTGATCCATGGAGTTCTCTCAAAATCCATGAAAGTACTCCATTGGTCTCTTTGGGCACCTCAATAGCACCCAACCACCAAATCTCTTTCTCTGATTGCACGCTAAAAGACGGGGTGGAAGATGGCTCAACTGAATCCCTTCTCTTGGTTTGCAAAAGGGCCTCGTTCATTAGAGTGACACTTAGCCTCTCTAACCTTCGGCATTTCACTATTTGACACTCATCGAGTTTCAGCACAAAAGTGAACTTTGTGCCAAGTACTACAAAATCAATAGTGCCAAGACCTTAAACTTCAAAGTCTATGATAAGAACAATACCAAAGAAAAAAGTAAAGTGTGTCACCTTCTTCAGGTAACTCGTAAAATCTAAGCATGGCTTGTTGAAGCCTTATAAGGTCCACAAAAATATTGTTCCACATTGTGTAAGGGAAGCCTTTCTCCGAAGGTCTTATGGATTGTTTCTTACCTTTTCCCCTTGTCTTTGTTGCGCACGAAGCATAAAGGGAAGTTGGTATTGTGTCCTCAATGTGTAGGTATGTCCCAATGCGGGAGAACACATTTTCGTTTGTGGCCTTCTTTGCAAACTTGACCTTGTGAGGAAAGGGAAATAGGTTTTCCACAATGCCATGCTCTTTGAGGGCATCCTTTAGGAGTTGAAAAATAGCCTTATAGGCTTTGGTGCTGATTACAGCCTCATCACAAGCTTGTTGCATGTCATCATCACTAACCCCATTTCTCAATTTACATATAAGGTCCTTGGTGACTGCATCCTTAATGTGCTTACCTCCAGGTGATTGTAAGATAGAAATCACATCCTGGGTATTGAGACAACTAGTGAGAAAGGTTGACTCGATCATCTTGGCTTGTTCCACCGCATGCCTCCTGGATAAAGTTTCTAGCAACCAATAAAAATAAATCTTAGAAAATAGTGTGAAGTAAGAATACATCATGCAAGTAAAAACCAAATCACCTTGTGGCTATCACTCGTCATTTGCGTTCTCCTCCCAAATGTGCAAGAGTTTCAATGGATGAATACATGCGTTTGCGTTCCCTTCCACCAAGGGGTGTTTCTTTCAAGTTTTTTATGGTGTTGGCAAGCTTCTTAATGTGGGACTCCTTTTCTTGCATTTGTTGTTGAAGAGTTTCAACCACCCTCTCCAAAGAGGCAACACTCTCTTGTAATGCCGTCATCTTGAGGTGAAGAGCTTCACATTCGTCCATCCACATATGCAAAGAAGCACCTGCACCCATACACAACCGCTTGCAATAGCCTAACAAGCCTGCTTCTCCTCTCCCAAGAAATTGAGAAATTTCAAAAGGCTATTAAAGGATGGATGGTGTTACCATATACATGTGGTAGTGATGTGTGTGAACACATTAGGACCGTCGGGGCATTTTTTCCCTCTTTAGGAGGTTTTTTCCCCCGAGCATTGTATATATGCCCATCACTCTAGGGCTATCAATCTTTCCATTGTACACTAAGTAACACACTCTCTATTGTGTTCCTTGAGCTTCCTTCGTCTTCTCCAAGCTATGTGTGTTTCTCTGCACCCTAATTCCAACAATTGGTATCAGAGCAGGTTACGTCCTCTCGGGCTTAGTCGCCAGCTGCTCCAGCACATTCCTGCTCACTTTCTCCGATTTTAGTGAGCTTTGGCGAGCGTTCACAGGTCGACAAATATTTTGGGTGTGCTCGTAGAGCTCAGTCTGCTTAGATTTCTGATTCGGGCTCATTTCGGCCTCTGTTTCCACTACAGGCAGTGCTGCACATGCTATTTTGTCATTTTGTGCAGAGTTTCTGTCAGTGCCGTTTTCTACAAAACAGGTGCCTTATAGTCTTCTATGGTTTGTGCTATATAGCACGTGTTGTTCCCGCTCTTGTTTCTCCTATTTTCGGGCAGTTTTCACATCAGGTGCAGTATTTACCATGGTTGACAACAACAACACAGATGGGTTCAAGATGTTTGCTATTGAGGACAGGTTGGATGGGGACAATTACCCTATGTGGGCTTACATGATGCAACATGTTCTTGTGTCAAAGGGCGTCTCGAATATTGTGCAGGGCATTCATGTACGTCCTGGTTCTGAGGATGTAGGAGATGTTGAGGATGTTGCAGGTCTTGCTGCAAGGATTGTTGCTATTAGAGTTGTTTTGCCTACAACAGAACAAGCTCGTTGGGATGTAAAGGATGCGCAGTCTAATGCATTGATTACGTTTTCTGTGAAGCGCACCATTGTTCCTCACATCCGTTCAGCAAAATCTGCAAAACAGGCTTGGGATATTTTGGCTGGTCTTTATGCAAGTCGCAATGAGGCTAAAATTGCTTTGTTGCGTAAAGAGCTGGAGTCGAAGATTATGCATGAGGAAGATGATATGGACACTTTCCTTGCTAGTGTCAAGGATATTAATGAGCAACTTATTTCTGCAGGTTAAGTTATTTCAGACAATTCCCTTGTGCAGACTCTTCTTGATGCCTTACCAAATTCTTGTTGAAGATGATGAAACACGAAACAGAAGGAAGACAGCAACTCAGAGTAGGAAGAAGATGGAGAAGGAGAAGACACAGAGCTTGCGTACGAGATCTCTGTAGTCTGTCTCTCTGTATTAGAATAATAGAGTATCCAAACTCAGAGCTACAAAGCTTATATGAAACCCTAAGAAACAAGGTGTCGTTTCACACCAGATGTCCATGGGGAAAAACCCAGTGGGAGAAAAGTGCCCCTGGTGAAACGCGTATACACACTAACACTACTACATGTCTACAAATCCCCCCTGTAGCGATAGTGTGAATCCGTACAAGGTAGCAGATCATCATGTGTATGAGAGTAAGCCCAAAGATTTTCGGAAAGCTTCAAAATTTTCTCGTGATAACGCCTTCATAAATAGATCTGCAATGTTATCCTGTGTAGGACAGTAAGTTAGTGTGATCTCCCCTGCATGTAGCCTTTCCCTAACATAGTGGTAGTGAACCCCTATGTGCTTTGTTATTGCATGAAATACTGGATTCCTTGCAACTGCCATAGCACTCTGACTGGCAGTGAAAATGGTAGTGGGTGCCTGTTGACACTCACAAAGATCTGCCAATAACCTGCGTATCCATACACAATCAACTGTTGCCGTGAAAGCTGCCCTGTACTCTGCTTCACAAGTTGATGTAGCCATTGTGGGTTGCTTCTTGCTTAGCCAAGATATACATGCATTTCCCAAGAAAAAACAATTGCCACTTGTGGAATGTCGTGTGTCAAAATCACCAGCCCAATCTGAATCGTTGTAACCAAGAAGCTGCATAGAACTGTGCTTTCCATACATATCCCCCCTTGGAAAGAACATGGCAAGATTAGGGGTACCTGAAAGGTAACGAAGTATGCGCTTCACAGCCTGCCAATGATGCATACGTGGGCTGTGCATAAATCTGCTTGCTTGTGAAACCCCAAATTGAATGTCTGGACGAGTGTTGCCTGCCAAATATATCAAGCAACCAACCGTTGTTGCATAAGTATGTACATCAAAAGGTTCTCTAGCATTGTGCATGCTCAACTTTGATCCAGTTTCTACGGGTGTAGAGATTGGTTTACAATTTTGCATACCAAACTTGTCCAAAATTTTATGCAAATATTTTGCCTGCAACATGTATATGCCATCCTTTGATTGCACAAACTGAATACCCAAGTAATAATGTAGCAAACCAACATCAGACATCTCAAAGGTTTTTCTCAAAGCATCTTTAAACACTTCAATTTCATCTGCAGTATTGCCTGTAAGAAGCATATCATCCACATAAAGTGTTAGCATAATGAGAACTCCATCTCTCTTTTTGGCATACAAAGTATTTTCTGTTGGACTATTCTGAAATCCCTGGCCAATCAAATAAGTATGTATCTTCTCATACCATGCTCTTGAAGCCTGTTTGAGACCATACAAAGCTTTACGCAATCTACATACCTTTTGCTCTTGACCTTTTACAACAAAACCACTTGGTTGACTTACATAAACTTCTTCCTACAAATCACCATTCAAAAAAGCAGTTTTGATATCCAACTGATGCACTTTCCAACCATGATGAGCAGCAATTGCAACTAGTGATCTAACTGTGGACGCACGAGAAGTAGGAGCAAAGGTTTCATCATAATCTATGCCTTTCTGTTGCGCATAGACTTTTGCCACAAGCCTCGCTTTGTACCTGTCAACAGTACCATCTTGTTTCCTTTTTACCTTACAAACCCACTTTGTACCGATAGGCTTTTTACCTGTAGGCAAGTCCACTAGATCCCATGTATGATTCTTATGAATAGAATCAATTTCTTGCTGCATAGCATCTTTCCATTGAACACACTCTAAAGCTTGTTCAAATGAATCAGGCTCATCTGCATCACAAAGAATACTAAACCAAGCCAAATCTACTGGCTCTTTGCCAAAAGTAGTACCAGCACGTGTTTTTCGTGGCAACGGTGCATCCAACTTGCTATCCTGCAAAGTTTTCTAAACCCATTTAGGCAAGGTTCTTTCTTCCCTGAAAACTTCTTGCTCTTCACGCACAATTTCCTCTACATCATGAGGTGTCACATGCTGATCAAAAGATTGATCAAGATTATCAACCTATTGTGATTCTTGATTCTCCACAAAAGAAGGAAGCAAACCTTCAAATACATCATGTGTCTGCATATGAGGTACATCAAAAGCAACCATAGGTTGAGCAGTAGTTTCTGCAAAAATTACATCACGACTTTCAAAAATCTTGTTTCAAAAATCACCACTACTGTACCCCACAAATATACATTTGATTGCCTTATCATCAAGCTTCCCAAGTAATTGCTGAGGGATGTGAGCATAAGCAAGACAACCAAAAACACGAAGATAACTGACTAAAGGTTTTCTGTCATACCAAGCTTCATATGGAGTAATGGTCTTCAAGGCACGAGTAGGACACCTATTTAAAACATGTGTTGCACAAGCAACTGCCTCCATCCATAGCTTATGAGGAAAACTCTTAGCCTTGAGCATACATCTAGCCGTCTCCATTAAAGACCTGTTCTTCCTTTCTGCAACACCATTCTGTTGTGGTGTGTATGGCATAGTGCATTGGTGTTTAATGCCTTTCTTTCTCAAAAAATCCTTAAATGCACCTGACATGTATTCACCTCCTCGATCGGTACGAAGAGTCTGTACTTTGCAACCTGTTTCATTTTCAACCATGGCGACATAGTGTTGAAAAACTGCAAACACATCTGACTTTGCTTTGAGTGGATACACCCAACAAAACATGGAAAATTCATCAATGAAGGTCACAAAATAAAGGTTGTTTCCTATAGATGGCGTCCTCATAGGACCACATACATCACTGTGTACAAGATGCAACTTTCGTGTCCCTTTAACTGAACCATTCTGCGAAAATGCAAATATGTGCATCTTTCCAAGAACGCAACCTTCACATACATGTCTTGGTGGCATCTCCAATAAAGATAAATCATGCACCATATTATGAAGTTGTAAAGTCATCAAACTGCCATAACTAACATGCCCAAATCTAGCATGCCACAACTCAGCATCCTGCATGGCCTGAGTCTTTGTTTTTGCAATACATACCTGAATCTGCTTTTCATAACGATCTAGCACAAATAGTCCATTTTCGAGCGTACCTGTAGTGATAAGAGAATAACCATTCTCTCGATCTCGTACAACACATCTGTCATCCTCAAAAATGACCCGAAGACCGTTTTTTGCAAGAGAGGATACACACAAAAAATTCTTCTTGATCCCTAGAACATATAAGACATCTGGCAAGCATAAATCTGAACCATTTGAAATGGTAATCAAAATCTTACCAACGCCTTTGATTGGATAAGAAGCATTATTTGCACATGTCACCTTCTTTCCTGTTGGAGCTGCATTTAATGAACAAAACAAATCTTTCCTTGAAGTAATATGCCTGGATGCACCACTATCAAAGTACCAAATCATTTGTGCCTTGTCAACACTGTAAGCGGAAAAATCTAAACATACTACAAAAGCATAAGAATCCTGCACAAAGTTTGCAGACTCTTCTTTAGCTGTAGAAGAATCACCAGAAGCTGAAACAACCAAACTTGACTCTTTCTTCTTTTCTTTAGCAATTCACTTTTTACACCACTAATGTAGTGACCAGGTTTCTTGCAGTAGTGACATTTATCTTTCTTCTTGGACTTGTCAGAATCACCTTTAGACTTCTTTGAAGATTGTCCTGCACCAGATTTGGAGTAATGAGCACTCTCTTTACCCTTGTTTTTGTTTTGTACAACAAGAGCATGATCCATACCATCCACCTGTAAAGACTTGTTCTTACCTGATTGATCCTCCTGCAATAGCAAAGCCACTAACTCTTCAAAATGAAGAGGCTCGGGATTAGCTCGCAAAGACAGAGTCAAAGAAGTCTGAAAAGTCAGATAAGATGGTGGTAGTGAATTGAGTGTTTTGGAAACCAAGTCCTTCTCTGGAATCACTTCATCAATGCTAAGAAATTCCCCTTTAAGATCCCTGATTTTTGTAAGATGCTCGACGATATCGTCACCTTCGTTCATCTGTATTTTGTCAAGATGTTTCTTCAAAAACTCTATTCTGGCAGCGTTTCTTCCTCCAAACATAGCTTACAGAGTGTTCCAAGCATCCTCAGAAGTTCTGCAAGATCTGATATGTGGTGTGATTGTCCTCTTTATGGTTAAGGCAATCACAGCCATAGCTTGTGCATCTTTAGTATCCCATCTCTTTTGCTCTGGAGTGACTTGTGAGGGTCCTGCACCAATAGCTGCACCACGACCAGGCGTGGCAGGTGCAATGCTACTTGGACGAACTTCATCTCCAGATACATAATCCCACAATCCTTTACCAACCAAAACATTTTTGGCCATAAAAGACCAAAGAGAATAGTTGGTACCATCCAATTTGTCTTCGGATGTAAACGCACCAAAAATCTCTTTCTCCGTAGATTGATCCATACTGTGGATGCACACAAGAGAGCAAAAGAACCTCCAAGAGATTCACAAATCTCCTCTCCAATCCAAGCAAAACTCTACACAAAATCTCAGCACAAAGCTAAGACAAGCTGCTTCCCAAAAGAACTGTTTACCTGAAGAAAATCTATCAAAAAGCACACCCTCTTGATCTAAACGCCTCCGAAAAGTAACTTCTGCTACGCTGCTCAGACCAAATTTTGAGGGCTCGAACGGCTTCAAAAGGGGGGTAAAACCCCAGGTCACCTACTCAGAATACTCCCGAAACGTCGAGGATGCTCCCACAAGCAAATTTTTTGAAAACTGCCTGAAAACTGCGGTTGCGTGCACGGACACAAAAACGCAAGTAGAGGCTCTGGAAATCACCTTGCTCTGATACCAATTGTTGAAGATGATGAAACAGGAAACAAAAGGAAGACAGCAACTCAGAGTAGGAAGAAGATGGAGAAGAAGAAGACACAGAGCTTACGTACGAGATCTCTGTAGTCTATCTCTCTGTATTAGAATAATAGAGTATCCAAACTCAGAGCTACAAAGCTTATATGAAACCCTAAGAGATAAGGTGTCCTTTCACACCAGATGTCCAGGAGGAAAATCCCAGTGGGAGAAAAGTGCCCCTGGTGAAGCGCGTATACACACTAACACTACTACATGTCTACAATTCTTACCAGACTTTTGCTAGTACTTGGAGACTCATGACCCAAGGAAATCCAGAAGTTGTCAAGTTTGATGCATTATGTGTTAAGTATGGAGCCTGATTTACCCTTGTAATTTTCTGTGGTAAAAGCGCACATTTGTAAGGCCCCCATTATGAGGAGAAGCCATCATGCGTGAAGGAAAATCACTCACGGGAAACCAAAATTTTCACGGACAAGAATCACGGACAATAATATTCTTTTTTGTCGAAATATTATGGCCGGACGGCGGCCGGAAAGTGGTCGGAAAACAACCGATCGGTTGGCCGGTGGCCGGTAGTCAATGGCCGATGGCCGGTGGTCGGAAGTCAATGGCCGGTGGCCAGTGGTCGGAAGTCAATGGCCGGTGGTCGGTGGCCGAATTCAATGGCCGGTGGCCGAATTCAAAAGCGGACTTGTCTTCTCAAGGGCGGCCACACATGGGTGGATTGGAGGGTCCGATTTGGACTTATTCGCACAAGGGAGGCTACACATGGCTGTCTCTCATAAGAGAGGGCAGCCCTTTTGGCCTATAAAAGGAGGCCATTTCTACACACATTTCATAGTGTGAAGTTGATGCAACAAGATGAGTGTGAGGTGGTGAGAGTGAAGCAAGGCGGGAGCTCCATTAAGGGTATAATCCCTTTGTAAACTACTTCTTGTTTTGAAGTACTAAAGCCATTGAGTGGCTGCTTTCCTGTGGACGTAGCCCACATTGGGTGAACCACGTATATCGTGTGTACTCTCTCTCTCTGTCTCTCTCTCTCTACTCTATAATCTCGTGTATATAAATCTATCTCTCTCCATTAAGTAATCTACTCAATTATCTATTTAGCTACGTCTTATTTCCTAACATTATGCACATTGTTGTTGCAAGAGTCACTTTCAAGAAAAAACAGGAGTAGACAGTGTGCAGTTGAACAGAAAGGGTGGTAACAGCAATGCAGCCACTTCTTATGGTTCTGCTACGAGTGGCAAAACTTATGTTCCCAATGCTTTTGCTTGTAGCACTTTGTCTAGAAATTCTCGTGATAAGGAAAAAAAGAAGATGCGTTGCCATTATTGTAAAGCTAATGATCACTTGATCAAGTTGTGTCCTAAGTTGAAGGCCAAAGAGGCTAAGAAGAAAGAGGGTGGTTCCACTATAAATGTTGGTTCCACTACAAATGCAGCCATTATGAGTCTTATGTAAAAGGAGACTATAACGCTGGTTCCACTACAAATGCAGCCATTGTGAGTCTTCTGTAAAAGGAGACTATTACGCTGATGTTGATGCAGAATGGGCTTTTAGCGCAGAGTGCACTTACAATCCTGTTGTCCATGATGCATGCTTGTCAATTGCTGCAGATTCACATTTGTGGTATTTCGATAGTGGTGCTACAAAGCACATTACCTCATATCATGAATTGTTCACCTCTCTTTAGTCTGTTCCTCATGCAATAATGCCTCTTATCCAGTTCATGGAGTTGGAAAGATTGTGCTTACTGCTGCAAATGGCAGTTCCTTCACACTTGTTGATGCACTTTATGTACCTGGGATCAAGAAGAATCTCTTGTCTGTATCCGCACTTGCTAGACTTGGACTTGTAGTCAAATTTGTGGATGACAGATGTACAGTTCATGATCTCAATTTTGGTGATGAAATTGTTGTATCTGGCCTTTTGTGCCATGGGCTGTATAAGCTCACTTTGTATGACAAGTGTGGACAAAAATTTTCAAATGATGTTGCAGATTCAAGGGCTATTTCAGATGCAAAACTTTGGCATGCAGGTTTTGGGCATCTGAATTTTGCCAGTTTGTTGCGTTTGCAGAAATCGAATATGGTTGCTTCTTTGCCGCCTCTTGAAGCACCTGTCAAATATTTTTGTGAAGGCTGTATTTTGGGTAAGATGCAGCATTCTAAGTTTCCAAAGGATGGTTTAGTTCGGGCCACATGCAGCTTGCAGCTTGCGCATAGTGATGTTTGTGGGTCCATGCAAACTCCGTCCTTGGGAAATTACCTTTACTTCGTGACTTCATTGATGATTACTCTAGGCATTCATGGGTATTTCCGCTTAAAGCGAAGTCCGAAGTTTTTATGTGCTTCAAACAATTTTTGGCTATGGATAAAAATGTCTTGAAATGTACTATGGGCACCCTCCATTCTGATCGAGGGGGGGAGTATATGTCTCATGAATTCAATGCATTTCTGGCTAGTCATGTGATAAAACACCAATGTACAGTGCCTTATACACCTCAGCAAAATGGTATTGCTGAGAGGAAAAATAGATCACTTACAGAAATGGCACGATGTATGGTCAAAAGTCAAGCTTTGCCGCATTCTTTTCGGCTTGAGGCCATCATGTGTTCCACTTATGTAGTAAACAGGGGTCCTAAGAAAGCTTTGCAGTCTACTACTCCATATGAAGCATGGCATGATAGAAAGCCTTCTATTGAGCACATGCGTGTTTTTGGTTGTTTGGCATATGCTTTGGTGCCACAAACACAGCGCATAAAATTGGATGATAAGGCTATCAAATGTATTTTTGTTGGTTATAGTGCTGAAAGAAAAGGTTACAGGTTGTATCATCCGCAAACAAAGCGTATTCTGGTTTCACAGGATGTAGTGTTTGTGGAAGATTCTGTTCAACCCTTGCTGTCATGTACTAGAGACAATAATGTAAGCTCATAGGACATTTATGACACTTTGTTGCCTCTTTTTAGTGGTGGAAATATGAATGTAATTTCCAATGAGACAAATGTACAGCCTATGGGGGTTTCTGAAAATGTTACAGATCATCCTATTACTGATTCAGATGTACATGATGTACTTGATGCAGAAAGGGCTGAAAATGAGCAGGCTAGAGGTATGCCAAAATGGCTGGTGCACACTTTGGGTGATAGTAAATTGAATGCACCTTTGTCTAGTCGAACTCGTTCAGTCTCTCACCATGCATCTTATGCATCATATTGTTATGCTTTGGCTGTGTCTAGCTTACTTGATGTTGAGGAGCCTCTGTCTTTTGATGAAGCACAGAATTCAAAAAATTGGATGGCTGCCATGCAATTAGAATATGATGCACTTATAGAAAATGACACATGGACTTTATGTGATTTGCCTCTTGGCAAAAAGGCCATTGGTATGAAGTGGGTTTACAACTTGAAAATGCAAGCCAGATGGTGAGATTGATTGCCATAAGGCTTGACTTGTTGCAAAGGGTTATGCACAGCAAAAAGGAATAGATTATGAAGAGACTTTTGCTCCCACTTGTCGTATGACTACTCTGCATTTTCTATGTGCATTGGTAGCTCATTTTGGTTGGGATGTACATCAGTCAGACATTGTTACTGCTTTCTTGAATGGTGACATATTTGAGGAAGTTTATGTAACACAGCCTTGCGGTTTTGTCATAAAAGGACAAGAGGACAAAGTGTGCAGATGTAAGAAGGCTTTGTATGGGTTGAAGCAATCTCCTCATGCTTGGTATGAGAAAACTGACACTCATTTGGTTAAACGAGGCTTTCATAACAGTCCAACAGAAAGCACATTGTATGTAAAGCATGAGGGTGATGTACTTCTCATTGTGGTCCTTTATGTCGATGATTTGTTGATCACTGGACCAAATGAGAGACATATTGTTGAATTTAAGGCTGATTTGAATGCTACTTTCAAGATGAAATATTTGGGGCTGTTGCATCATTACTTGGGTATACAGTTTAAGCAGTGTGATGGTGGTATTTCCTTGTGTCAAAAAAGTTACATAGAGACATTGCTATGTAAGTTTGGACTTAATGATTGCAAACCTATTGCCACTCCCATGGAAACAAGTTTGAAATTGAGTCTACATGATGCTGGTGATCTTGCTGATGTCACTCTTTACCAAACTGTTTGTTGGCTGCCTCATTTATGTATGCAACACGAGGACGGATATTCAATTTGCAGTCTCACAGGTCAGCAGATTTATGCATAGCCCAGGGTCTAAGCATTGGCAGGCTATCAAGAGGATTATTCGCTACCTTAGTGGAACTTTACATCTTGGCTTGTTTTTCCCCAAGGGGGGATCATTGCCGCCAGACTTACATGCTTTTTCGGACTCAAATTGGGTTGGTTGTTTTGACACGCGAGTGTCCACAAGTGGTTTTTGTTTCATGCTTGGCAGTTCATCTATATCATGGTTGATCAAGAAGCAACCTACTGTGGCCACTTCGAGTTGTGAGGCTAAGTACAAGGCAGTCTTCACAGCTACGGTTGAGTGTGTATGGCTCAGACGCCTTATGGCTGATTTGGGTGTTGGACAGGACACTGCCAACACTATCTACACTGACAGTCAGAGCGCATTGGAAGTTGTTGCGAGGAACCCAGTTTTTCATGCTCGCACAAAGCACATTGAGGTGCATTACCACTATGTCAAGGAGAGACTCTCGGCAGGAGAGATCAGCTTGGCTTATGTGCCAACATAGGACAACCTTGCAAATCTTTTCACAAAGGCATTGTCTTGTGAGAATCTTGAAGCTTTCCGCAAAGCTTTGGGCTTACTCCCCTTTGTGGACTAATCATGTCCTCACGGCATGGCACTTCCCTTTACTCATGTGCCAGCTCTCGTTCACCGCATCACTCCAGGGGGGATTTGTTACCATATACATGTGGTAGTGATGTGTGTGAACACACTAGGACCACTGGGACATTTTTTCCCTCTTTAGGAGGTTTTTGCCCCTGAGCATTGTATAGACGCCCATCACTCTAGGGCTATCAATCTTTCCATTGCACACTAAGTAACACACTCTCTATTGTGTGCCTTGAGCTTCCTTCGTCTTCTCCAAGCTGTGTGCATTTCTCTGCAACCCTAATTCTAACAGATGGAAGCGGCTTATAGGATCATATGGGTACAAATGGCCATCCACCCAAATATCAGCATTGGTCTCACAAGCGGTGTGACGTTCCTGTGATCACCTTTTCTCACCCTCACTAGCGGTCTTCGGTGCAAATGTTGTGGGTAAGAAAATATGTATGCTTTTGGTGTGTGGAGTACGTGGTGGTGGAAGCAAACCATTTGTGATGTCCGTGAGCACCATGGAATCTGTTGCGTGAGGAAGCAAATGATGAAAAGATAGAGGGGGAGGGGTAGGGAGATTGAAGAAGATGGGAGGAGAGAAGGAGGGAGTGGGGGGAGGAAGAGATTGGGGAGGAGGAGGAAGGTAGGGGCAGGGAGGGAGAGGAGAATAAGAGAGAAGGGAGGAGGGAGGAGGAGGAGAGAACAAAGTGTTTTTTACTTTTTGGGGGAAAATATTTTTGAAAAAATGGACTTTCTAAGCTTGTGGGTTAAGAAATGGGTCAAAAAATGATTTTTGGATATGTATATATGCTAAGAGGGAGTTTTAAGTAAAAAATAAGTAAAAATGATTTATTTTTTTAAAAGTCAAATTTTGACTCTTAGTGACCCACGTTTTTGCTGATATGGTCACAGCCCTATGCTTCCTTCACTTTAAAAAAGCTAGAGAGAGAAAGTAACCCCTTCGGTCCACATCCTACATTTGTCTAAAAAAGAACTACCTTCTTCAATGCCCTTGCCCCCTTAACCCCACACAACATTAGCCTTAATCCCTAAAAATTAGGATTCCTTACAAGGCCCATGCAAGGTTCATATTTCTCCTAATGCTAGGGTACCACTGGGCCCTGAATGGTTTGTCCCCACATTTGCATTAAGATTTAGCTCAGATTCTTTGTCCTCATAGTCAATTTCAATTGATGATTCTGACCCCAAATTGTATGGGCTATAGTCTAATGAGACGCTACTGGTTCCAATGCGAGTCAAACCTTCATCGTGTAGGTCAGCAGAAGCTATATGCATAGCTTCTAGCATATTTAAGGGTATGAGTAATGGCATTTCATTCCCCTCAAGTGTTACCCAGGTCATCCCCATTTTCCCCAAGTGTCTATGGTTGCTGCTAGGTGGACCCAATCCACATTGTCCGACTCAGTCATTCCAGGTAGTACGTCCATATAAGGGGAATCTTCCCCAACATCAGTGTCCGCTTTACACGCTGCAAAGGGGCTGAGTGAGTTGTGGTTTCAGATCTATGATCAATTATAAACCTGTTTCCTTGAGGATGTGCTTGACCAGTCACAAGATCCACTCAAATGACAGAATCTTGGAACTGCAAGTAAACATGGTTTTTAGACCAATCATGCACCATTTTTGCTTCCCTCATGAAAGGAGGTCCTAAGATCATCCCAGATGCCATAGTGTGCTTGGAGAAATCCGTAACAATGAAGGTAATTCTTATTTTATGTCCAAATACCTTGATCTTGAGATCTTCTAGCATCCCAATAGGTTTAACAATAGACCCATTGGCTATCTTTATTACTATGTTGTGGTTCCAAGGTGAGGTCTTCCCATAGTTTCCCAGTAATTTTTAGTCACAATGCTAACCCCAGTGCCACCATCAAGGATTCCCTTCACAGTTAACCCCTTAGTAGTGATTGGTATGGTAGCATTGGATTCATCGCCCTCAAAGTATCGTCCCAACTTGTTAACAGGTATTTCTACAACAAGGTTCTCATCAAGGTTGGGTTGTGGATCTAAGGGTTCCTCCTCTATTGGCATCTCCCTAGCTCCATCCATCTGTGCAAATTGTGGTAGCCCGACCTTTAGTTCTCCATTGAGAAAAGCTCGAAGAGCTAAGAATAGCTCAGGGTCTCCATATAGTTTGGACATGATGGTGGTTCTGACTTCTGAACCCATGAAATCCATCAATTTGGCAATATTTAACGGCATCTTTTGGGCTTCAGTTCCTTGATGTGGGGAAGATGGGATCTCCATTTCTTCAATAGGGTCAGGTAGTCTCTCTGTAAACATTCTTTCCATCAAGAAGTGAGTACGTCCACTTTTCCATGACTTTAAGTCACTTTCTCATTGGATGACACTAGGTATGGCTAAGGGTCTATGGACTTGGTGAGGTTGTTGCGTTGTAGGGAACACTGTGTTTGTAATCTGGATCTGCCTAGGTGCTGGTTCTAGATCCCTTGGGTATCTTCTACCAAACTCATTAATTGCTTGACTCATTTGATCTCCTCTGTAGAGTTTGGATAAGTTCCTATCTTCTTCTTGGATCTGGCCATTGTGGCTCATGAAGAAAACCTTGTTGGTTTCTATCTTGGTGGTCGTTTTGGTCTCCAAGGTTTCACCAAAATCAGAATCTCTTCAGTGTCGTTCATTTTGAATTGGGGTCTGACTTCGCTACTTTTTGCGATCTCTTCCTTCGTGTTTTCTTCTTTTTCTGAGATTGGGCAATTGATGTCGTGTCTCTTTCCTCAAGAATATAATTTTGTTTTTGGAGCATCAATCATCTGAGTACGTTTATAGGTACCACAAGTGTACTTTGTGATGTCTCCTCGGTAACCTCAATCAAGTTTAATGGGTGATCTTCAGCACATTTGGATTATTTGAACATTGGGCAATCAAATGATCTATGCCACATCAATTACACATGAGTATCGGCATTGTAGACGTGCTCGCTTGATTGGTTTGCATTAGTGTGGCATTCTTTTGTAGCTTAATAGGACACTCAGCTACACAATGTAGACCTCCACACTCATAGCATTGAAGAGGTGGTCTCTTAGCAGTGTAATTGATATTTTGGTCTCTTGCAGCAAGAGTAGCTACTTGATAGACAGGTTTGACTTGTCCCTAATAGTCCTCCATGTAGTATTGTGGGCTTTCTTCAAGCACATCAATCCCATAGGCAATATTAGGGTCTATATCTTCCTCACAGCCTTCCAAACAAGCAATAGATGACTCACATCAAGCCCATAGGCAATATTAGGGTCTATATCTTCCTCACAACCTTCCAAACGCAATAGATGACTCACAACCCACTTGATTCACAGAAGTGATTCTCGGATGTGGTGGTTGTGGTCCTAGCACTGGAGGTGGTAAGGGTGTTGTTTGAACAACATTTTGGGCCCTAGGAACCATGTGTTGTGATGTTTGTTTAAGAGGTGGAGCTTGCATCAATGCAGGCACTTGAGGTGTGTCTGTCCATGCTAAGGTTGGTCTATTGGCTATCGCGTGCTTAAATACTATGCAATCCTTAGCTTGATGACCATACCTCCCACAGGCATTGCAATTCCCATTGAATTTTACTCTAAAAGTAGGGTATTCACTGGTACTATGTGGTCCATAGCATACCAAGCACCATTGTTGGTCCCTTCTTGGATACATATGATTGTTTTGCGGGGAAAATTGTCTTTAAGACTCTCTTGAATGGCCTTGGTGAGATCTACTAAAGTCATCTCGGATATCTTTGTCTCCTTAGCAATAGACTTTAGGGTCATTGGTTGATGCCCCGATGCTTGTAAGCTAGTACATTTAGGGTCAACAGACACTCTTTCTGCTTGAATCATTAAATTTTCCTCCAATTGGATCGCATTGGTGGTGACTGCTTCCCAAGTGGTGATACCTCTAAGGACTAGGCCATTGTAGATATCCTCATGTCATAATCCCCTAATGAATCTATCAAGCAATTGATTATTATTGAAGCACTCATTTGTATTACAACGAGAATTCAAATGCCTTAAGCGACTAATAAAGTCTCTCACTGACTCTCCTTCCTCTCATTGGGGTTTCTGGAGTTGAGAGGCTACACACCAAAGCACTCCCTCTCGTATGTATTTTTTCAGGAACAGTCTCCTAAGAGTCGGGTAAATCATTTTTTCTTTCTCCCTTAGGGTTCTAAACCAATCCCCTGCCTTCCCACGTAAGGTTAGGCTTAAAGCATTACTCTTATGCAGGTCATTGTGTTCTCCTAGAGAATCGCATATTTGTTCAAACACTTTGATATGCTTTCTCACATTCCCATCTCCACTAAATTTTTGTGTGAGCTTGGCTATTTGTACTGCCTTACTTCTAGGTTCTCTATCAGGCGTGTTACGCATATTCTTAGCAATAGATCGACCCATAGCTTGAGAAAATGTTGCCAAGTCACCTAATTGAGTAGGCACCGTGGGTGAAGGTGCTCCAGAGACTACATGTGGAGTAGGTATTTGCATTGGGCTTGGCGCATAGGAAGCCCTTGGGTTCCATGTTTGGTACAGTGTTGCGCCATGTGGCGGCCCAAAGTTCATATGTGTGGCCCTCGGCATAGCAGACATCGGATGTGACATGCTAATGCTAGCCAGTATGGTCCCATGGAAATAAGAACTTGGGTGTTGTGGTTTGGAGCATAGGTTGTTCCGAAAATGGGAGGGGTAGGGGCTACATGAGTACAGGACCTATAGGTGTATATGATTGGCACACTTGTAGGTACTATTGCAGGCATTGAGCTACCATGTACTGGTGCTTTACTAACAAATGAGGTCCATGGTGTGTTTCTTGGCATGCCCATCATTGGGGTAGGCATGGTAGCCGTGGTGTCATCAAGGGAAAGATGAGCTAGACTTGGAAAAGTAAAGCTATCACTTGTGGGCTCAGATTGCACTAAGACCCCTGGCAAAACAACATATAGAGGATCCATCGGACTTTGACGGAGTCTCCATTTGCGATAAGGTTGGTTGTTTATCCTTCCCTGCATCCAAGAATCTCATGAGGCTCATTGAAGCAAGTGGATCCCGTTGTTCTATCTCTCTAGCTCAATAACCCTATTGATGACCTCACAAACTATTTGTTGTTGATCCTCCACACTAGTAGCACCCATTGTGGATTGTAGGACATCTAACCAACCCACATGATAGGTATGGTATGTGTATAGGTCGGTTAGAGTTTCCATTTGTATTTTGTACTCCCAGTTCTCATTTAGAAACGCTCCGTCTAGGATTGAGGTGCTAGGGGTGTCTTTTGAACTAGATGCAATTTGGATCTCTATGGGTTGACCCTTAGTGGCCGCTAATTCAGGAGCACTTGATTGCTCTCCTAGCAAGGATATTGACATAGGAGCTTTCGCTTTCAACTCTCTTGTTGCTCCGCCTTGTGTAAGCTCTGAATTTCCTTTTCCCTAGCCGCGATGATATACCACTCAACCTCTTGTACTTCGGCAAGGCTTCTACCATCAGGTAATATAACCTCGAAGAGAAATAGCCTTGAAGAGTCAGGGGGTGCAGTGAATGGAGTATTCACGTGTACACTCTCTAAGAGCATGGGGTCTACATTGGTCATGAATGGAAAATTTACTTCCCCACCCCCCTCTTTTACATCGTTAGCTCCATGTTCAAAGCGAGTGGCTCTACTAAAGGTTTCCTTCAAGCGGCTAAGCACGCTCGGCCCAAACCGTAGGCCCATGGCATCCATGTCTTGGATTGAGCTATCAGGATTAGGCATTGGGTAACCCTCCATGACGTCGTAGTTAGAGGAAGAGTCACTGGATGCTATATGCGGGTCCTGAGTGGTACTACATTGGGTTCCCGCTGAGGGCCTAGAACCTAAAGTAGGTGGGTATTGAGAACTCGCGTAAATCGAAATGCTCGCTAGTTGCTCGGCCTCTAGCACATGACCAGAGCGCAGATGCCATGTGTCTTTGGTACCCTACAAGCATCCATGAATACCCTCGAAGGTTAACTACCTAATTTTTGGGGCGTTTTTTACCCCGTTTTCACTCGTTTTTTATGTTTTTTAATATTTTTTAATGACCGGTTTTTGGATTAAAGCATGTGCTAGCAAAAAAACAAGCATATCACTCCAAGGGTCATGGTGTGCTTTACAGCACAACGTTCTGTTACCCGAAGCTCCAATGGTCCTCAAAAAGGTCAATTTTTAGTTAGACATGAGGCTAAAATAAGTAACTTTAAAGGATGACTAAGACCTGAGCCTGAGCGTGGGCTTGGGCTTGGGTCTGGCCTTGGGTTTGGAGAATGTTCCCGACCCTGGTCCTACCTTTAAATTTTTATTTTTTATTTTTTTTCTTTTTTTCTTTTTTCTTTTTTCTTTTTTCTTTTTTTTTGGGATAAGGTTGTCGCAGTCGCGTTGTGTGCGCTCGAGCACACACACGCCTAACCTACCTACTCACAACTAATAGAGCTATTGTTACACACTAACACAGTACTACAACAACTCATTAGCTAACAAATCTACTTATTGTACTTTACACAGAACTAACATTATGGATCTACTACAAACACAGTACCTTTCAACACCTTATTAACAAATAATACACAGCAGCAAAACAAACTCCTTCTCAACAAACACACCTTCCTTCTGTACCTTTCCTACATTTCAAAATGCACCACAAAGCAGCATAGAGTGCTACTCAAGCTTAATGCAGGGCATTTCCCTGACAGTGGCGCCAAAAATGTGCGTGTCTGTCGCACGTGTCAATGCAAGGGACTTGCCGTACACTGTATGCAAGCCACAAATGGCTACAAGCACACAACCAGACTAATCTATCAAGCTTAAGAGAGCAAGGGTATGTGAATCACCGCCCTACGCTTGCCTTCATGGAGGATTCCTTTCCGCGAAGAAGAAGGAGCTACTGTCATGCCGCGCTCAATCGCTTTGCCACCGCCATGCCATCGTCGCAATGCTCAATCTCACTCTCTCTCTCTCTCTCTCTCTCTCTCTCTCTCTCTCTCTCTCTCACGCATACACACACACACACACACACACACAGAGATGAAGAAGAAGAAGATGGAGATGGAGCACTTGAGCACTCTTCAATTGCACAAATGAAAGAATGAGTGATTTTCAGGTTTAGTATGTTTCAGTTAGAGTGTGCCTCTCATCGGCGATCACTCTTACCCTTTTCCTACAGACCGCCAAGCCCGGCCCATGACTACTAGAAGTGGATGCCACTGGTAAACAATCCAATTTAATGTCACACAATATATGCACTAGCCAATTTGGCATACCTCTAGCCTACTTATTTTCAGCCCTTTCCTCATCAAGTACATCATGTACATCTGCATCAGGAATAGGTTGATCTATAACAATTTCAGAAACCCGCATAGGCTGTACATTTGCCTCATTGGAATTTACATTCAAACTTCCACCACTGAAAAGAGGCAACAAAGTGTCATAAATGTCCTATGAGCTTACATTACTATCTCTAGTACATGACAGTAAGGGCTGAACAGAATCTTCCACAAACACTATATCTCGTGAAACCAGAATACACTTTGTTTGTGGATGATACAACCTGTAGCCTTTGCTTTCAGCACTATAACCAACAAAAATACATTTGACAGCCTTATCATCCAATTTTTTGCATTGTGTTTGTGGCACCAAAGCATATGCCAAACAGTCAAAAACACGCATGTTCTCAATAGAAGGCTTTCTATCATGCCACGCTTCATATGGAATAATAGACTGCAAAGCTTTTGTAGGACACCTGTTTAGTACATAAGTGGCACACATGATGGCCTCAAGCCAAAAAGAATGCCGCAAAGCTTGACTTTTGACCATACATCATGCCATTTTCATAAGTGACCTGTTTTTCTCTCAGCAACACCATTTTTCTGAGGTGTATAAGGCACTCTACATTGGTGTTTTATCCCATGACTAGCCAGAAATGCATTAAATTCATGAGACATATACTCCCCTCCATCGGAACGGAGGGTGCGCATAGTACATTTCGAGACATTTTCAGCCATAGTTAGAAATTTTTTGAAGCACATAAAAACTTTGGACTTCGCTTTAAGCGGACATACCCATGCATGCTTGGAGTAATCATCAATAAAAGTCACAAAGTATAGGTAATTTCCCAAGGACGGAGTTTGCATGGGCCCACAAACATCACTATGCACAAGTTGCAACCTGCATGTGGCCCTAACTAAACCATCCTTTGGAAACTTAGAACGCTGCATTTTACTCAAAATACAGCCTTCACAAACATCTTTGACAGGTGCTTCAAGAGGTGGCAAAGAAGCAACCATATCAGCTTTCTGCAAACGCAGCAAAATTTAGATGACCAAAACGTGCACGCCAAAGTTTTGCATCTGAAATATCTCTTTTATCTGCAACTGCATTTGCAAGAAAATTTCCACACTTGTTATACAAAGTGATCTTATATAGCCCACGGCACAAAATCCCAGATGCAACAATTTCATCACCAAAACTGAGATCATAAACTATACATCTGTCATCCACAAATTTGACTACAAGTCCAAGTCTAGCAAGTGCGGATACAGACAAAAGATTCTTCTTGATCCCAGGTACACAAAGTGCATCAACAAGTGTGAAGGAATTGCCATTTGCAGAAGTAAGCACAATCTTTCCAACTCCCTGAACCGGATAAGAGGCATTGTTGGCACAAGTGACAGAATTCCCATGAGGGACAGACTCGAGAGAGGTGAACAATTCACAATGTGAGGTAATGTGCTTTGTAGCACCACTATCAAAATGCCACACATGTGAATCTGCAGAACCTGGCATGCTGCATCATACATCGCAGAATTGTAAGTGCACTCTACACTAAAAGCCCATTCTGCATCAACATCAGCATCACAGTCTCCTTTGACAGAAGACTCAACAATGGCTGCATTTGTAGTGGAACCAGCATTTGCAATGGAACCACCCTATTTCTTCTTAGCCTCTTTGGCCTTCAGCTTAGGAAACTGCTTGATCAAGTGATCATTAGCTTTACAATGATGACAACGCATCTTCTTTTTTCCCTTATCACCAGAATTGCCAGACGAAGTGCTGCTAGCAAAAGCATTGGGAACAAAAGTTTTTCCACTCGCAGCAGAACCATAAGAAGTGGCTGCATTGTTGTTACCACCCTTTCTTTGAGAAGCAATAAAAGCCTATTCAATTGCATGTTGTCTAGTCTTGTTCTTTTTGGAAATTGACTCTTGCAACAACAATGTGCATAATGAATCAAACTTGACAACTTCAGGATTTCCTTGGGTCATAAGTCTCCAAGTACTAGCAAAAGTCTGGTAAGAATCTGGTAAGGCATCGAGAACAGTCTGCACAAGGGAACTGTCCGAAATGACTTCACCTGCAAAAATAAGTTGCTCATTGATATCCTTGACACCAGCAAGGAAAAATTCCATATCATCTTCCTCATGCATAATCTCCGATTCCAGCTCTTTATGCATCAAAGCAATTTTAGCCTCATTGCGACTTGCATAAACACCATCCAAAATATCCCAAGTCTGTTTTGCAAATTTTGTTGAATGAATGTGAGAAACAATGGTGCGCTTCACAGACAATGCAATTAATGCATGAGCATGTGCATCCTTTACATCCCAACAAGATTGTTCTATCGTAGGCAAAACAACTCTAATAGCAGCAATCCTTGCAGCAAGACCTGCCACATCCTCAACATCGCCTAGATCCTCAAAACCAGGACGTACATCAATGCCCTGCACAATATTCCAGATTCCCTTTGACACAAGAACGTGTTGCATCATATAAGCCCACATAGGGTAATTGTTCCCATCGAACCTGTCCTTAGCAACAAACAATCTTGAACACATCTGTGTTGTAGTCAGTCATGGTAAATGTTGCACCTCATGTGAAAACTGCCCGAAAGCAGGAGAAACAAAGTGCGAACAACATGTGCTATATAGCACAAACCGTAGAATATTGTAAGGCACCTATTATGCAAAAAACGGCACTGACAAAAATTCTACACAAAAATGACAAAATTGCATGTGCAGACCTGCATGTAGTGGAAACGGAGGCTGAAATGAGCCTGAATCAGAATTTTGAGCATATCGAACTCTAAGAGGTCTCCCAAAATATTTGTCGACTTGTGAACACTTGCCAAACCTCACTGAAATCGAAGAAAGTGAGCAGGCATGCGGTGCTGGAGCAGCTGGCGACTGAGCCCGGGACGACGCAACCTGCTCTGATACCAATTGTTGGAATTAGGGTTACAGATAAATGCACACAGCTTGGAGAAGATAAAGGAAGCTCAAGGCACACAATGGAGAGTGTTACTTAGTGTGCAATGGAAAGATAGATAGCCCTGGAGTGATGGGCGTATATACAATGCACAGGGGAAGAAACCTCCTAAAGAGGGAAAAAAATGCCCCAACAGTCCTAGTGTGTTCACACACATTACTACCACATGTATATGGTAACAAGGCCATGGTCTTGAACAGTGGAAGGACATACCATTGCTTTGTTCGGGCATGTGTACAAGCGACAATATGACTTTCTATCATCATCCTACACGGTGCAACAGGGCATGGTCTGAACGTTGGAAGCATCTCCTATCACTTTGTTCGAGCAATCTTATAAGGTTTTAGACAATTTGTTCTTATCTTCCCAAACGGCACGATAGGGAGTGGTCATGAATGTTGAAAGTACCTTCTATTGCTTTGTTCGGGAAATCTCATAAAGTGTCGAAAGATTTCTTCCCACATGACACTGTAAAGTTGGAAGCACCTCCTATCGCTTGGTTTGGGCATGTTTTCCGACTTACTAGTACCTTTTTGACTTTCATATGGCAAGGACAAAGCAAACTGCAAGAAAATTTTACCAAGTTCTAGAGGATTCAGAGAAAGATGATAACAACCAACAAGAATCAGTCAAGCCAGAATTGGGGAAGAAAGAGGAGGAGAAGCCACTTACACAACCTCACCAGAGGCCTGCTGCTAGGAAGATAATTAATTATCAAGTGAAATCTCTAAGGGAGATAAGGAAAGCACAGAAATCTACTTGTCTTCTTATCCCTAGGCTACCCTTCATGAGAGTTGTCAAGGAGATAGATTGGTGAGCATGATGAAAAGAAAAACTTTTGTTTCGGTGAGGTGGAAATATCAAGCCTTGATGTGGCTTCAGGAGGCTGTTGAGGATCTCTTAATAGACTTTATGAATGATAGCTACATTGCAGCTACATTTGTTCACATGGTCACATTAATGAGCAAAGATTTTGTGCTTGTGTCAAGGCTCAGGTACAAGTTTGATAGGGCTCTGGAGCCAATTCCTAGTGAGGATGTTAGGACCTAACAAATTTTAAATATTCCCCTTGCCAGCTAGCAGAAGAAATCACGGGTTGTCATTGAAGATGTTACACATCAATATGACACATGAAAGGCCAAGGATATCAAATCAAGAAAGGAGGTTGAGAGGGAGCAAGACATGATATCAGAAGATGCTATCCTTCTAGAGCAAGTAGAAATTTTAAGAGCATCCAACTCCCTCCTTTATGAAAACACTTTAGGCCAAATGGTTGTGGATGTCTCCATGTATGGGGATGATGAGGTGTATTGTGACATATTCCCTCAAGACACAAGTATGCTTGTAAACCCCAACATTGAGGTTGGTGATAATGTGTTCTTTATCTCTCTCGGGTATGTGTTGCCCATTTGGTAGTCATTAGTGCATATGCGCCTACAAGGGCCTCATTGGGGGATTTGTTTTCTTTGACTTCAGGTGTCTTATGAGGGATCTTCCAGAGGCTACGGCTATGCAAATATCCATACTTGATCCTCTAGTGAAATAGTGCCTATTCAACAAGAAGGGAAGCCTTTCAAGTTTTTTTGAATAATTTGACATGCTGACCTGCAACTACATAATGTATCCCTATGTTGAAGAGTAAGTATTAACTCCTGACAGGTTTTTATATTTTTGTGGTATTTCTAGCTAATTGTTATTTTCGTATAGAGGGCATTAGTCTTATTATCTTCAATCTTTTGGAGAAAGATGTTATATTTATAAATTCACTGTCAAGTATCCATGGGAGAAGTAAATTGTAAGGCTGAAGTATGATCTATGCTTGATGGCCCCTTGTTTTCTATTAGAAGATTTTTGATAGATGTCTTCTTGCACTGTTGCCAAACTTATTTTTGGTCACTTAAGTACCACAAATAAGGATTACAATATAGAAGCTTTCAAGTACTACAATCAAAAAGTGCCTTAACAAATAGACTCAACATCTTGTGGATGGAGGGTGCTTGAAAATGCATGGAGATATCTTGAGTCAAGGTGCAGGATGACTACACTCATTGTAAGTGTGCATCCCATGTTCCATTGATTTGTTCTAACTTCTTAACTTATACATATACTCATGTTCTTTATTTTCTTTTTCTATTTGCTGCAGTTGCATGAATATCCAAAGTCTTGGGTCATGTGGGTGGGAGAGAGGCTATTTATATGGTTCTGGAAAGATCAATAAACCCAAATGATATAGACTCTCCTATGGCACCAATTACAGATGACCGAGAGTCTCCTTTGCCACCAAATAAAGGTAGAGCCACCAAGGGTTTGGATGCAAAGAAAAGGGATCACAAGAAGAAGAGCCATGCAAAGATTCCTTCAAAGAGGAGCCATACAAAGAAAAGCCCTTCAAAGAGGATCCATACAAAGAAGAGTCTTGCAAAGAAGATCCCTACAAAGACGATCCATGCAAGGAGGATCCATGCAAAGAAGAGCCATGTCAAGAGGAAGAGCCCCAACAAGAAGAAGAGCCCTACTAAAAGAAAAGCAGATGCAAAGGGCCATCCATTCCATTCACTATTGAAATTAAAGTTTTAAAAGAGTCGTCCAACTAAGAATAGTAAGGGGAGGCACCTTGATCACCTTTCAAACTACCATTCATGTTGCCAAAGAAGGTTGCAAAGTCACCCAAGTCAACCACTCCTCAGGAGCCCAATGCACCAACCCCCATAGAACCCATTGCCAAGTCCCCCATGCCAAGCCCTGAGGAGCCCAAGTCATCATCCCCCAAGGAACCTAATTCACCACCACTCCCTCCTGGATTGACTTCACCCCCTCCTGAACACAAAAGAAAAAGAGTCTCTAAGGATGTAGGATCCTCCCAGGAAAAAATAAAAGTGGAGTTTCATGATTGATTACTCTACAAAATTTATGTACACTTTTTTTCATTTTGTCCATATGAACATACACTCTTTGGTGGTTCATAATTTTGTACTTCAAAATCTAATACCAACTATTCAATTCTTGAATGTGTATCAAGGTGTCATGTAAATTTAAAACAACATAAATAATGATCACAACAAGGGTAGAAAAGACATGTACATTTGCAAAATGCAATGATTATAGCATTGAACCCCAGTTTTGTCAAGTCCTTGCAAGTGGCTCAAATACAACTCTTTTTGGGGGGAGACATGTGATACAATAGGTTGAATTATCCATCCTTCTACTCACAACAATTCCATCCACTTTGAATATATACTCAAGAGATTCTCTAACATCCTGTAGTCTCCAATTTGTTGTTACTATAAGGCTTCTATGCTCAATGTGTGGATGGACTATGACCTTTAGTTCAAACTCTGGACAATTTTCCTCAGAGTCGAGAGAAACCCAACTATCTAACTTGCTTCTCCATCTCCTATAGTCATAGCCCAGAACTAATGATTGACAACATGGTTGATATGAGATAGACATAGAATCTGGGCTTATTCTACAACTGATATTATTGCCAATATGGAAAGTCTTTTTGGTACTCCATCCTTCTCCAAGTACATTATCCAGTTCAGTTCATAAAAAGTATTCTATTAAGCCACATCGTCTTTGTCCTCTGCAAATCCATTGTTTTGAAACATGTCACAAAGACATGTATAGGAAAGAACCATTGAACTTTAATCCTTCTTGAAATTTTACTCGGAGACATAGCTTTAAGGATGTCTTCTTTGATCTTGGATTTGAATCTTGACGTAGTACATGCATCAGAGGATTCCGAATCAAGTGATCTTATGGTGGGAATGGGTAACTGATGTAGTTCTCCATATGCACCTTCTCGTGATGGAACCTTGTATTTTGCAAAATAGACAAACAAATCCATTGTGTTGTAAAAATAAGGTGGCTTGTTCAGCATACATAACATCTGAAATCCCCTTATGCATTGCTTTGAATGTCCCACTTAGGCTCTCCATAAGCTGCCACTCCAGAGCTGTTGAAGGAAAGATGTTTGAAATACAATCAAAAAATAAGAAAGAACAATGGGAGAATGATAAATTCATTGTATCAAATAGATAAGATCTATATTCCTTATAGTAAAAATCTAGTGTGGGATGTTCATCCAAGTCTAACACCATATCCTTGTCCATGTACACATGTTGAACCTTAGCTAGCCAGCCATTGTTGGTCACTTTGAAAGCAAGAACATGACCTTTCCAATGGTTTTTTACTTTATCTTGTTTGGTTCTCTTCACTCTGTGTACACCTTTGCATGAAGGAAGCATTGTTACCCAATCATTCACACGAAAAGACATGGGTTTCCAAAGATCATCCTCTCTATCGTTATGAAAGCCACAAGAAGTTATGTTATGTGAAGGGTGACGTGTAGAAGACTCCATGGAAACTTAGATATTAGAGAAGAAAATTGAAAATACAGTGACGAAAACAAGCAAAGCTCTCACACAATGGAGGGAATGTGAAAGAATTATACGTTTGAAAAAAGTAGGTGATTTTTCATTAATGGCCTTGTTTTTAGGGCCTTCAAACTGAGATTTCATATATTTTGACAACAATTTTGTGAAATATAAAATAGAATAAAAGATCACACTTCCAATGGTTTTTTACTTTATCTTGTTTGGTTCTCTTCACTCTGTGTACACCTTTGCATGAAGGAAGCATTGTTACCCAATCATTCACACGAAAAGACATGCGTTTCCAAAGATCATCCTCTCTATCGTTATGAAAGCCACAAGAAGTTATGTTATGTGAAGGGCGACGTGTAGAAGACGCCATGGAAACTTAGAGATCAGAGAAGAAAAATGAAAGTACAGTGACAAAAAGAAGCAAAGCTCTCACAAAATGGAGGGAATGGTGAAAAAAGTATACATTTGAAAAAAGTAGGTGATTCTTCAATAATGGCCTTTTTTTAGGGCCTTCAAACTGAGATTTCATATCTTTTGACAACAATTTTGTGAAATATAAAATAGAATAAAAGATCACACTTCGGTATTTTGGGTCGCAAATTTAATGGGCTTACTCGCCAAAAGCACCTAAATATAGCACTTTTGGCCTTGTGATCAAAACATTTAGCCACTCTCCACCCAAATAGGACCATCAAGACCCAAGATAGAGGAGACAAGAGTGCCATACTTTTGTATACGTGTCAAATGACTATTAGACTTGTAAGGACATAGGTCCTATGGGCAAGGCCATCGGCACGGCCGGATAGTGTGTACACTAGGGGGAGGCTATAAGATAGCATGGTTGGGTGAAGACTAGCACACGCATTACCACCGCCCTTTCACTAGTATCCAAGCTATTTTTGGAGAAGAGGAAAAGGGGGTTGCATGTGCATGCAACGCTATCGATAAATTTGCGGTCTTGCCAGGAAAGCACTGGGCTTATGGCTGTGAGAGTTTGTGAGAGAACTCAACAAAAACTATATGAAGGAGTTAAACCATAGATGCCATGAAGACTAGGGTTTGGAAAGAAGTTCAATCAAAGAAGACTCACTCTTTCTCTCTTGCACTCACACACACAAAGAAAGAACGCAAAAGAGAATGTCAAAACAATACGAAGATGAAAAAATCAAGGCTATGGTCATATCGTATCATGGGTAATATGAAAGGGTTAACAGATGAGTTAATGGCATTCAATCTTGGCTGCCCAAATAGGCTACGAATTGTTCTTTGGAATTGTAGTTTTGTGCTTACCATAATATATATATTTTGTCTAGTGATTGGGATTAATTGTGTGTACAAATCCTCTTGGTTCATAGCAAGATAACTACGCTTACATCAAAAGAAAAATTATAGTCTATGAGAGGTAGTATGATGGGATCCGGTGATAGAAGTATTTCATTGAGCCTTTTAGGGCTGAAGAGAAACACTATACGTTGTTGAAAGTGTATTTTACGGCTAATCCATACGTTAATTCTAATAGATCGTACAGAGTGAAAGCGATAGAAATGATCATCATGTGGGTTATTCATCTAGGATAGTATGTGAGAAATGTAGATATGAGAGAAGTGAAGAGATGAGAAGTTTTCCTCCCAAGCCCTATTCTTGCCCGTAGGCAATAAGGATACTGCGGGGAGAGATGTACCTGTAGCAAAGACAACCTAGAGAGGATGAATGAATGAGAGAGATAGGTTTGGTTAAGGAGATGAGATTAGATACATATATATATATATGTTGGATTAGAGATGAAAATGAAAACAACAAGAAATCAAGAAAACATCAATGTAGAACACATCTTACTTGAAACCCTTCGGCACCATTATTGATGGAGAGAGAAGAAGAGTGGATAATTCCACTTTGATTGATACGCCAAGTACAACACCTTCTTTGATTAGAGTTGATCCTCCAAGGATGGCATACAAGAATGGCTAGTTTTCCTCTAGGAGAAAGTGTAGGCTTGGGCTTATGTTAATGGGGCTAAGTACAATTAGGCATTACTACTCACTCCCTCAAGAATTCCTCTCATCAATGGCTTGAATGCTTGACTTCCTTCCAAGGAAGAAGAGGTCCCCTTTTATAGGTGAAGGGAACCCACAAGGGTTTACACAAGAAGAGAGGAGCCAGTGTGAACAAGAATTGGAAAAGTTGGAAATGAGTTGTCCATGCATGATGTGGGCAGACTGGGGTCCAGTATTTTGATCATATCTCCTCAACCGTAGCTCCAAATAAAAAAGTAAAAATATGGGCAAAAACTTCAGCTCATTAGCTACGATTTTCATTTTAAAATCATTTTCCAATTCGGATTGGAACCTTGTGTAAAAAATTCATCAAAATAAGGTCCATTTATGGCAGCAAAAGTCTTCATGTGGTCTCCTTAGCCTTGACTTTCATTTAATTCCAAAGGACACCTCATGCCATATGAAAGCATGACATTGCTCCTTGACAAAATTTTGTAATCATGCTTGCAATAATGCATTAAAATAAGTGTATCTTTGAAATCATGCCACCTAGTGTCCCACTAGGATTTGATTCTCTTCTAGTAGCTATTTAAAAAGAAATATAAGAAAAGTATAAAAAATACATAGAATATATATATATTGGAGTTTACCCTAGATATAGGATCTAGCTAGGGTGTGAGATGATAATGAAATAGTAGAAATAAAGAATCAATGCTTTTTGCCCCAAGTTAAAGAGGCGGAGCTATTGATGCTTTTCCCATAGTATTTTCTGATGGTAAAGTAAGGATATGTTACCCTTGAGAAAAATAATAGGATGAGATAGAAGGCTTATTATTATACTTAAATATGCATATGTACATTATAGGAAAGATAATTATGTATCTAAAAAATTACAAGATAACTCTTGTAGCATGCGTTCCCACTATGTACGTGTCACAACACGACATCCACCCCCTCTAAACCTGCACATCCTCCGGCATGTGCCAACCTCATGGTAACTTGTGAAAGAAATTGTATCCCCTGTCATCCCATGACCTCCTCCAGGATCATATGGGTAACTCAAAAACTTATATTGTACTAAGCATTGAGATTCTCCGCATCTTTTAATTGCTCTCGGATCAGAAGGAATTGTTATATACATTTGTCTCCAAAACATCTGTAACAAATCTCCATTATGCGCAAAATCTTCATGACGTAGAGACATAAGTTCCTCATCCTCCTCTTCAAAAAACACTTCCAGGCTTCCTGTAATATACTTGAAAGATTTTTGAAACTGCACTTCAACCTTCTGACCAACCTGTAAATCCATATGTACCTCTTTCGCATAGAAGTCTGAATCTGCATCTTCATTCTCAAAAGAATCCTCTAGATAGCCTTTCTCAACATCGAGAGAAACCTCGGAAATGTGCATGGTAAACCTCTCATCAATTCTCTCACCTTTTACCAAATACCTCTCCAGCTTTATAGCATAAAACTTTGCATACCTCTCAAATATGGTGTCTAATTCCCTTCCAAATCATCCTGGTAGGTATGCTCCCGGTCACTTGTAACCGACTGCTCAAAAACCTCCTTGGAGTTAGTCTCTGACACAATATCTTCACCCCTTCTTCGTTTTTGACTCATCGCTAAATTATCTTCAATTGAATCATGTCTCCACTCATCTAGGGAGAACCCTTCTTCATTACATGACTCTGGTGTCAGCGTAGAGCTAGCATCCTCTTCTTGCTTCAAGGAATCACCATGTATACCCTTCCTATCCATAGCAGATAGATGCTCACAAACCTGCTTGCAATATATACCCTGTGACACAAGACCTAAATCCCTTTTATACCTCAGATATTGTTTGCATACCTGCAGGCAACCCTGTATAGTAGGCACTTTATGGCAAGCATCTTTATTTGCATCTTCACACAGATAAGAAATATCACCCCAATCACAGACCATATCCCAAGAGGTTTCTTGCTCTTCTACTCTATCCTCTGATGTCACTTCAACCTGTATAGCATTCCCAAACACTTCTCTATCTTTGATTTGTGAATCTTGAAGATTCATAGCTTCATCTGCAGAACCCCAATCTCATGCAGAGAATGTGCATCTGTCATTCCTTTTGTTGGCTCTTTCTTCTTTCCTATTGTAGACTCCTCCATGAGTACTTCAGGTGGAGATGCTCCTTTTGTTGAGGGTGTTTGAGAAGGCATTGAGTCGCTTCTTCCCCCACTTCTAGAAGCTCTTTTTGATGGTCCTTCATCAGCATTCTCACGTCTGCGCTTCTCTTCTACAATTGCCTCATTTTGTTGGCATTTTTTAATGTAGGCATGCACTGACAATGAGTCCACTGGATCATTCCATCCTGTTTCTAGACGTATGCAATCACCTGCTTCATGTAGAATCTCTTTTGTAAGCTTTCCCTTTTTAGCTAATTGCATGACATTTGGCCAAATTTGACCATGATGGTCACTCACCTCTTCATCACAAAAATGTTCAATTTTTACTCCATAAGTAGCTGCCTCAACTGAAGAGGTGGCATGCTTGGTTGCCATATCTTCAACTAAGGTTTGCATTCCCCCCTTCCCAAAGTTAGTTCTCAAGGGTAGACCAGTCTCTCTTAAGCGGATTTTACCATCCTTAAAAAAGACAACATCTTTTGACAAAGCATCACTAAAATCATCACAATCCCTTCTTACATGGTCTGTACTATCACACCAAATACATCTATTAACAAACCCTTCTTTGGGCTGTTGTCTTTGCCTAGGAAGTGGCCCTGATGGTTGGCCTTTTTCTTCAAGTTTTGCAAACTTCACCTTCAAGTCACGCATTCCCTTCACAAGCTCATCTAGCATGGACTCATCAAACTTAGGAGCGATAAAAGTAGGCTTTACCATTTTGTCAGAAGTTGAGGTGGAAGGACTTGTAGTGTTTACTACCATCTTGTCCCTTCTTCTTTGTCGTTTGGCAAGCAGTGAGACAGCACCTTCAACCTCATTCCAGTCGGTCTTTAGTCCTTGCTCAGCATCTTTATCTTCAAGAAGAAGCTCCAAATTTTCTTGAAACTCTTTACCTGCAGCTTGTAAGAAAAGATCTGTCTTCTCTGCATTTAGTGTGGCCCTTTCTGTCCTAGTGAGTTGTGCATAGCGCCGCTCAAATTCCCTAAGTAGCTCTGTTATTGATAGTCCTTGCTTTGGCTTGACTACCCATTCTAAGAATGTCCTTTTGGTCACTCTCTCCGAGTCCTCCATGAAATATTCCTCCTTTAAAGCTACTTTGAGTTCTTCCCAATTTCTCCCATGCCCATCTTTAATTGCCCTAACATGCTCCCTAATTTCTGGAGCAACAACTAGCTCAAAGCTTTGAATCATCTCACCTTCTGACACGCGATGCAACTCCATCTCCTTCACATACTCGCGTAAGTACTTGGTTACATCTTTGCCATTGAACTGATCCATTCTGTTGACGACCGCTTGTATGGCCTTCGTTGCTGAAATCTCCCTTCTTTCAGTAGCATGTTGTTGTTGCATGAACATTGCAAATGCTTGAAACATTTGCATTGTTGCTGGGTCAAAATGCATACCCTGTTGCTCAACATGATCACCCATGGTTACCCACAAACTCTCACCCTAGCAGATTCGCGTCAGGTTCACCAAAAATATGTCGAGAAATTTGCGGTCTTTCTAGGAAAGCACCGGGCTTATGGCTGTGAGATTTTGTGAGAGAACTCAACAAAAACTATATGAAGGAGTTAAACCATAGATGCCATGAAGACTAGGGTTTGGAAAGAAGTTCAATCAAAGAAGACTCACTCTTTCTCTCTTGCACTCACACACACAAAGAAAGAACGCAAAAGAGAATGTCAAAACAATACGAAGATGAAAAAATCAAGGCTATGGTCATATCGTATCATGGGTAATATGAAAGGGTTAACAGATGAGTTAATGGCATTCAATCTTGGCTGCCCAAATAGGCTACGAATTGTTCTTTGGAATTGTAGTTTTGTGCTTACCATAATATATATATTTTGTCTAGTGATTGGGATTAATTGTGTGTACAAATCCTCTTGGTTCATAGCAAGATAACTACGCTTACATCAAAAGAAAAATTATAGTCTATGAGAGGTAGTATGATGGGATCCGGTGATAGAAGTATTTCATTGAGCCTTTTAGGGCTGAAGAGAAACACTATACGTTGTTGAAAGTGTATTTTACGGCTAATCCATACGTTAATTCTAATAGATCGTACAGAGTGAAAGCGATAGAAATGATCATCATGTGGGTTATTCATCTAGGATAGTATGTGAGAAATGTAGATATGAGAGAAGTGAAGAGATGAGAAGTTTCCCTCCCAAGCCCTATTCTTGCCCGTAGGCAATAAGGATACTGCGGGGAGAGATGTACCTGTAGCAAAGACAACCTAGAGAGGATGAATGAATGAGAGAGATAGGTTTGGTTAAGGAGATGAGATTAGATACATATATATATATATGTTGGATTAGAGATGAAAATGAAAACAACAAGAAATCAAGAAAACATCAATGTAGAACACATCTTACTTGAAACCCTTCGGCACCATTATTGATGGAGAGAGAAGAAGAGTGGATAATTCCACTTTGATTGATACACCAAGTACAACACCTTCTTTGATTAGAGTTGATCCTCCAAGGATGGCATACAAGAATGGCTAGTTTTCCTCTAGGAGAAAGTGTAGGCTTGGGCTTATGTTAATGGGGCTAAGTACAATTAGGCATTACTACTCACTCCCTCAAGAATTCCTCTCATCAATGGCTTGAATGCTTGACTTCCTTCCAAGGAAGAAGAGGTCCCCTTTTATAGGTGAAGGGAACCCACAAGGGTTTACACAAGAAGAGAGGAGCCAGTGTGAACAAGAATTGGAAAAGTTGGAAATGAGTTGTCCCTGCATGATGTGGGCAGACTGGGGTCCAGTATTTTGATCATATCTCCTCAACCGTAGCTCCAAATAAAAAAGTAAAAATATGGGCAAAAACTTCAGCTCATTAGCTACGATTTTCATTTTAAAATCATTTTCCAATTCGGATTGGAACCTTGTGTAAAAAATTCATCAAAATAGGGTCCATTTATGGCAGCAAAAGTCTTCATGTGGTCTCCTTAGCCTTGACTTTCATTTAATTCCAAAGGACACCTCATGTCATATGAAAGCATGAAATTGCTCCTTGACAAAGTTTTGTAATCATGCTTGCAATAATGCATTAAAATAAGTGTATCTTTGAAATCATACCACCTAGTGTCCCACTAGGATTTGATTCTCTCCTAGTAGCTATTTAAAAAGAAATATAAGAAAAGTATAAAAAATACATAGAATATATATATATTGGAGTTTACCCTAGATATAGGATCTAGCTAGGGTGTGAGATGATAATGAAATAGTAGAAATAAAGAATCAATGCTTTTTGCCCCAAGTTAAAGAGGCGGAGCTATTGATGCTTTTCCCATAGTATTTTCTGATGGTAAAGTAAGGATATGTTACCCTTGAGAAAAATAATAGGATGAGATAGAAGGCTTATTATTATACTTAAATATGCATATGTACATTATAGGAAAGATAATTATGTATCTAAAAAATTACAAGATAACTCTTGTAGCATGCGTTCCCACTATGTACGTGTCACAACACGACAACGCGCTGCTTGTCTCTCACGTTCCACAGACAGCAACGTCTCCACTGTGCAACAAAAGAAGATAGGCAAGCATGCTTTCCCGTGCACAGCACGAGGATAGTCAACGACAGCCGATTGTGGCCGCCCCATCGGGTGACCAAAGCAAACTCAACCGAAAACTCTACGGCACTGAGGCTCCGAAGGCTTTCGTTGGCGCCGTTGGTTGCGCGTGTAGGAAGGCCCGCTTAATCCTTGCATGAAGGAGGGTTGAACCCACCCCATGAGGGTAAGAGGTCAACACTTTACCATCAAGCTATTGACCCTTGTTGTGTATAACAAGGAAAGATATCATACTTCTGTTGAAAGGAAAACTAGAAGGAAAGGGAAAGCTTCAAAGTTCAAGGAAGTAGCTTCACCCTTCCTTTTCACTTCTTGGAGGAAGACGAGTTTCCTCCAAAAATTCTTTTTTCCTCAAGAAGGTAGCTTCAAAGTGAACAAAAGCCTTCACAAAAACGACGGATTTTTGTGAAGAATCAACAAAGGTGTTCTTACAATGAACAACGCGTGAAGCGCTTCAAATCTCTGCAAGGCGAGGTTCGCATGCAACACAAATTGCAGAGCATACAAAACACAAAGACTTCAATTTCACAAGGTACAAGTTGACGTTTTTTTTTTCTCTTTTTGCATTAATGTGTGTTTACCATGGCCAATGAGGATATCCCACCTACACACACATTTGATTTTGAGCACGTAGATCAAAATCAAGGCACCATGGGTGCGGCTGACACTAATATGCATGATGAATATGATCTAGGAGATCATGGTCTTGTAGATATGAATGCTTTCAAGACTTTGGAAAATCACCAAAGCGTACTTGAACGCAACCTCTCTGCACTTAATGCAAATGTTACCAACCTTACGGAGTTAATTGTGAAATTTATGAATTCACAGACATCTCAAGGAGCCACAAGTGGCACGATTCAAGGGAACCAAGCTCGCATGACTCAAGGAGTCCAAGAGACAAGTGTTGCAGAAGATGCAGAAGGTAGCAATGCATTACTTAAGAATCTCACCATTCCTGAGTATCACGGGGAAGAGCGTGATCACAACAAGGATGCGATCAATACGTTCTTACACAAATGGAGTGATATTCATAGATTGAGACACACCCCGGATATAAGGATGGCTATGAAAACAAGTCTATCTCTTAAAGGCAAGCCTATAAGTGGTGGATGACATTTCCATTAGATGTAGGTCCTCTGTCTTGGACTGCATTTCGATCTTCTTTCTCCAAAGAGTTTTTGGACTCCAATGAAGAAGATAATAATTGGTTAGCATGGGATGCATGCTGCATGTCTGGCCTCTCTCTCACACAGTACCTTTCAAAGTATCGAGAAATCATATTAAAACTAGAAGGTGAATTCCAAAAGATACGGGGTTTTAATAGGAGTCTTGACAAAGACTATCGTCTTCATGTCAAGACCCAACATCCAAAAACTTTGGAAGAAGCCATCAGTCATGCCCAAAGATATGATGATGACCAAGAGAGGAAAGGAAATATTCCTTACACTAAGAGTAATTTTGCTAAGAGCAATGTGGCTAAGAGACAATGGCGAGGTAGATCTCCCACACGTTCCAAGAGGAATAAGATACAATCTACCTCTCCACGCCCACAAGAGGCTAAGAAGCTTAAGCACTCACAAGATACTCCACGTGGGTCTTTCAGCACTGTCAATTTTAAGCGTGCAAAGAAACACAGTTTTTGTTTTAGATGTCTTTTGGACCAACATAACAAGAAAGATTGTCCTCTTTTGCAAGGCAAAGAAAAGGCCATTAACGGACAACATGTTCGTTAATTTAGAGGATGATGGTGCAACTCATAACTTTTTGAACTATAAGCTAGTCAAGAAATTGAAGCTTACACAGACTCCCTGCTCTCACAAGTATGTGGTGGAGTAGATGTCTGGGAATGATAAAGAAGTATGGGACACGGTAGTTCAAGGGGTTGAGCTTATTGTTCAAGATCATATGATGACCCTTGACTTCTAAGTTATGAACATTCAATATGCTAATGTAGTTTCAGGACGGGAGTGGCTGCATGGTTTAGGAAACACATTGCACACTAGTTATGAACACAACTCCTTATCCTTTATGGCCAATGGTAAACATGCGCTTTTTCTTGGTGAGAAAAATATACCATCTGTACCTCTTATATGTACAGCCAAGCTTTCTATTTTGCAGAAAGCAGATTTAATAGATGAAGTCTTTTTGTGCTACTACTTGTCTCTAAGTTTTGTGAATTCTCAAGAGCAAAGTGCGGTGAATTGTAGTACTGGTATGCAAAGTGCAATGAATTCTAATGGTATGCAAAGTGCAATAAATTCTACTGATAAACAAAGTGTTAACAAATCTAACGAGCAAAGTGCTCTCAATTTTAATTCTACAGAGCAACGTGCAACTGTTGTAAAACAAACATTATAGGAATTACAAGATTCTCCATCACAGCATAACTCTAGTTTACTTTCTCCTTTTGCACGGCAAAAGCTGACTCACTTACTCACGGAGTATAGTGATGTGTTCTCAAGTGATTTACCACCGAGTTTACCCCCTACACGTGATGTGTAGCATGGCATAGATGTCTTGCCAGGCACTAAACCGGTGAGTAAACCACCTTATTGTTTGAGTGCTAAAGAATCCAAGGAGATTGAGAGTCATTTGGTTGACTACCTCGCTCATGGTTTCATTAGACCTAGCACTTTGCCTTGGGAATCACCAATTCTATTGGTAAAAAAGAAAGATTGTACTATGCGCATGTGCATAGATTATCGCAGATTAAATGCGATAACCATCAAGAACAAGTATCCTTTGCCTCGAGTGGATGAGTTGTTTGATCAACTCCACGAGGCAAGATACTATACAAAGATAGATCTTTGTTCAAGATACCACCAGGTGCGTATCCTACTGCAAGATATCTCCAAAACTACCTTTAGAACACAGTTTGGGCATTTGAATTTTTGGTTATGCCTTTTGTCCTAACCAATGCTCTAGCTACATTTATGACACTCATGGATAGTGTCTTACGTCCCTATCTTGAAAAATTTGTTGTGGTTTTCCTTGATGACATTCTCATTTACAGTAAGACTGAAGATGAACACATAGAACACTTATGATTAGTGTTTGAACAGCTACAAGCTCACGTGCTGTATGCTAAGCAAAGCAAGTGCGATTTCTTTAAAACAGAGATACATTACCTTAGTCATGTGATCTCTTATTCTGGCATCAAGATGGACACTAGCAAGGTCGTTACCATTCTTCGATGGCCACATCCCATCACGGTTGAGGAGCTTCAAATATTTTTAGGCATGGCTGGATTTTATCGACAGTATATCTGTGACTATGCCAAAATCACTGTTCCTATGATGCATCAACTTAAAGAAAAAGGTAAGACCTTTTCTTGGGAAGAATCCCAAAAACGCAGTTTCGAATAGCTCAAGGTAGCTATAGCCACTGCTCCCATCCTAGCAATCATCGACCCACTTAAGCCGATTGTGGTAGGGACTGATGCTAGTGATAAAGCAATTGATGTGGTACTTCTCCAAGAGGAAAGACCTATAGCCTTTAAAAGTAAAACGTTAGATAGATCTCAACAAAATTATTCTGTTTATGAGAGAGAGCTCTATGCCATAATTCACGCTTTACAAAAGTGGCGACACTATTTATATGGTGCCGAGTTTGAAGTGTTTTTTACCATGAGAGTATCAAATGGTTTACTACTCAAACAAACTTGAAGGGCCGTAAAGCTAGATGGGTAGAAATCCTTCAAGATTATGATTGTAAGCTACGATACCGCAAGGGGTGATATAATGTAGTAGCGGATGCACTAAGTCCGATGCCTCATATTAATTCACTTGCTTTCATGGAACTAAAGAGTGGATTTTTGGAGTCATTACATGGCAAGTGTACACAAGATCAGTCATATGCTAAAGTGTGGAGTGCAGTTTTAAAAAGGGATCCCTCACACTCACACTCACATGTCATATGCTAAAGTGTGGAGTGCAGTTTTAAAAAGGGATCCCTCACACTCACATGTCTCTGAACAGCCAAATCAACATGTCTCTGCACGCGTAGATAAAAACTCCAACACACAGAGCTCCATCCCTACTCAGGAAGAGCTTAAGCGGTGGAAGAATTTCTCCATTGATGATGGCTACTTACTCCACAAGGGTAGAGTATGTGTGCCAAAGGACTCAGACACTAGACGCCAAATCTTATTTGAGTGTCACAATAGTCCAAGTGCTGGTCATCCAGGTATTCGTAAGATGTATGCCTTAGTTCAACGGCCATTTTATTGGTCGGGCTTACATCATGATGTTCAAGAGTACGTACTAAATTGCCAACAGTGCCAAGTTAATAAGGCAGAGTGCCTCAAGGTAGGTGGCCTTTTACATCCTTTAGAGATTCCACAAGGTAAGTGGGAGAGTATCTCTATGGATTTTCTGATAGGACTACCTACTACAAATCGTAGCCATGATGCCATTTGGGTAATTGTAGACCGTCTCACAAAGATGGGTCATTTCATTCTCACTAAGACTACGGTTAAGACACCGGAATTAGCACAACTATTTGTAGAGCATATATAAACTCCACGGCTCTTCCAGCTAGTATCATTAGTGATAAAGATCGAAAGTTCAATAATCACTTTTGGAGAGCTGTGTTCCAAAAGTTGGAAACTAAATCAAGTACGGCTGATCATCCAAAAATAGAAGGTCAAACAGAAAGAGTTAATCAAGTGCTAGAGGATATGCTATGAGCATATGTTAGCAAGAAGCAAACGAATTGGGAAGACTACTTACCTATATTGGAATTTTCTTAAAATGGTTCAAAGCATGTGACTACAGGGTTTAGTCCATTTATGCTTTTGTATGGATTTCAACCTAGATCACTCCTTACGGTGGGGTTGGCTAAGGAGAAGATACGTCAAGCGAAGGATTTTCTCCAAGACCATTTTGACATGCTTTGAGTTACTCGACAAAATGTTAAGCAAGCTCAAGATCGATATAAGAAGTACGCAGATGAGCATTGTGGTCTTGCTACTTTCGAAGAACAAGACAAGGTTTTCCTCAAATTTCTGGAGCATTCAGAAAGTCTAAAGACGGGAAAAGTTGCTAAACTTTCACCACGCTATTGTGGACCGTTTACCATTCTCAAACGTATAGGTCAAGTGGGCTATAAGTTAGCTCTTCAAGAGCACTCACAAGTTCATCCTATTTTTCATGTTAGCCGTTTACGAAAACAGCTAGGACAGAATGATAATGTCATTGACACAGGTGTGTTAGTTGACCTTATTGAACCGCCAAGCATTCCTCATGAGCCCAAAAAGATTTTGGATTTGAGCTTCGCACCAGACACCATGTCAGACGACAGGTGTTGGTAAAATGGCTAGATAGACCTGAAAAAGGTTCCACATGAGAGAATGGATCCGCACTTAAGAAACGTTTTCCTACGTTCATTTTTTAGGACAAAAACGATTCTCCAAGGGGGGGGTAATGTAAGGACATGGGTCCTATGGGCAAGGCCACTGGCACGGCCGGATAGTGTGTACGCTAGGGGGAGGCTATAAGATAGCATGGTTGGGTGGAGACTAGCACAAAGCATTACCACCACCCTTTCAAGACTATTCCTTAATCCTTAGACTAACAAACATTCCTTTTCTAGCATTTTTTGGCCCTAATGCTTTTTCAACTTGAATTAGTAAATTTTTGAATTTTGTTTGAGAACTTAATTAGTGATCCTATTTAGAATTTGTTTGAAATGGATGGTATCTATTTTAAACCTGTCTTGGTGCCGATTTGAATTGTTTGACTCTAGTTTTAATAATGGTTTCAATGTTTGCTGATTTTCTCTTGGGTGGAGTAGTGAGAAATGTTGTTTTGGTATTATTTGAACCTCAAAATGACCCAGACGAGATGTTTGGGGATCATTTACTATATGCTTGAAAACCTCAAAAATGACGTAGTTGGGATTTTTGGGGAGCGTTTTGTTGTATGCTAGAAAAAATCCAAAAAGGACACATCTTGAGATGTTTGGGGAGCGTCTGGTTGTATGATGAAAGGCCAGCATTTGCACCCCGAGATAGCCATCATTTTCAGCTTTGAGCGCTAGCGAATTTCAACCGCCGTCATCCTTGGCAATAGATCTCAGTCCTAGCCTCATCGAGGATCTGTTGCACTCTGAGATGTGCACCACCCTGTCTCTACATCTACAAAAAAAACCTAGAGCTTTGACCCTAACTGTCTCTGCCCATCCGCCCACCTGCTACCCAAGGATAGATGCATACAACCGTGCTAATGTGTGTCCAATCATAAAGTATGGTAGTTTCTTGGCTCCGTAGGATCAATGCTCGAGAATGCCCGACATTGGGCGTTGTCCAAGAAAGTACTACATTGGCCGCTGAAGAGATTCATCAATGCCCGCCTCTTTAAATAGTTGTACTAGGCGTCTCCCATTTTGTGCTAGAATCATCATGATCCTCCGATGGAACCTCCGTTGATGTTGTGGTCGCCCTTGTAGGCATGGGCATGTAGCTCTCCCGAGCTCAATGGCTCTGTCAACTAATGTACCTCTGGTATAAGTGCGCTCTGAAGTCTACTATAAAGCAGGCTTGTCTGGCTGGTGATTCCTTCCTCTAAAGAAGTCAGTAATCTCCCTTGTGAATGTCTCCCATTGTCTGATCTCGTCAATAGACTCTCCATGTGTTTGTGCAGCTCTAGCAAAAACAACCTGAGGCTTTTGAGCTGGACCGATGTCGAGAATTCTTTTTTAGCTTGAACTAGCAATTTTTGAATTTTGTTTGAGACCTTAATTGGCAATCCTGTTTAGAATTTGTTTGAAATGAATGGTATCTATTTTAAACTTGACTTGGTGCCAATTTGAATTGTTTGACTTTGGTTTTAATGATGGTTTCAATGTTTGGTGATTTTCTCCCGATCGGCTGGGTAGTGAGAAATGTTGTTTTGGTATTGTTTGAACCTCAAAACAATGCAGATGGGATGTCTGGGGATCATTTATTGTATGCTTGAAACCTCGAATAAACATAGATGAGATATCTAGGGAGTGTTTTGTTGTATGCTACGAAACCTCTGAACAACGCATCCCGTGATGTCTGGGGAGTGTTTGGTTGTATGCTGCAAGGCCAGTGTTTTCAGCCCAAGATAGCCAATGTTTCAGCTTTGACTGCTAGTGGATTTCAATCGTCGTCGTCCTCAACAATAGATCTCAACCCTAGCCTTGTTGAGGACTTGCTGCGCTTTGAGAGGTGCCCCACCCTGTCTCTACAACTACCAAAACCATCCTAGAGCTCTTTGACCCTAACCCTCTTTGTCCATCTGCTCAACTAATGCCCAAGGATAGATGCATACAACCATGCCAACGTGTGTCCAATCATAATAGTATGATAGTTTCTTGTGGCTCCGTAGGATCAATGCCCGAGGATGCCCAACATTGGACGTTGTTTGAGAAAGTACTACATTGGTCGTTGAAGAGCTTCATCAATGTTGACGTCTATAAATAGTTGTACAATGTGTCTCCCTCTTTGTGCTAGAATAGTCTTGATCCTCTAATGGAGTCTCGATCAATGTTGTGGTCGCCCTCATAGACATGGGCATCTAGCTCTCCTGAGCTAAATGGCTCCGTCAACTAATATACCTTTGGTATAAGTGCACTCTGAATTATGTTGTGGTTGCTGATTCCTTCCTCTAAATAAGTCATTAATCTCCCTCTGTGAATGTCTCCCATTGCTTGATCTTGTCAAGAGACTCTCCTTGTATCTGTGCAGCTCTAGAAAAACCAACCCGAGGCTTTCGAGTTCAACTGATGTTGAGAATGCTTCTTCAGCTTGAATTAGCAGTTTTTTGAATTTTGTTCGAGAACTTAATTGGTGTTCCTGTTAAGAAGTTTTTTGAAATGGATGATATCTGTTTTAAACATGCCTTGGTGCCAACTTGAATTGTTTGACTCTAGTTTTAATATTGGTTTCAATGCTTGGTGATTTTCTCCCGGGTGGAGTAGTGAGAAATGGTTTTTTGGTATATTCAAAATCTTGAAACGATGCAGACGGGATGTCTGGGGATCATTTATTGTATGCTTAAAAACCTCAAACCAATGTAGATGGGAGCGTTTGGTTGTATGCTAGAAAACCTCCAAATGACGCATCCCAAGATGTCCGAGGAGCATCTGGTTGTATGATGAAAGGTCAGCGTTTTCATCCCAAGATAGCCAGCATTTTCAAATTTGAGTGCTAGCTGATTTTAGCCGCTATCATCATTGGCGATAGATCTTAGCCCTAGCCTCGTCGAGGACGTGTTGCACTCTGAGAGGTGCACCACCCTTTTCTCTATATCTACCAAAAATAGCCTACAGCTCTTTGAACCTAACCCTATCTACCCATCCGCTCAACTACTACGCAAGGATAGATGCATACAACCATGCTAATGTGTGTCCAATCATAATAGTACAATAGTTTCCTGGCCCCATATGATCAATGCTTGAGGATGCCCAACATTGGGCATTGTCCGAGAAAGTATTACATTGGTCATTGATGAGCTTCATCAATGTTTGCCTCTGTATTGGGCATCTCCCATTTTGTGCTAGAATAGTCTTGATCCTCTGATGGAGACTCCGTTGATGTTGTTGTCACCCTCGTAGACGTGGGCATATAGCTCTTCCGAGCTCAATGGCTATGTCAACTAATATACCTCTGGTATAAGTACGATTTGAAGTCTGCTATGAAGAAAACTCATATGGGTGCTAATTCCTTGCTCTAAAGAAGTCACTAATCTCCCTCTGTGAATGTCTCCCATTATCTAATCTTCTCAAGAGACTCTCCCTGTGTTTGCATAGCTCTAGCAAAAACAGCCCGAGGCTTTCGAGTTTGATCGATGTCGAGAATGCTTCTTCAGCTTGAATTAGCAGTTTTTTGAATTTTGTTTGAGAACTTAATTGGTGATCGTGTTTATTTGTTTAAAATGGATGGTGTCTGTTTTAAACCTGCCTTGGTGCCAATTTGAATTGTTTTGACTCTTGTTTTAATATTGGTTTCAATGCTTGGTGATTTTCTCTCGAGTGGAGTAGTAAGAAATGTTGTTTTGGTAATGTCTAAACGTCGGAACGATGCATAGGGTATTTTTGGGGAACATTTATTGTATACTTGAAAACCTCAAAACGATGCAAATGGGATGTCTAGGGAGGGTTTTCTTGTATGCTAGAAAACCTCGGAACGATGATGTCTGGGGAGCGTCTAGCTGTATGCTGAAAGGCCAATGTTTTCAGCCTAAGATAGCCAGCATTTTCAGCTTTGAGTTGTAGTGGTTTCAATCGCCGTCATCCTTGGTGATAGATCTCAGTCCCAACCTCATTGAGGACTTGTTGCACTCTAAGAGGTGCATCACCGTGTCCCTATATCTACCAAAAACAACCTAGAGCTCTCTGACCCTAACCCTCTATGTCCATCCGCTCAACTTCTGCCCAAGGATTGATGCATACAACCGTGCCAATGTGTGTCCATTCATAATTGTATGATAGTTTCGTGGCTCCGTAGGATCAGTGCCTGAGGATGCCTTGCATTGGGCATTGTCCAAGAAAGTACTGCATCGGTTGCTGAAGAGCTTCATCAATGTCTACCTCTATAAATAGTTGTATTGGGTGTCTCCCATATCATGCTAGAATAGTCTTGATCTTCTGATGGAGCCTCCATCAATGTTGTGGTCGCCCTTGTAGACGTGGGCGTCTAGCTCTTCCAAGCTCAATGGCTTTGTCAACTAATATACCTCTGGTATAAGTGCACTTTGAAGTCTTTTGTGAAGCAATCTCATCTGGTTGTTGATTCCTTTCTCTAAAGAAGTCAGTAATCTCCCTCTATGAATGTCTCCCATTGTCTAATCTCTTCAAGAGACTCTCCCTGTGTCTGCGCAGCTCTAGCAAAAACAACCCGAGGCTTTTGAGTTCAATCAATGTTGAGAATTCTATTTTTAAGCTTGAATTAGCAGTTTTTTGAATTTTGTTTGAGAACTTAATTGGTGATCCTGTTTAGATTTTGCTTGAAATGGATGGTATCTATTTTAAACCTATCTTGGTGCTGATTTGAATTGTTTGACTCTGATTTTAATAATGGTTTAAATGCCTGGTGATTTTCTTCACCAATTTTGATGTCTAAGATTCTCAATTAAAGCTTAGGGTTCATTTTTTTTCTTCTAGAAAGGTAGAAACCTTACACCAACCCACTTGCTGCAGACCCTCAAGCTTTGGGGTGAGCCCATATTGGCATGGAGGTGAGCATGATGTCTACCCATTACGTGTCTAGGAGTATGCACACCCGTACTGTTGTGGGATCGTTGGTATGGGACATCGGCTCTTGTGGTAGAGGCTAGCCCACTGGCTGCAAGCCCTCGAGCTCAAGGGTGAGCCCATATTGGCTCTATGTTTGGGAAGTGAGTTTGATGTTCACCCATTGCGTATCTAGGATTGCACCGATGGCAACTCTATCTGCACACCCGCACTATTGTGGGCTCGTTGGTATGGGACACCGACTCTTGCAAGTGTGCAGGCCCTCAGGCTTGTGAATGAGCCCATATTGGCTCTATCGTTGGGAGGTGATCCTGATATCCACCCATTACGTATCTAGGACTCTCCACACCTGTATTGGTGTGGGCTCGTTGGTATGGGACACCGGCTCTTGTTGTAGAGGCTAGCCCACTAGCTGCAGGCCCTCAGGCCCTCAGGCTCAGGGGTGAGCCCATATTGGCTCTATGGTTGGGAGATGAGCCTGTTGATGTCTCGGGGGGTTCACCGTTCAATACCCCCTATATAATGTGCATTCATGGGGTATTAAAAAAACCCCTCTTTTAACATGTCTGAATGAATCAAATGACCCCTTATTTTAAGATTTTTTTCAATATAAAAACCCCTTATTTAATGTATCTTTGTTAAAATTGCCTAAATTTTTTGTATTTTAAAACCCCTTCTTTTGAACCACGTTATACATTTACATGATTACATAGTGCACCCCCGGAGGTTGATGTCTGCCCCCATTATATTTCTAGAAGTGAGTCTCATTTAAGATCTTCTTGTGTGATCACCACACTTGAGCTCTACACTGATGGCGACTCTGCCTGCACAGGCATTCTCGTGTGAACTCATTGGTATGGGACACTGGATCTTGCGGTAGAGTCTAGCCCACTGGCTGTAGGCCCTCAAGCTTGGGGGTGAGCCTATATTGGCTCTATGGTTGGGAGGTGAGCCTAATGTCCACCCATTACATATCTAGGACTGCACCGATGGCAACTCTATCCGCACACCCGTATTGGTGTGGGCTTGTTGGTATGGGATACCAGCTTTTGCAGGTGTGTAGGCCCTCAGGCTCGAGGGTGAGCCCATATTGGCTCTATGGTTGGGAGGTGAGCCTGATATCTTCCCATTATGTGTCTAGGAGTGAGTATCATTTGCGATCATCCTGTGTGATCACCACACTTGGACTCTACATCAATGGCAGCTCTGTCGCACAACCATACCCATGTGAACTCGTTGGTATGGGACATCGACGTTTGTGGTATATGCTAGCCCACTAGCTGCAAGCCCTCAGGCTCCATGGTGAGCCCATATTGGCTCTATGGTTGGGAGGTGAGCGTGATGTGAGCTTGATCCAAGCTAAATCCTTAAACACTTCTGTTGCACTTGACATTGGTATCAGAGCTCTGTGCATGCTTCGCCTTTGTGAACTCAAGGGAAGAACCTAAAGAAGAACCCCAAGAGGAACCAAGAACCCCAAGAACTCTAGAACCCAAAGAACCTCTCCCAGTTTTTTTTCTTGAAGAATCTTTGAGTCCCAACCATGGACTTACCAGACCCCACCTTGCATGCCATGTCTTTAAAGGAAGATCGACATCGAATACATGAGAACCCAGATCTTGAGTACTAAGATTCATTTGCCTCTTATGCAGATATGGAAGGAGTTGGAGATGAGATCCCTAACCTCTTCTGCATTTGCATTTGCATGTAGCCTGCATCCACTTCCATCAATAAGAAACCCTTGGAAAGCACCCGATTGGTAGCACTTCAGGAGCTCTAGCATTTTCTCCAGGATCATCCCAGCATTTCTAGCATTAGAAGACCAATGTTATAGCCCATAAAGCTAGCCTTTTAAGATCAGCCCTTCCCAATTGCAGATCCTCGCCTCATCGAGCATCAGCACCCAAATTAGCCTAGCGTTTTTGGTTTCAACCCAAAGCAGTCTACACTTTGCAAATTCAGTCTAGATCAGCTAGCCGCTTTTGCATTTCAGCTTTGCATGCATTGGCGGTTGCAGATCCTCGCCATAGTACCATTGCAGATTGCAGATCCACCATAGCAAAACACCTAGCATTTTCAATTTTCAGCCTTGACATTATCATCCTTGTCAACACCATCGTTTTCATCGACATCGACATCGTCATCATCAACTGCCATAGCATTAATACACATTAGCATCAGCATCCCATCATTTAGTTATTGCATGAGCATTTGTGCAAGATTAAAGAAAGTACTTGCTCTAGCAACAGAGCAAGGGGGCACTTGAGGGTTGGGACCCGACATCCTTGTGTTGTCTCTTTTCTCTCTCTTGTCTCTCTCTTTCTTTCAGTTCATTTTAGTTATTTCAAGTGAAGTAAGTGTCCCTTGTGTTTGTGCGGAGTACTTTGACCTTTTTTTTTGTCCCATCCCTCTCCAAACTCGCGCTGTAGCTGAGCAATCACAAACTTTTTGTTCATATCTAGATAATCTCTGCATTACAAGAAGATAGATTAGAACAAGGGAATAGTTATAAAAAATTTAAAACAACACATAGATAAGTACGACCAAAGTATGTGGAGTCGAGGCATGTACAGCTCCAGCAGCTTTCCTATGCGCTGGCAAAAACGGACACCATCTTCTATGGGCACAACCTGCCCATCCACGTCAATGTCACAATTGTATGAGCCGACACACATCCGAAACGATCCCTAGTGGTCAGAATCGGGTCCAGGCGAGGGTGTGGCAGACGTGTGGGACCCTGATCAAGAGGGTGTCGGTGTCAGGCATTGAGAGCGGAGTAGGTCTGGAGGCCATAGAGACTTGCCAAGAAGGGACACTACGCGCATAAATTAACAAAAAGATTATTAGATCAATGTTTATGGAAATATGATACTTCTATAATTAAATACCAAACTAATACCGTGTGTCCTAGTCCTGCTATGTGACCCCGCTAAGTGATCTGTACTGGCGGTTGAGCAGTGGTAGCTTGCTCTGGAAGAGCGGTCCTGCTATTATCATGAGTGTATCACAATCTAGTGAGACAAAATGATATACTTAAGTGCACAATATATATATATATACATACATACATACTTTATATAAAAAGAGATCCAACTTGTGTGATGCTCCTGCTAAAGGGTCTTGAGAAGAGCCCTCGTCTGGGTGTACAAGTCTCAACACCTCCCATAGCCGGCCCTATGGTTGCCTCAAACTCCTCGTCAGGGATCTGCTCCTACTCTATGATGTCCTCTCCTATCTGCTCCCTTGGGACGTCGGCAACTCGTAACATGGTCTTCAGCATCAGTAGTAGCCCCACTCGAGCTGAGGTGGGAGCCATCAAAATGATCTATTTGAAAATTTTAGGTTTTAGTCAAAGGTAGAACAATCCACACAGATTCTCTAAAGAAATTTTGTCACTTATCTTAATGATACATGTTTAGACAATAGGTTAGTCAGTACCGTACTATTATGATTAGACACACATTAGCACAGTTGTATGAATCTATCCTTGAGCAGCACTTGAGCGGATGGACAGAGAAGGTTAGGGTCAAGGAGCTCTAGGTTGTTTTTGGTAGATGTAGAGAGAGGGTGCCCACTATCTCAAAAGTAGCTAAAATTTGTATTTTTGGAATCTTAAGCACAACAAACCTATAGCCAAAAAAAATTAAAACTCAAATCGGGTAAAAACAGACCCCACTATTCCCTCTGGTAATTTTCTCAGTTACTTTAATTTACAAAGAAAATTGAAAGTTTTCAGTGATCATTAAAGCCCAAGGCTTTTACCATAACCTCCCAAATATTTTCCAGATATTTACCGTTTAAGCAAAAAATAAACTTGAAAATTAGCAGAGATAAAATAGTGGACAAGTGTTGGGAAGGGCCATTAGTGACTTACCAAAAGCTGAAATAGCAGCAGGGGGCACTAGGGGAGCTAAGGGGCTCTCTTGGGATGCAAGGAGCTACTAAATGCAGACCCTCATTGCAGAAAACCTATAAATAGACCCCCTAGGCTTCACATTTTCAATCAGACTCGGAGACCTAGCCAAATCTCTCTAGCATAAAGACACTCTGTCCAAAAATCACTTGAGAGAAAAACTCTAGTTGATTAACAAAGGTAATTAGTGCTAACCCTTGTTAATTAGTAGAAATATGCTAATCTATATCTATATTTATTTTTAATCTAATTAATTAATAAAAGTAAACCTCTCTCTACTGTAACTACACTCTTAATACTAATATACTATTGATTATTCAAATTATGATTATAATTATTAATCTAATTAATTATTAACCCCTATTAGGACTAAAATCAATCAATTTTAGCCTTGATTAAGAGAAACCATATTATTTAAGCTTAAAAATTACAAGATAATTATGAGAGCTTGATTATAACAACACTGCACAGATAATCCCACCAGTAGCCCATCTTGGGAAAAGGTATTTGTCATCAGCTTTAGAACCTTCTGTTTCCACTTTCTTCTTCTCTTCTGCAAGCTTTTTGCATCGTTTCTCTCACAATCTTCGAGCTTCCTCCATAGATCTTTGCGTTTGAGTTTTCAAAATTTGCTTTACTGGTTTACTTCTGTTCTTTCCAAGTGAAAGGTAAAATCCTCTTCTTCTTTCTCCTCATTAGTAGACTAGAATTTCAACGGTGTGTCTCTATTCCTTGGCTTGATTTTGCCATTGAATTGCACATCGGACTCCATGGCTTCACTATCCATTATCTTTGCTTTAGATCTGTAGCCTCTTGTTCTTCTTTTGGTGGGAGTCAAGGAAGATCCACCTATTGCTCTAACAAGTGCTTGGCTTTGTGTAGTATGATGAGCTGGGATTCAACAGGTGGTAGCTAGTCTATCATCCCCAAGGCTTGATAGGCAATGCACGTCAGTATTGGGCTAGCATTCATGTATGTTTTAGTGAGGTCAGTTCTCTTCAAGTTAGCTTCTTCTAGATTCTCTATAATGTAGTTCTTGAGGTCGCATCGGATTACCCTTTTCTCAGCTAGCGCCATTGCCATGAAAATTGCAATATGTAAATTGGGCTTTGTGTATCTCGGGGGATTTCGCACCTTCAAATGATGAGAAATGAGCCACAAAGGCAGCTCTATTTTTGTGTAGATAAGATCTTTGTATGAATTTATGCCCTTGTTTCTTTAAGAATGCTTTGTCATTATTGATTGCTTCAATCTTCAGAAGAAGGTTGTGCTTTCCCACTGGTATGTGAAGGGCATGGTTGATGCGCTCAATGGTAATTCTAACTTTCATTGTGGCTCCATCTTTATTGATTAATGTGGCTTCTCCATTGTATTGAATTGAGCTCATCAATTCCTGCTCTTTTTGGAAGTCCATAACTCTTTAGGGAAGATTGTGGTCTTCACTTTGGTTCCGTCAGCATCTTGGAACTTGCCAATGAACACGTTAGCAGGTATCTTTGCTAGCCCTTCTTCTGAAATGTTTAATGAGACATTTCTCCTCTTGTTTAATGAAATGTCTACCGCTTCATAGGGTGCGGCTTCTCACTGCTTCAAGGGTCTTTTGTGAGGCATTCCAATATCAAAAAACCAATTGGTTAGATTTTGAAATAGATCAAAAAGTCATCAAAAAGTCAAAAAATGAAAACTTGACCATAAATTGAAAAATGATCATAACTTGATCAAAACAAGTCCAAACATGAACAAACTTCACCATTGCATCTAGGAAAACTACAAAAACTAGATCATGTGATTCCAGGTCAAATTTGGCTCTGAGGTACATGGATCGCGATCCATGTTGGAACACATTTTAGAGATCTGATGACACCATCTGATTAAGCATGTTATGGGGATGCTATGGTTCAAATCTTTTTGCATTTGGATCACTAATTGGAGATTTATGCCACTTTCTGGAAATTTTCTCAGACTTAGAGAATTTTGTTTCTTTGGCTAGGGTTTTGAGATCCAAATGTCTTGAAACTCTAGAGTTAGGCTTTTCTTGATAGTTGGAACTTGATGGTATTGTTCTGACTAGGGAAATTGAAAAAGGTACATGGATTGCGATCCATGTCTGGCAACCTTTTGGGATGAAACTTGGTGTACATCTTTCTATAAACTATCCTAATACACTGGTGAAATCTTTTTAAGTTTGGAAAAGATTTTCCCAATTTTTCTCAATTTTCTAGTTTATAGCCCAATTTGGTCCGACTTTGCAATATTTAGTTTTGGATGTCATCTTTGATCCTTCCTAGTGATGATTCTGTTTGATAATTTTTCCATGTGATGATTGAGAGCTAGATACAGGTCCCAATCCTAGCTGTATGTTGGTTCCCAATTGGAGCTGGTTTGGACCTCCCACGCCCTCTAGCACATTTGCCCCACTTTCTAAGCATGTTTGACATTCACTAAGTTACTTTTAAGTTCACTATCTTTTGTAGCACCAATATTTTTCTCAAAACCCACAATCTCAACCAGTAGCACTCTGAAACTGTTGAATTTGACATTTGACTCGCTTTACAACATCAAACACTAAATTTTTGCCAAATATCACAATCATTAACCAATACAAACAGTCTGCAATCATTTTTTGACAAATTTTCTCAAGGGGTACATGGATTGCGATCCATGTTTGGTAACCATTTTGGACAAGACTTTGTGGGAAGGTTTTCGGCATGTTCCCTATGCTAGTTATCCACTTTTTTATGAGTTTTGATCATTTTCTCTCATCATGGGCTAAAATGAGCATTTGGAGACTGACTTTCCAATTTTCCTTGATTTTTGGTTGTCCCAAGGCCAATTTTGCCCAAAACTTGCATGGCACACTTCTCAAGGCAAGGTATTCGAATCTATCTGAATAAAATTTTCCCTATTCTAGCATGTTGGGGGACATGGATCGCAATCCATGTCCAACAACATTTGACAATTATGATCACAACAGTAGATAGGCACTTTCAAGGGTAGCATCTAGCACCACTTTCAACAGTAGATAGGCACTTTCAAGGGTAGCATCTGGCACCACTTTGTTGAAACTCTAAGGTGGGGGACATGGATTGTGATCCATGTTGCACCCCCTCTGGCAACTTTGATTACATGGCCAGGTTTTGCTCAGTAAGGGGAACATGCTTATGAAAAAATAATTGAATTTGGAACTCAATTACCCCCCAAATGACCTTGGACAATTTGCCCAAATCCTTTCTTCGATTAGATTGATCCAACTTTTTATGCAAGTGTTTTGTTGTTTTGGCAATCCACAGAGATTTTAGCACTAAAGAGGAGCATACCTATCAAATTTGGTGAGGTGTGGGTATCCGATGTGGCGATAGCAAGCAAATCCTTGACGGAGTGCTCTAGGTCAAAAAGCGCTCTGTGTGTGTGTGTGTGTGTGTGTGTGTGTGTGTGTGTGTGTGTGTGTGTGTGTGTGTGTGTGTGTGTGTGTGTGTGTGTGTGTGTGTGTGTGAGAAAGTGTCTGACTGTAAATGAGGCTTTATTGTGCCTATATGTGCCCTGCTTATCCCGAATATGAAATGCATACTTACCTTGTTGCTCACATTTCTCATGGCATACCACCTACGGCTTAGATGGCTCATCATTCGATCATTAATTTCTCCTGATTTTTCAATTTTGGTTCATCCTAGTGGCCCAAATTTTACACGTGTCAAATCCTTCCATACTTGACATGCTCAAAGATCTTGCTTTGTAGATTCGGTGTTTGCTTTGAGAACTCAAATTTGACTTCTCCGGCTTTGTTTTTCTTACTTTTTATCTTTATTAGGTTAAAAAATAAGAAAAAATATTGAAAATTATTATTCTTGGCCAAAAGTTCATCCAAAATTATTCCTCGCACTCATATGTACATACTCTCACTCTAGGAATTTTGTCTGTCAAACTTTGTCACTATGGATCATTAATATGCCTAATAAGAGTCACATCCTACTAAAAGGCAATGAAAAAGCAAAAATTAAGTGGCAAAACAAACTTTATACACTATACACATAATCTTTCCTCATCTTGCAGCTTAAGATCTTTTAATATGCTGCTTCAACTATTGTCACTCCCCCCTTCCCATTCTAAGTCGGCACGAACAAAGGTTTGTGCCATGTGCATGGGCGCAAACAACGTATCTATGCAAGGCCATGGAATGTGGCCCTATCATACAAATGGAAGAGATGCAATGGGCAACACTATGATGTGCAAGATGTAAGTACTAAACGGATTGTTCAGTGGTTTTTGCTAGCGACATTTCATCTAAACTCCATTTTTCAAACAAAAGTTTTTGAAGATGAATCGCTCGTTCTTTGATGGTTGGTTTAGTGAGTACTATTGGCAGCTTGATTTGGCTTGGCTTAACTTTAGGTACCCACTTGACAATTGGTGTTGGAGACTTTGAAGGTGGTTGTTGGTTTGATTTTTTGGGTCTCCATTTCCATGTTGGTTGTTGTGCGATTGTTAGCTTTTTTTATGTGAATTTGGGAATCCATTTGTACTATGGGTGAACTTGATGAATCATTTGGTGGTTGTTTGGATCCTGTCCATTGTTTAAGCTTACCTTGAGGGTTTTTGGTTTGTTGAAAGCATAGCTTGATGATTTGGAATACGGATGTGAAAGTAATGCTTTGGGTATCCATATTTTCTTTGGCTTGATTTTCAGGATGGATTTCTTTACCCAAACATGTTTGATTTGTCTCTCTTGGATGTTTTGGAGACTGTTGCAGCTTGATGGTGGGCTTTGGCTCCTCTAGGGCTGGTTGTAGATTCCAAATATGATATATTTATGTCAAGGGAGTGATGTACGATGTGTCTTTGAGGTAATAATTTAGAGTGTCATATTGACATAAATAATGATATATTTATGTCAAGGGAGTGATGTACGATGTGTCTTTGAGGTAATAATTTAGAGTGTCATCTTGCCAATCTGGAACTACTTTGTAAGTGTGCGTCCATGAAACTCCCAAGATGATTTCTTCATTAACATCCTAGAATTTGTAACTTTGCTTCTTCCCTTCGCTTGGCCTTGAATGGCTTGGATTTTTTCTTCCTTTCCTTTGCTTCATGAAATACCATGAATCCTATCCAACATTGATCCAACTAGGCATCTCCTCTCTCTCTCTCTAATGTCGCAAGTTGTACGGCACCACTAGGTGATATGTCATTGATCACAAATGGGCCATTACTTCACTTTTTCAATTTCTTGGAGTGTTGCTTCAAGGTATAAACTAATACATAGTCTCCCTTTTAAAAATTCTTATTTATCACGTGCTGGTCATGATATTTTTTCATGTGTCGTTTTTGTGCATAGATTGCTACAATAAATTTTAGTCGCAGTTTATCTATTCTGTTTAGTTGTTCAAGTCTGCTAGACAACTCGTGTCCATTCCATCCTATGTTCTCTACAACTTGTAGTGCAGGAATAAAGAATTCTAATATTGAACCCAAATACCAAATTGAAGGGTGTTGTAGTCAATTTTGTTTTATATGCTACCTTATCCCAAATACCGAATTGAAGGTTGACGTACCAAATTGAAGGTTGACGTATTCAATGTCGTTTTGTATGCTACCCTATACGCCCATAGATTTGAGTGTAATTTTTTATCCCAATCAACTCTTGATTCGTTTACAATTTTGGTGAGCACGGTGCATAGAAAGTTTTTTGTGCTCTCAGCTTGCCCATTTGCTTGAGGGTGATATGGCACTGACTTTGAATGAAGCACCATAAATTCTTGCAAAAGATAGTTGACCATATCGTTTATGAAGTAAGTCCCTCAATCACTCACTGTCTTAATCGGAATCCCATATCGAGTGAAGATGTTCTCGTATAAGAACTGCGATGCCATTGTAGCATCATTCTTTTGCATCGCTTTGGCCTCTACCCATTTGGTCAAATAATCCATGGCTACTATGATGTATTGAGCATGCCTTTGATAGACCAGTGGCGAGATAAGTCCAAAAAAGTCTATCCCCCATTTGGCAAAATCCCTTATACCCATCATTGGTCTTAATGGCATTTCATTGCATCCCAATAGGTACTTTTGTACATTGGAAATCGTCACATTGTTTCATGTATTTCTCTGCATGCATGTACAAAGTTGGCCATCAAATCCCTCCAAGAAGTATTGCTTTTGTGGTTTTGTCTGCCAAAAAGTGACCCCTTGGCTATAGATTTGAAAGTTGTTATTGATTCCCCTCTGATAAAGGTGATTTTTAATTATTACGTAGTTTTTCTCTTCTCTCTAGATCTACTCATGCCCTGCTAGCAAGGCTCTTTTTTCTCGGTAATCCACAATGTATTTATCCCACTTGGGTGCTTCTGCTACTCTGAACAGCGTAGCATGTTCGATCTGAATGGCACAAGTATCACATGAACTAACATAGTCATGGACACCTTGTTCTATATGAGGTCAATACACCCCAAGTTGCATAAACCTTTGGAATATTTACACTTTTTCATTATGTATCCCCATCATTTGTATGTGATCCTCCCTTAAGTACAGATCTTTCTCTAATGGCTCTATACATAGCCTAAGTATTCCATCCTTTCCATGCTAAATGATCAATGGCTGCCTTTCAATCTATAAAGAACCAATGGTAAGCAATAGTATTACATGTTCACTTCACCAAGGTATCTTTTTAATGTTGAAGAGATATTGTTACCATATACATGTGGTAGTGATGTGTATGAACACACTTAGGTCCACCGGGGTATTTTTTTCCCTCACTAGGAGGTTTCTTCCCTTGTGCACTATATATACACCCATCACTCTAGGGCTATCTTTTCTTTCTGTTGCACACTAAGTAATACACTCTTTGTTGTGTGCCTTGAGCTTCCTTTGTCTTCTCCAAGTTATGTGCATTTCCCTACAACCCTATTTCCAACAATTTGTATCAGATCAGTTTGCATCCTCTCGAGCTTAATCACCAGCATTTCCAGCACACGCTTGCTCACTTTCTTAGATTTCCGTGAGCTTTTGTGAGCGTCAATACATTGACAAATTTCCATTCGGGCTCATTTCGACCTCCATTTTCACTACAGGCAGTACTCCACATGTAATTTTTTCCTTTTGTGCAGAACTTTTGTCAGTTCCATTTTTTGCATAGCATGTCTCTTATAGTCTTCTTTGGGTTGTTCTATATAGCATACATTAGTCCCTCTTCATTTCTCCTCTTTTTGGGCAGTTTTCACATCAAGTGCGAGCATTTTCCATGGCTGATAAAACCACAAATGTGTTCGAGATGTTTTCTCTTGAGGATAAATTGGATGGGGACAATTACTTGATGTGGTCCTACATGATGCAACATGTTCTTGTGTCAAAGGGCATGTGGAATGTTGTACAAGGCATTGATGTACGTCTTGGTTCTGTGGATACAGGCGATGTTGAGGATGTTGCAGGTTTTGGTGGCAGAATTGCTGCTACTAGGACTGTTTTGCATACAGTTGAGTAGGCTCGTTGGGATGTAAGAGATGTGTAGGCTCATGCATTGATTGCATTATCTGTGAAGCACATTGTTACTCCTCACATTTGTTTAGCTAAATCTGCAAAACAGACTTGGGATATTTTGGTTGGTCTTTATGTAAGCGGCAATGAGGCTAAAATTGCATTGCTACGTAAAGAGTTGGAGTCGAAGATTATCCATGAGAAAGATGAAATGGACACTTTCCTTGTTGGTATTAAGGATATTAATGAGCAACTTATTTTTGTAGGTGCGGTCATTTCTGACAGTTCCCTTGTGCAAACTGTTCTTGATGCTTTGCCTGATTCTTACCAGACTTTTTCTAGTACTTGGAGACTTAGGACCCAAGGTAAAGTTGTAGAGTTTGATGCATTATACACATTGTTGTTACCAGAATTATAACTCGGGGAATCGACCTGCTACTTTGGAATCAAGATTTACTCTAGAATCAAGTTTTACTTTGGAATCAAGATTTGCACACAGTGTAGCTTCACTAGCTCAAAAAAATAACAAAGTACAAATTCGCAAAAATTGTGGTGTCCCGCTAAGTGTCCGGCTAGGAGGGCGCCCATATAATGAATCTACCAAAACGGTCCGTCGTAAGTTGGCCCAAAATTTGACTTGTGTTGAATCCTTTCAAACTTGACATGCTCAAAGCTCTTGCTTTGTAGATTTTGTGTTTGCTTTCAGAACTCGATTGTGACTGTTTTGGCTCTTTTTATTAAGCTTTTATCCTTATTAGATTAAAAAAGAAAGAAAATTAATGAAAATTGTTATCGCCAAAATTATTCCATACACTCATATATACATACTCTCATGCTAGACATCATGTCCTCAAAAATTGTCGTTATGACTCATTATTATGCCTGATAAGGGTTAAATCCTACTAAAAAGAAATCGAGAAAGCAAAGATTTAAGCTGCAAAACACTATTTGTAAACTATATACATAATTTCTCGACATCTTACAGCTTTAGATCTTGTAATAAGCTATCAAAGCTACTGATACTCTCCCCTTCCCATTGTCCTAGATGAAGGTTTGTGCAATGTGCGTGAGCATTAACAGTGTGTCTATGCATGGCCATGCAATATGGCCCTATAACGTTAATGGTAGAGATGCATTGGGTAACAATATGCTATGCAAGAGGCGTGTATTGAATAAAGAGTTCAGTGACATTCGTTGGCGAGGTTCCATCCAAACTGTGTTGTGCAAATAAAAGATTTTGAAGATGGCATGCCCTTTCCTTGATTGTTGGTTTTGTGAGTACTTGTGGTTAAATGATTGTTGGGCCTTGAATGTCTTTTGGTATCCATTGTATTTTGGTGTTGGAGCTTGCAAATTGGTTTGTCGTTTTGGTTGCTTGGATTTCCATTGCCAAGTTTGTTTGTTGGCGTCTACTTTCTTCTCTGGTTTGGACTTGGGAATCCATTTATACTTGGGTTGGTTGGCTAGAGAGCTAGTCCATTGTGTTAATTTTCATTTCCAAGTATAATTGCTTTGAGTTGTGCGGTTTCTTGTTGGTTGTGGCTGGATTGATCTAGAAGGCAGACTTGAAGCTTGTGTCTTGGGTAGCCATATCTCTTTTGGTTTGGTCGCCATGATTAATTTCTTTACCCATACTTGTTTGATTTGTTTTCCATGGGTTATAGTAGCTTGTGTAGGCTGCAATGTAGGCTTTTGTTATGTTTGAAATGGCCATACATGCCAAATATGATATGTTGGTGCCAAGGGAGTGACTTAAGAGGTGCCCTTAAGGATGAACTTTAAGGTTTTGTCGTGCCAATCTAGAATTTCTTTGTATATTTGTATCCATGAGACTCCCAAGATAATTGCCTTGTTGAGATCATTGTCCTCTATTACGTGGAATTGGTGTGTTATTGATGGCTGTCAATGTTGATTGATACATTGACTTGACCAAAGCTGACCATCATCCCTTTGTTGGCTACTCTGAGGTCGATCTTCATTGGCGTTAATATTTCATCTGACACCTTTAGGTATGTCAAATAATTCATGGCATTAACTTGTGCATCAGTATCCACAGGTGCTCTTTCTATAGATCCGTCTGTCAACTAGACATTGATACGTATATACATACCTCCAAGCCAATTTGGCTCTATCTGAATTGCTTCAATAGGAGGAGGTGCGGCTTTGAGTTGTCAAATTTGGGTTGTAGTATGTCGTTCTTTGCACTTTAAAATTCACAACTTTGCTTCCTCCTTTGCATGGGCTTGAATGGATTGAGCAATCTCCTTCCGTCCTATTGCTTAATGAATCTTGTTTAGCATGTCAACAGTTAGCGGTCAATGATATCTCTTTAATCTACAAATCAGAGAACCCTGTCAGATAGTTCATGTTTGGTCCATCCTAAGTTTTTGGCTACTCATAGTGTAGGAGTCAAAAATTCTATGGGCAAGATGGAATTAATCCCAAACACCAAATTGCAATGTGTTGTCCCAAGTTTTGTTTTCTATGCTACCCGATATGCCCATAGAGTTGAGTGAAACTTTTGGTCCCACTCTCCTCTTGATTTATCCAATATTTTTGTGAGCATTGTGCATAGAATTTTTTTTGTGCTCTCCGCTTGTCCATTCGCTTTAGGGTGATATGGAACTAATTTGCAATGAAGCACCATGAATTATCTCAACAAGAATTCAATCATTATGTTCATAAAGTGAGTCCCTAGATTGCTCACTATCTCAATCGGTAGCTCGTATTTGATGAAGATGTTCTCATACAAGAATAGTGAGATTGTTCGGGCATCATTTTTTGTGTTTCTTTGGTCTCCACCCACTTTGTTAGATAGTTGTGGTCACTATGATATATTGAGCATGTGTCTTATATGCAGGTGGGATGATAGGTCTAACAAAGTCTGTCCCCATTAGGCAAAAGCCCTTGCTCCCATCATAGGTCTTAATGGCATTTTGTCTTGCCTCATAGGTATTTTAGTGCATTGACATTCTTCACAACATTTCACATATTGCTCGGCATCCATGAACAAGGTAGGCCACCAAATTCCTGCAAGAAGTATTGTTTTTGTAGTTTTATATGCAGAGAAATGTCCACTCGCGTGTTCGGCATGAGCTTGCTTGAGAATTGATATGCACTCACTTTTTGTGGCACAAATCCACAAGTTTTCATCGCTTCCCTGCTTGTAGAGGTGGTTCTCAATTATCACGTAGTTTTTGGCTTTCATCTGAATGGACTTTGGTCTGGATCTACTCATCTTTTCTGGCAAGACACATTTTTGGAGGTATTCCAAAAAGTACTCACTCCGCTTGGGTGCAACAGCTATTCTGAATAGGGTTGCATGTTCTATAGTTTTTTGGATTGCACAAATGTCGCATGAACTAACATAGTCATGAACACTTCGTTCCATATTAGTCCAATACACTCCAAGTCTCATCAATCGTTGAAATTTTTGCGTTTTTCCATTGTGAATTCCCATAGTTTGCACATGATATTGTCTCAAGTACACACTATTTTCCGTTGGCTCTATACATAGCCTCAATATTCGATCATTCCCATGCTTGTATAGCCTTCCCTCTATTAGCACAAGTGTTCGCATTTTCTCAATGACTGATGGCTGCCTTTCTGTCTGCAATGAACCAATGGTGAGAAAAGGTATTACATGTTCGCTTCACCTCGGTACCATTTCAATATTGAATAAGTATGAGTCATGCAAATCATTGTCAACTCCATTCTAATGCCCTTGCATCCTAGCCGACTCCCAGTTAGGTGGTGCCCCCCCCCCCCCCCCCCCCCCCCCCTCCCTCTTCTATACCCCATAATGAGGCCCATGTGCATTGCATTGGTGTAGAGGCCACCAGGTTGGATTTGCATCCGTTAGCAAGCCTAAAGGTGGATGCAAAGCCATGATAAGAATCTTACAAAGCATCAAAAACTGTCTTCCCAAGAGTAAGGCCTCACCAATGGAAATTAATTGTTCATTGAGATCTTTAATCTCCACAAGAAATACATCCATATTATCATCTCCTTGTGCATAACCTTGGACTCTAGCTCCTTACGCAGGTAAGCAATTATTGGCAAATTAGAAATTGCATTCAAAGAAGCTATTCTAACCCATACCTATTTTGTTGTTCATGCTTAACAAATGTGGAGAACAATAGAACACTTACCAAAAAGTGCAATCAATGCATGAGCTTGCACATCCTTAGCATACCAAAGTGCGTGCTCAACAATAGGCAAAACCACTCTAACAGTAGAATTGCTAGAACCTACACCCTCATCCACTACAGAACCTGATCTTACATCATCACCACACATAAAGGTCCAAACGCCCTTTGCAACAAGGATATGTTGCATCAGGTATGTTGAAAATGGGTTGTTGTCTCCATCCCATTTGTCCTCAAGAGACAGCAAGCAAAAACCATCATTGTTGTCAATATGCACAAAACCAACCTATTCTATATATCACAATCCACAGTAGACTACAAAGTGTCTTTTTTAGAAAAAAACTTCATCAACCAAAAGCCTACACGGAAGGAAAAAATTGCCTACGAAGAGCTACTAGTAGTGGAAATGGAGACCGAAATGAGCCCAAATCAAAATTACGATGACCCCTAGCTCAAGGAGCTCTCCCTATTGATGTTGCTTTGTGAACGATCACAAAGAATCACCTCAATAAGAGAAAGTAATCCAAGAGGGTGTTGGCCACACTACTCATGATGTCCAAGACTTATCTAATACCAACTATTGGAAATACAGCTCTGGAAGAATACAAACCAAGATGGAAAAGATGAAGGAGAAACACAACACAAAAGGTAGTATGACTAAGTGTGCTAATACAAAGATAAGGCATTCGCTAAAATGATAGACATATATATCCAAGCAAAGGGAAAAAACCACCTAACGAGGGGAAAAAGTGCCTTGATGGTCCTAAGTGTGCTCACACACATCACTACCACAATACTTTTTGGTGCTTTGACATACATCAAGTGCCTAAATCTCCAATGGAGTGTATAAACATACTAAAAAAGTGCTTTGATAAGAAGGCATGCCCTGGAGTGATGGACATATATACAAGCCAAAGAGACAAAACCACTTAACGAGGGAAAAAAGTGCCATGATGGTCATAAGTGTGCTCACACACATCACTACCACAATACTTTTTGATGCGAGCGTCGGCTCCGAAACTGGGTAATGGAGTCCCCGTGCGAGGCGGACTCCCCCGATACCTCCATGTTGTGAAGTGGAGGGGGACACTCCTATTTTACCGGGCGCTCTCAAACCCACTCACGCGTCCGTAGTAGCCAAACAGTGAGTTGAGGAGAAAATGAAGGTCAAGATTATGCCCCATCGTCCGTCGTTCCCAAACCGGGTCCATTACGCGCCCCGCGGCACCGAACCATGGTTTGCCAAGATCGAATGGTCGCATCCCACCGTCACCCCAGAGACACCCACTCGAGCGGAGTCTAACATAATCAAGTGCCTAAATCTCCAAAGGAGTGTTTCAGACATACTAAAAAATTTATTTGAAGTGCTTAAGAATTGTAGTGCTTCAATGTTTTTTTTAGGTACTCCAAAAAGTCCTCGCAAGTACTTGAGTGTCCATTTAAGTGCTTCAAAAGTACTTTTGGGTGCTCTAAAAGTACTTGAAGTTGCCTTGAAATCTTAAATGGACATAAGCAAACCACAACACATGTTCAAAGTGCATCACAATTGTTGAAGTTCTGGGAGGTGGCTTCAGCTTGGCACTTCAAATTGAAGCATGATGCATGATGTTCTTTGTGCATGATTTATACCAACACATCACATAAAAAGGTACCTACTCAAATGCCCTATGCATATTCTCTTGAGCCTGTACAATCTTACACTTCCAAAGCTATGTGGTTAGAATCATATTCATTTAGACTAAAAGACTGACTCGACCATAGCTCAAAACCAGCAAGAAAAAAAGCCAGCTCCTGAATGCTTCATATGTTCTTCATGGCAAGCTCCACACCTTGAGTGAAGCTCCTTACCAAGAAAGACGACAAGACCTTGCACAAAGTACCAACTAAAAGAATCCTCGAACCTCTAAAGACACGCAGCTTAACCATATGCGAGAGCTGAGCTGTGTTGCACATGTACAACACTGTAGCATTCCTAATTCTACATGAAAAGGTGTGTCTAGGGCTGTGAGAGAGAGAGAGAGAGAGAGAGAGAGAGAGAGAAATGAAATGAAATGAAATGTTATGTTATATTAACGTCTTCAAGAGGCCAAAATGACCTATGAGACCAAAAAGTTACAATTGGTGAATCTGATACCATGTCTGAGTACGGAAATTACAAAGTTACAAAGAACTAACACTAAGACACTACCCTTTTGGAAGCATGATGTGGCTTCAAATGAAATCTCTCATCGGTCATTGTCGGATCTCATCAACCTCCTCCATGGTCAGTACTCTGGTTGGGCGTCTTGCATGTCGGGCTACAGTGATTTGTATCTTCTGTTTTGCAACCTTCGTCGATAGTGAGAGACCCCCCTAGGTCGTGGACGTCTGGATCTACCAAGCTGAGTAGCTCCGTCAAGCAGTGTACCTCTAGTATGAGTAGGTTCTGAGATCTGCTGTAATGACTGCTCCGTTGGCTCTCCTGTGGCTAGTGTAAAGAAATATGTGATTCGTCTCTGAGGTTGTCTTTCCCCTGATGTCCTCAGCAAGCTCTCCCTAAGTCTACGCAGCTCTAATCCGAGACACCTCTGATCCTTGTATCTCATAACTCTAGAAAAAGGTCCGAACTCTTCTCTGAACAGGCAGTGGAAGTGGCCGCATATTTCATAGTATGTCGGACATTGACATGTGTAGTGCAGCTCTATCTCTAGCCCTAAGTTACATAGGTGACATATCTTGGCTTCTGCCAGCACCCTTGGAAATCAGTCGGTCTCGATCTGGAGCTGATGTGAGGATGTGCGTATCTGTCCAATAGCGCATCTTATCCCATGAGATAAGTGTGTATCCATGTATGCATACCTAGTTACAAAGCCATCCTCCGTAAGTTGGAGAAAATATTCTCTGTAGAAGGCCATCTTCGTGCCCAAGTCCTATGTCGACTGTGTATCCATGTGCTCCTAGTATTTAGCTGAATCAGATCCTGACGTATGAGTCTAGTGATCTCTGTCCATGTGAGAGATAGGGAGGGTGCATCCAGGGAGTATTGAAGCGGAGGTAATCTATCCATGTTGAGACCATGCGACTGAAACCATGATGTCATCTGTCTGTACAACATGTTGTATCGCCTTGTAGAGCTAGTTGTCAAGATGACTCGAGGGCAAGTCGAGCGTATCTGTCCCTGGGGAGATCCCATAGACCGTGCATAAACGATACTGATCTCGTTCCAGAGGGGGGGGGATGGCTAGCTCGGCTCGAATAATCTCATGTGGTATTGAGGCCTTAGCCCGAATCATCCGAGCGATCATAGAGACCAAAGGCCTCCCCATACATCTCCATCCATCTGTGTTGCTAGATCTCCCATGGTGGTCTACTGAGGGTCCCCATACCTGAACTCCATATAACATAGCTGGAGTCACCAAAGTGTCAAAAAGCCAAAGCTTTGTTCGCGGTTCCTGAAACTGAACCTGCGAACACATCCTCTCCAGTCCGCCCAAAGCTGCATATGCTCTTGTCAATCTAGTCTCTGATGCTCTCCTTAGTGAAAACAATGGTCCACCAAAGACTACCCCAAGATAAGTATATGCATCTGTGTACTCCACAGTCTTTTAGCCATACATAAATGTGGGTGCCGACCTCCTGACCCACTGTGGTGTGGTGTTAAACACCATAACCTTGGTTTTCCCCAGATTGACAGACAATCCACTGTTACGAGCAAATGTATGCAAAGCATCTAAAAGACGTTGCATCCCCTCTAGAGAGTCACAAATCAGCACGACATCATCAATATATAGTAACAGCGAAATCCGTGTCTCTGCTAGCTAAGCCCCCCTGTCCCCCTGACGCTCTACATAGTCCGAAAACTCATCCAAATACATCCCAAAAAGAGTCGGGGATAGGAGGCATCCCTACTTTACTCCAATAGTGGAGTGGACCATGTCAGACGTTCCCTCAGTGGTGCGTGCCCGCCCCATCACTGTCTTGTATAGAGCCAGAATAGCCCATATCAACTCTATAGGCACACCCATGTCCTGTAGTCTACATATAAGTCTAGCTCTCGGTACTATGTCAAAAGCTTAGCGGAAATCCACAAAGCTACAATAGATCCTCTTACCATGGTGTCTACCCTCCTCAATGATAGCTCTGAGTGTTAGAATCTGGTCAAGAGTGGAGAAACCTGTCCTGAAGCCTACTTGCGCTAGTGCTCTTATGCCCTCTCGCGGTGCCCATCTACTCAAGTCCTGCTCAAGAACGGATGCATACAATCTAGCCAATGTGTAACCAACCATGATGGTGCGATAATTCGCAAGAATCATGGAATCTCCCGACTTGAAAGTAGACACAATCGTAGACAAACTCCAACTCTTTGGGAAGCCTTCATACATGGCTCGATTAAACATCATAGCCAAGAGATTTGCAAGCATATCTCTAGCATGGATGAAGTGCTCTGCCACCAAACCATCATGATCATGTGCTCTCCTTGTCTTCATCCTGTCAATGGCTTTCCTTATCCTCTTAGCAATAAAGAAAGAACACGTCTCTATGCATGTCTCTAGCGGGTCCGGCAAAGGTGGTTGCCCTGATGCTGTGTAGAGAGATGTGGTATATTCCCCCCATGTCTCGGTGGAGGTGACTGCTGGTGGTGGTGAATGCTCATGGAATAGCCTCCACACACACACACACACACACACACACACACACACACACACACACACACAGAGGGAAAATGTGTTAGCCTTGTTTTTTCTTTTTTGGCCAAAGAAGGATGGCTGTATTCTGTGTACAAAAGAAACCTCTGGAAATGCCTAATGGCAGAGGAATACAAACGCAAGATAACAAAGGACGGGCTATGTGAACATCAAGATGGCCTGTAAACTCGACCACTAGGGAGGTGCATAATGCCATGTGATGTGACCGTAGGCCCCACTGAAAAGAACTAAAGATCTAACCCATGTGTGAGGAAAGGCAAGTCTACATTGCTCCGCTGCCCTGGAGGAGCCTGCTGAAGTCCATATAGCCGTAAATGCTGGGCAAATACTGCTCCTACATCTTCATTAATTGAAAGAAAAACCAACACCCCAATCCGACATGTAAATCAAATACCTGGATTATCAGAACAAAAATGTTTAAAAGTGGACAAATACAACAATGACATGTACATGCAAGCCATAGTGCCCTTGATAGAAAGGCAACACTACGCCATCAGCGAAAAGGAATGGAGCGCCCATGCATGGGCAGGGGTTGAGCCCAGAGCCCTACCAAATAAAACAAATGCCTTGATCAATAGGGAACGGAGAGCATTGGGCAGTCTTAGCCCCTATCCATCCCCTCCTAGGATGGAGGGCATGCTTAACACACAGCTCCACCCAAGCTGATCATAATTATTGTAATCTAAAATGCTGTCACTAAGACCCGTATTCCCTCTTGATCAAGGCATTTGTTTTATTTGGTAGGGTTCTGAGCTCAACCCGTGGCCCATGCATGGGCAGGGGAGCCTGTGCCTGTCAGAGCTTGTCCAGCCCGCTCAACACAGAACCTTTTGGCACCTGGTGGCCACATCAGCCCGTGCACTTGCTGCCCATACTGTTAGTGGTCTTGATTGGACAAAACCTTGATAAGAAGCTTTCTACCCCCTCTCTACTTCATTCAGCAGTATCACAAGACAAGAAAAGACATCTTAGAGAAACACCAAAACAAGGTAGCAATTCCCTATAGAGACATATCTGTACGTGGGAAAAGAAACCCTTTTAGAACATCTTTCGATGGCACCACCTCTTGATCTTCAATGCAAATATAATGGTCACAATTCACGGAAAATGCAATTAAAGAGCAACAAGAGACTCATAAAATGAAATACCTTATCTAGAGTCAGAACGGTCTAAGGTCTAAAGAAAACGCAGAATCCTTCTAAATGATACATCAACATTGATGACAAATAAATACTAAATTACATGATGACTTCTTGAAATGAATGGGAATTTTTTTATTTCCAGAAATGGGGGGCTGGAACACACGATATTGTCTAAGCAATGAGCAGTGAGAGCCTTAATCGCACTAAATGTTGCAGAAAACAGCTCCAGCGTGCGGTTACCTGCTGACAAAAGCAAAGCAACCATCAATAAACTCGGCTTGTTCAGCAGAAATAAACGCATCAAAGACTTTAAAGCCCTGCAATTCAGAATAACCCTGCAATTCAGAAAAATTCCCAAAATACCCCTCAAATTTCAAAACTTCCCTCTTATATTTTACCAAAAACTCCAAAAAAGCCATTAAATTTTTCCAAAATTCCATAAATACCCCTCGTTAATCTTGTAAACATCTCCAAACACATTCCTAACTGTACCTCTTCATATGAAGATTAGTTCTCTCTCAACCGACGACGATAGAACTAGGATTTCACGCTGCAATGGCTTATTATTAGTAGACACAAACACCTCTATTTGTAAGAGTTTTCTAAATATAAGACACTTAAAGATAGATCTTTTTTGTCAAAAAGACTAAACTATAGCAATCCATCCAAAATTGATAAAAGCATAAACTGGGAATTTTTGCAATTTGAGGGGGTTTTGGGGAATTTCCCCAGATTTCAGGGGTATCTTAGTAATTTTCCCTTCAGATAACTTTAATTTTTTTCCACCCTGGGACAGACCTCATTAGCTATTCACCCTTAAAACTGACTCTGCAATCAGCCCCAGGCCACCATCCTTTGGGTCCCACACCCTCATCCATCATTAGCAATTGCTGACAGCCCTTCTGTGTGCTACAAAATCAGCCCGTCTGCACCTCTGCCACATCAAAAAGACCCTTTTCAGCAAGGTCTTCTTGCATTGTTTTGTGACAGCCTTGGCTTTGGCCTCTGCCGGCACCCCTCTCCTCTTCAGAAAAGACCCTATCCAGGGCAAGATCTCTTGCGCTTCAAAGGACAGTGGTAAATCAGACTTTGCCCCCTCTAGCCATCCTCCCTCGTCAGAAGGTGGCATTGTTTGTGTCTTTATGGGAGCTTTGTAAATCAGCTCCCATGAAACTTTCTCCTCAACTGCTACAAGCCAAATCTTTCTGTGTTTTGGAGGACATATCCCATGTGGTTTTGTTTAACCTTATCACCTCTGACCTCTCTCCAAGCTAGGGATCGAATCCAAAGAAGTCACAAGGGCTACCCATACAGTTTCAGGGAGGCTGATTGTGTTGCTTCCAGGAAGTGACCTCCTAGCATGTGATTCTTCAAGCAGGGATTCGAGAAGCTGATCCCTTCCAATTACATGGCGATCATTTTGCTTCCTCGCCTCACCTCACAGTATAGTACTTTCTACTCAGCCTTGAGTATCTCGGGGAGGACTACCCACTTGACAATTAAAGGGCTGGTTCCCAAGGAACCATAGTTGTCATCATACATCATATGTACGGTAAAGATCAGTACCGTTTCGAACAGGAAAGTATAGTGTACTACAATTTATCTTGTACAGTGTGTTTTTTACCTTTTGGCTCTAAAGACCATCAAAAACATTTGCAAAATTACCTTATACCTAGGGTTAAGGTTAAAGAGCCTAAACACTCATGGCAAGTGGCCTTGGTAGTGATCACTGAGTGGCAAAACTCAAGGCACAGCCTACACTTATCTTGTAAAGGAAGGCAAACCATATTTATATCCATATCGCTGTACATTATGGGCAACCATATTTATATCTGTATCGCTGTACATTATGGGCATTTGTACAGAAACTTCCATGCAACGAGCAGATACAGCGCTAAGCACAAGCCTTTATATAAGTGTGACGACCTACGCAATTTATCTACCATCTTGTGATCACTTAACGATTCTCTTTTCAAATAATGCACACCCAAACATGTAAATCTGTTTATATTGACTATGAGGCTCACTAACAAAATGTAGGACCAAAGAGCTACAAGTTTGACATAATTCAAAAGCACAAACAAACAGGCACATTAATTTATACTACTTAAGGGCCAAGGTTGCATCATTACAACTTCTGATGCATCATACTTAGTCCGTAGACTCTTCTTTCAGAACCTGACATTTGACATCATAAGCATAAGCATATATCTTGACATTGCCTTCATGTACCAAGTGCCAAAGAGCAATTTAAAAAGAGCACATCAAACATCAATAGTGCTGCAGTGTTGTCACCAAAAAAAAAAAGAACAGACTTCCCAAATGCAGCGTTATACACACCGATGTTGCAGTAAGAGTGTCTGCAAAATGCCATGACAGTGGCACGCAACACACACACACACACATCTCTGCAGAATACTATGACGATAGAACGCGACTCACACACACACACACACATAGATGCATACGCACGTCTACAAACATAATCCACATTTCAAATTTTACATGAAAGTGGCAGCACACACACACAAATGGATACAGACAAGCATATCTATAAACACAATCCACATTTCAAACTTGTGAAAATGAGGCAGAGGCACAGACCTTTCAGCTGGTGTCACGCTGACATTTGGTAATCTTGCTGCATCCACGAGTGTAAGGGTTAGCTGCACCAGATCCACGGCAGTTGTAGTAGGAACGTCCAGCAGTGGAGCATGGAACACGATTTGCAGAGAGGGCGCCATAGCTTATGTAGCCAGAGGTCCCAGCAAGGATGCGGCGGCTCACCTCTGAGTCTGTCAAGAACTCTGAATCCAGGTGGCACTGCCCTAATGGTCCATTGCAAGTTCCTGCTGAAGCACCTGTCGGGTACCTAAGATCGTGATTCAGCGTTAGGGTTAAGCTTCTTGGCACGAGCAGAAGCAGGGAAAGCAGAAGCAGGCAAACCCTAAACATTTCGCAGGAGCTCTCTGCTGCGATGCTGCAATGGCACGTCTCTCTCTCTCTCTCTCTCTCTCTCTCTCTCTCTCTCTCTCTCTCTTAATGAGCTGGAACTGCAGATGCGCACTCGCGCTCGCACTATCTCTCCCTAAAACCAGATGCATCAGCTGCCCCACACGGAGAAGGACCGCCCTCCCTGCTGCCTACTCCAGCACCAACACCTACCCATTGACTTACCATACAACTTACAAGGGAGCCATAATTTTTTTCATTAACTTCCTAATTTCTATTTTGCTCCATCATGGCATGATTTGGCACGATGCATAGAGCATTGGAGAGACAGATTGCCCACATGTGCGGTGGATAAAGGACCAAATATTGCATTCTTAGTCAACCCAAGAAGAGCCCACATGCACACCATTAGAGCACGGTGGAGTTTGCCGCGGTCGGATGGTTGTAGTTCAAGAGACGAAGGTGTATGCCAACAAGTCCCTCTAGTTGTAGCATGATGTCACAAACAAGTGGGCTAGTGAATATCCATTGGTTGGTCTAAGTTGCTCGTTGAATGTACGCACCACAAGCGAGAGAGAGAGAGAGAGAGAGAGAGAGAGAGAGAGAGAGAGATGATTAGAAGGTGCCCCCCATAGGATAGAGAAAAGCAAAGTGCCCTCTATATTTCCATGGCCCTTCAAAATTTGCCTTGCGGACCCATTAGCCCACTAATGGTAGGTCGCTCGCTTTTGTCCCCGCACAATATGCGTATTGCACAGCACTCTGTTTTTGCCAGTTGACCTACGATAAGCAGTTGAGAGGCGATTCTGCAATCTAGACGGTGATTGAAGCACTTTGCAAGTCCTCTGCCTTTGAGAATTTTGTTCGATGACTTGGAATTGGAGCTGATCTCTTCAGATAACTAATTCCAGTGTTAGAATTTAAAGCTAATAGTAAGTCGTCAGTTCAGTCAGTAAAACTGCAAGAGAGACCAGAACTAGACTGAACTGGTTATTTGAATTGAATTAGCCAATTGAAAGGATAGGCAAACTGGACGACTGGAAAAGTGATTGCAGTTTCAGATTCATATTCAGGATAATCAGTACAAGATGGAACAATTTGAAGCTAGAATGATTACAGTAGTAAGGATTACAAGATTACAGGCGAATAGATTGTTGCTAGGAAATTGCTCAAAGGTTAAGCCAAAAGAACTCCGAAGTAAGGGTAAGAAAATAAGCAGCCCGATTAGAATGTAATGGGTCCTATTTATAGCTTTCTAGAAGTTACTGTGGTAACTACCGTGGTAATTACTCACTGATCCACTGTTCGGTTTCCAGGAGATAGTTCCTGCCTTGCTAAGACTGTCTTCGCCTTCTACATCCTTCCCTCCTTTCTTGAATTTTGGTATGACTCCAAAATTTCTGAAAAATCCACTAGCTGATTCTGAATCAGTGTTGAGGAACCCGTCTAGATTTGTGGTTGAGGTCCAAACCCTAAATTCTAAACCCATATGTATGTTTCTTGAGTCGGCCAATGTTCCTCTTGAGTTGGCCTATGTTCCTCATGACATTACTTCTCTAGAGTTGCTAGCTCTCCTGGTATTGCTAGCTTTATGCCATATTTCATACTTGTTGAGTTCTTGACACCCCTATAATTGTAATTCCAAGGGTGTCCTGCCAAAGAAATTCCAGCGCCTTATTGAGAAAATCCACCATCTGATTCTGAGATGGAACTACCCAGTATCCTTCCACTGAACCCGCTTCCGCTTGCCCTTCTTCGGTGTAAGGTCCTCCTCTTAGCCCTTACTCTTGCTGAAATACCTAATCCGTCGACTTTCCGGATATGATCAAGTAAAGCACCCTAGCTACCCATGAGACGCTTTCGGTTTTAACCATGGGAACGTGGATACAACCAATGCAAAGCTACCCACAAGACACTTTCGATTTTCATCATGAAAACGTGGATATAACAAATGCATGGGATATTAGTTTTATCTCAAGAAAAAAATTGCATAAGAAAACAAAGAAAGAATAAGGATAAGGTGAAAAAAAAATCCACTTGTTGAAAGTAGCTTGTTGAAGAAGCCACTTGTTGAAAATAGCTTGTTGAATTGAAAAAGTAGCCACTTGTTGAATTGAAAAGTGGCCACTTATTGAAATGAAAAGTAGCCACTTGTTGGAAAGTAGCTTCATGCATAAGCCACTTGTAGGAAAAGAAGCTTCTTGTATGAGTAGCTTGTTGGAGAAGCTTTGAAAAGCGAGAAAGGATATCAAGATATGTAAAGTAACTTATCACGATAAGTTAAGGGACTTATCAAAATTAAGCTTAAAAGAAGACCTTATCTACTCATTGAACACTTCGCTACGCTTCGCTTTGTTTCACTTCACTTCGCTACACTTGGCTACGCTTCACTTCACTTCATTTCTCTACACATTTTGAAGTTGCAAGCTTGATAGTGAGCTATGAAATCCACAGCTAATTCTCCTTCTCCATACACATACTACACACACTTCTCTCCTCAAGAGAAGCCATAACCATAATCCAAATTACCATTACCCTCTTCACCTTCTCTCTCTTAACCTACAAGCTTTCCATAGCTTGAATTTTCTTAATCTCTTCTATTCCCATAGCCAAATTGGTGGTTTTCAAGCAAAGGGAAGCGGAAAAGATCCGGCCACGTCAATACACTTACCGTTACTCTTCCAAAGCAAGGAGAAGACCTTATTATCTACACATTAAGGTTCCGAAACCTTAAGCCGCTTGATTAATCCTCTCCACGGTATTAAAGGTACACCTAAATCCCTTTCTAAAGAAAAATTTGTTAAACATTCATACACTATTACATGCATATTTTACGATACATTAACAAATCCACTCTTAGGAACTTTGCCATTTTATCCTACCATGCATAGAAGGGTTTTACTCTTGCATAAGCACTTAAAGGAAGTTTTGATTAGTTGCCCAAGGTTGTAAGTTGGTGCATCTCGAATGTTTTTTGTGTATCACGCATAGATCACACAAAAGCAAAAACTCATTATAGAAATCATATGCAATGTTCATTTCAAGTTTGTCTGCTTTCAAGTTTGTTTTGCAAATTTGAAGGGGGGAGTAAGGGGATAGCTTCACGGATGTCGTGACCGTGTTGCTTGAACATAAAACTTCCATCGCTTCCATGGAGATGCCCCATAGATTGCAAATGATGAAAGGGGACCAAAATGGGATTCATTGAAGTCGGGGATAACTTGAAACTTACGTAGAGACAAAACCTTAAATTTTCATGAGATTCGTTGTTTATCTTAAGGTCTTGTTTGAATAGATTTAAGTGTGAACTTGTCTTCATTGTTTGGAAAAAGGTCGGCGCAGGTGTTTACATGTGGGATACAATGGGGGATGGTCCTTTTCGGCTAGGGCTGATAACCGTTGGTCTATGTTTGAGCTCTGGGTTCATTCATTGCTCTAAAAATGGGATTGAAAGGGAGTGTGTCTCGGCCGGGTGGATGTGACCTGCGGATGCGTTTAGAAATCGGCCTAGTCCGGGTAGGCCTGATGCCGACGAAAAAAGGAGGAAGGAAAAAGGATCCATGGACGGATCATGATAAGGGAGGAGGATGTGATTTAATTAAGGAACTCTTCAAATTGTTTGGGAAAAAGGAACCTTGGAAAGGCTAGGTACCTAAATAGGCTATTCCGCAATTGTCCTTATCAGCCGGACCTTTGCTCTTCTTCTCGGGATTATTGATTTAGAAGGAACCTAAAGTATATTATTTTTGAAGCCTTTCCCACACAAGATAAAGAAAAAATAAGAATTGAAATCTATGTAAAGGCGCTGTCTTCTCACGTGGCGAAGGAGACAGGATACCCTAGTCCTGGGACGAGGATAGTGTTGGGATCGGAGAGCACACACACAGAGAGCCAGCACGAAGAAGGAGATAGACACAGTGTGTGGCGGGGCGGTACTCACACTACAATGTGTAGTTATGAGTATAGTTATTATGAATGAGTAAATGAATGGCTGTACATGGGCGGCTGAACAACGGGCAGCCGGGCACACGGGCCTTTAACCCAACAATCTCCCACTTAAAGGCAGTGTGCCTTTAAAGTGGCCAAAGTACAGCAAAAGAAGTCAAGCCATACCCATCAGCGATCTACAGTGTGCAAACCGCTGTGAGGCTAACGACTTCGTGAGTAGATCAGCAGGGTTATTGTCAGTGTGTACCTTGACAAGCTCTATGCGCTTGTCCTCTAGCACCTCTCGTATGAAGTGATACCTCACCTCAATGTGCTTTGTCTTCGCATGGAAGACAGGATTCCGTGCCAATGCTATGGCACTCTGGCTATCACAATGTAGAATCGGAGCATCACCAGCCATACCAAGATCTCCCACTAGTCGTGAGAGCCATACGGCCTCCTTGGCAGCCTCAGTGGCAGCCATATATTCAGCCTCTGTAGTGCTCAAAGCAACGCATGGCTGTAAACGTGATGCCCACGAAACCGGTCCACCTGCAACTGTGAACACATAGCCGCTAGTAGACTTCCTCGAGTCCACTGACCCTGCATAGTCTGAATCTGTATATCCGCAAACAGACATATCCTTCTCACCATAACATAGGGACAACTCTGAAGTCCCTCTCAAGTATCTGAGAATACCTCTCACTGCATCCCAATGACGCTTGCCCGGGTTAGACATGTACCTGCTAACCACACCAACTGCATGAGCAAGATCTGGACGCGTAGCCACCATGGCATACATCAAGGAACCAACAGCTGACGCATAGGGAATATGAGACATCTCTGTAGTCTCCAAATCTGTCTGAGGGCAGTCATCATGGCTGAGTTTTACATATGGAGGCAACGGGGTACTAATGGCCTTCCCCCCTTCCATATGAAAACGCTCAAGCACCCTGTCAATGTACTCTTTCTGACTAAGAAAGAGCATCTTGCGAGAACGATCACGAGTGATCCGCATACCCAAAATATGACTGGCATCCCCAAGATCCTTCATGGAAAAGGTCTCATGTAGCCTATGTTTCAAGGCATCCACATTAGAAATACACTTCCCTGCGATCAGCATGTAATCCACATACAAAACCAAAACAATAAGACTACCATCTGCAGCCTTGCGAGTATAGAGGCATGGGTCCTCATAACTGCGTACATAGCCCAATGAACTCATGAATGCATCAAACTTACGATACCATTCACGAGATGATTGCTTCAGCCCATACAAGGTCTTAAGAAGCCGGCATACCATCTTCTTTGAGCCATGAATAACAAACCCACTTGGTTGCTCCATGTACAAATCCTCGTGCAAGTCCGGATGTAAGAAAGCTGTCTTTACATCCATTTGCTTCAACTCCATGTCTTCTGTAGCTACCAAGGCAAACAACATACGCAAAGTAGACATCTTCACCACTGGGGAGAAGATCTCGTCAAAATCAATGCCCTTCTGTTGCTTGAATCCTTTAGCCACAAGCCTTGCTTTGTACCTAGGCTTTGCATCCATTGAACACAATTTTATCTTGTAAACCCACTTGCATGGTATTTCCTTCTTACCCTTTGGCAAAGGAGTAAGCTCCCACGTTTCATTTTGGATCAACGAATCCATCTCTGACTGCATAGCCTGCTCCCACTTGAGCTTGTCAACACTAGACATGGCCTCATCATAACATGATGGCTCCCCGCAATCAGTCAACAATACATAATCCATAGAAGGCACAAAACGTTGAGGCTGTCTTGCACGCCGCTCTGAACACCTCAAAGACTGTGCAGGAGGTGCATCTGGCTGTCCCACATCTACATGATCTCCCAACAAGGGCTGATCTGGCTGTCCCACATCTACATGATCTCCCAACAAGGGCTGATCTCCCACTTGAGGGTCAATGGGCTGCCCACGAGCAGCCATGGGACCATCATACCGATGACCATCCTCCTCAAATATCACATGCCGAACCTCAACCGTTCGCGGTGATGCTCTATACATAGAATCCTCATGAAAAACAACATCATGGCTGCGCACAATCTTCCTGTCAATAGGATCCCACAATCGATAACCCATCTCACCAGAGCTACCATAACCCAAGAAGATACATCTCTTGCTCTTTGGATCCAATTTGCTGCGTTTTGCCTTAGGTACATGTACATAAGCTTCACAGCCAAAAACACGAAGGTGACCATACGAAGGTGGCAAACCTGTCCATACCTCTTCAGGCACTTTGAAGCCCAAAGGAACACTAGGTGAACGATTTATCAAATGCACAGAAGTGGCAACAGCTTCAGCCCAAAATCCATTTGACAAACCAGCCATAGAAAGCATACTACAGACTTTTTCCTGTATAGTCCTGTTCATGCGCTCTGCCACACCATTTTGAGGAGGTGTATAGGGAGCACTAAGCTCGCGCCGTATACCCTTCTCAACACATAATGTTGTAAAAGCATGAGACATAAATTCACCCCCATTGTCCGTACGTAAGCACCTCAACTTACAACCTGATTGGTTCTCAACAAGAGCCAACCATTGCTTAAATATATCAAACACCATATCCTTCTTACGAATGGGGTATGCCCATACCTTCCTGCTAGCATCATCAATGAACGTAACAAAGTACATAGCACCTCCAAGAGAAGCATTGGGCATCGGCCCACATACATCACTATGCACCAAAGCTAGCTTTTCCAAAGATCTGTGTGGAACACTTTTCTTATGAGAAGACCGAGCATGTCGACCATAAAGGCAATGCTTTAGTTGACCTTAGAAGGTTGAGTTCCAAGTTAGTCTGATGACTTCGATTGGTAAGTTTGATTGGTAAGCAAGGTTCTTCGGGGCTAAGGGATCCATATGAGATAAATTGAATGTTATCACCCCCTTGAGTTGGCATCGAAGAGCAAGAGGAGTCCTGTCTTGGTGTCGGTCTCAAGCGGGAGGGATGTAGGAGATCGCAGTGTATCCATGAGGAGATGGTACAGTCGGTGGTCCCCGGGCATGGCCCTCACAAGTGGTATCAGAGCGCAGTTTCTGTCCTTGGATAGATAAAGGTTTTAACTGACTCTTGTAGAAAAGGGTGAGGTAATGGAAAATAACTTCTCAAAGTGTAGATGATGTGGACCTTTCAAGAAGAGGAAGTACTCGAAATTGTCCAAAAGCAAATGGAAGAACTTGATTTCTAGAAAGTACTAAAGAAGTGCTAGCCTATATCAGTAATTATTTCCCCAAGATGTATAAAGTTTTGGCATAATAGAAAGAAAAAAAAAAGCTTTGAACGAGAGAAAATAACAAAGAGTTTATCTTTTTGAAAGGTCTATATCTTTTTTTTTTTTATAGAATTTAACTAGTCTTGTATACTTGAATTGTTTTTCAACTCAATTGCTAAGAGAAAGGATTTTTTTTTTTGGTCAAAGCAAAATGCCACATAGACTCACAAGGAGTCAGGCTGCTCAGGATTTACCATCAGTTAGTGCTTCAGATCATATACCCCTTGATTCACGAGTGCCACCAACACCCCAAGCTACACCTATGCCACGTTCCAACCAAATGTCGCTTGTTGGGCGTGACAAAGATCTCAAGGCCCTTCTCAAATCTGTGCAACCGCATCCATTTACAGGAACAGGTGATGATGTGCCTACCCAACTAGAAGAGTGGATAATTCAGATCGATGACTACTTTGCTCTTGCTGGTTACAATTCAGTAGCTCAAGGAATAATGGGAAGAGCCAAGCTTGAAGGACCAACAAAAACATGGTGGAAGCTCAATTGTCAAACTCGCCAAGTAGCAGAAGTGACTCAAAGTTGGGATGAGTTAAAGCATCATCTCAAGGAACGCTATCTTCCCCTAGACTATTCCACCACTAAGATGAATGAGTTTCTTTCATGCAAGCTGGGGAATAGGTCTGTCGAAGTTTACTATGAGGAATTTGTCCGGCTTTCGCAATATGCTCCTCTCATGACAGGGGAACAAAAAGTAAGTCTCTTCATTGGCTTCCGAAGTAGAGTCCCTCCGACCTGTTTCACTCGCGCAGACGCTTTAATTCGGGCCAAGTCAAAACATAAGAGCCTTTTTAAGGGAAGCACCACAACTAATAGGAAGCGAGAATTCCTTTCTTACCACGGTCAGCCCTATCAAGAAAGTAAAGTACCATCTATCCCAAAGCCAACAGCCCAACCTAAACCGCCACCTCACCTTGTTCGTGTGAATGCCCTTCCTGTCACTCAAAGTGGAAGACAAATACAATGCTACAAGTGCCTAGAGTTTGGTCATAAGAAGGCTGAATGCCCTAAAGGAAATGACTCCAATTGTTTGGTGCCTCCTGCTAACCGTCTGAATCCACCCAATCAAGGGGGACAATTCAGAAACCTTCAAACCAGAGGGAGAAATCAAGCACAGACAAGACCTAATCCTATGCCTCATTTTCAGGGACAAAATCCAACCAACAACCCACCTAGATCATCAACTGTGAACTTCATTTCAGTGAAGGATGAGATGGAGGAGCAAGCCCACATCTATGCTGCCTTGGACCCCAGTGGCTGAAATCGACAATTCTCCATTCTTGAGACTAAGGGAGAGTATGAGGATAAACCTCTTTCCTTTCTTATTGATTCTGGTAGCTCACATTCATTTTTGTCACCTAACACTGTAAAAAGATTGCAAGTCGCCTCCCAACCCACAGGCCGTAAGTTACGGGTTTCTCTAGCAACGGGATCCACCATTCTGACAGATGAACAGATGGTAGACCTATCCTTTCAACTAGAAGGTCACTCAACCCAACAAAGATTTAGAATCCTAAAGATGGGCCGATTTGAAGGAATCTTAGGGATGGATTGGCTGAGCAAAAATAAAGCCAACATCCATTGCAGCGAAGGAAGAATCTCTTTTTCAAACTCAAAGGGTGAACAAGCCTTAGTGCAAGGCAGAATAGGGAAAGCTCCCCTGAAGGTGGTCAAAGCCAATCGTTTGGTTCAGGGGTTAAAGAAAGGACTGTCAATTTTTGTTATAAGGCTCAATAAACCAAAGACCAAATCAGAAGAATCAGAGTTTGAATGGCTAAATGAATATCAAGATATTTTTCCAGAGGAATTGACCACTCTTCCACCACCTAGGGAATTAGTGCATGAGATCGAGCTCATTCCTGGTGCCCAACCAATAGCAAGGACTCCCTACAAGATGTCACCTTCCGAATCCATAGAGCTGAAGAATCAGTTGACTCAGCTTTTGGAGCAAGGTTTCATCAAACCAAGTGTCTCTCCCTGGGGTGCTCATGTACTCTTCCAAAAGAAGAAAGATGGAACGTTCAGACTTTGCATAGATTTTCGAGGCCTAAATCAATGCACTGTCAAGAACAAGTATCCCTTGCCTCGCATAGATGAGCTGCTTGATCGACTCGGTGGTTCCAATTTTTTCACCAAGATCAATCTCAGGTCAAGCTATTACCAAGTTGGGATAAAAAGGGAGGATATTCTGAAAACAGCTTTTAACACAAGGTTTGGGCATTATGAGTTCACTGTCATGCCTTTTGGCCTAACTAAACCGTCTCATGACCAACCTCTTCATGACAGAGTGATGATTTTGTTCTAGTCCTCTTTGATGACATCCTTATATATTCAAAGACTAGAGAAGATCATAAACGGCATGTACGCCATGTCTTGGAGATTCTCAGAAAATCCCAACTCTATGCCAAGCGTAGCAAATGCTCTTTCTTTGTAGAGAAGGTTGCCTATTTGGGATACATAGTTTCAAAGGACCATTCCCAAGACTATTTCAGAAGTACGAGGATTTCTTAGCCTCACAGGATGGTGTAGAGTATTTATTAAAAACTATGCACTCATCGCATGCCCTCTCACTGAACTCACTAAGAAGGAGGAACCCTTTATCTGGTCAGACAAGAGGGATAAAGCCTTCAACAAATTAAAGGAGATTTTGGCCAGTGATCCTGTTCTCAAACTTCCAGATTTTCAAAAAAACCTTTGAGGTGATAGTGGATGCTTGCATACAAGGTATATGTGGAATCCTACAGCAAGAAGGCCATCCCATAGCTTATGAATCACGACAACTCAGGATTCACGAGAAGAATTATCCCACCCATGACCTTGAACTACTAGATGTGGTTCATGTCCTCAAAAAGTGGAGACACTATCTTCTAGGTCAAATGTTTGAGCTTGTTACTGACCACCACAAAAGTCTCAAGTGGATTTTCACCCAGCCAAATCTCAATATGCGACAAAGGTGATGGGTTGAGTTCCTACAAGAGTTCAGTTTTGAGATCAAATTTAGACCAGGCAAGGAAAATCAAGCTGTTGGTGCTCTAAGCCGACGAGTAGTGGCCCTTGCCATTACACTAGTCCATTCAACTCTACCCAAAGAAGTTCAAAATGCCCTCCCCACTGATGAGCAATTTGGTCCGTTGATCCAAGAAATCCAAGTCCAAGTTCAGAAAAGATATCTGGAAGGCTACTCTATTCAATATGGACTCTTATTCTTCAGGAATCGATTGTACATACCTACATGCTTAAGGATGCAAATTCTAAAGGAAGCTCATGAAACTCCCCTTGCAGCTCACCCAGGTTAGCACAAAATGTTTGCTTCTCTTAAACAGAATTTCTATTGGCCTAAGATGAAAAAGGATACCTTAGAGTATGTTAAGAAGTGTTTGGTATGGCAAAAGGTGAAGGCTGAAAGAGTTAAGATTCCTGGGAAGCTACAACCATTGGATATACCTACAATGAAGTGGGAGTGCATCAGTATGGATTTTGTAATAGGGTTACCCAAGACTGCTGGAAATTTTGATTCAATTTTTGTGGTGGTGGATAAACTCACCAAAGTAGCTCACCTTGTCCCAATCAAAACCACTGCCTTTGCAGCAGATATTGCTCAAATTTTTGTAAAAGAAATTATCAGATTACATGGAATACCTGCTAGGATAATCAGTGATCGTGATGCCAAGTTTACCTCTAAGTTTTGAAAGGCCATGTTCCAATCCTTAGGCACTCAATTAAACCTAAGTTCAGCCTATCATCCAGAGACAGATGAACAAACTGAAAGAGTTAATCAAATCATAGAAGATATGTTGAGATCATACTGCAGTTAGCAACCTCATCTTTGGATTAAGTTTTTGCCCTTAGTGGAATTTGCTTATAACTCTTCCTACCATAGAAGCCTAGGAATGTCACCATTCAAAGCTCTTTATGGACAAGACTGTATCATTCCTCTCAGAATGGCCGACCCAAGTCTCCCAGTACATGCAGCAAAGAATACACTTGAAGAAATGGATCGTCAAATCAAAATAATACGGGAGAACCTTAAGAGAGCAAGTGACAGGCAAAACAGTTATTCTGATTTACATAGATCTCCCCGGATTTTTAAGGAAAGAGATAGAGTTTTGCTTAGGGTCAAGCCAAAGAGAAGTTCACTCAAATTGGGAAAATACAGGAAGTTAGCATATAGATATTGTGGACCCTTTGAGATTTTGAGAAGGATAGGGGACCAATCTTACGAACTTGCTTTACCCCCTCACTTGCATGTGCACAATGTTTTTCATGTTAGCTTGCTAAAAAGATATGTTGCAAATCCCCTTCACATCCTAAATGACGAAGATACTATTCTCATCACACAGGAAGAATTCCAAATGGAGCCATAACAAATTTTAGACATGAAGGAGTGGAAACTACGACATCGAACAATTCGGGAGGGTTTAGTCCAGTGGAAGGGCTATCCCATTGAAGATGCCTCTTGGGAATATTGGGAACGCCTTACTTCTCAGTTTCCTCATCTTTTTGATAAGGATTCTCCTCTTTTTTGTACTCAAACTAAACCATGTTAGCCCATGTAACTACAAAATCCAAGTTCTATCTTACTGAACTTTTGTAAGCTAACCTTTTGCTAAATAATAACAAGATTAGCGTTTTCCTTTACATCTTGTGACTTGGATCTGTGTATGGAATTACAAAATCAATAAATAGATTTAGCTAAATTTGAAATTCTCTCAAGGACTTCTATCAAATATAAGAACTCAGAACCAATTTCATTATATCCATCAAGAAAAATCAGAGAAAGAAGGACTTAAGACAGGCACCAAGATCTTAGAACATGATGAACTTGTCAAGGGATACAACGAAGATACATTTTCTAGAGGTCAATAAGACCATCCATTACATGATCACAAAAGCAACTATCACAAGCAGAGCACATATTGGGCCTCTCATCAATAGGAAAGATTCGTAGTGAAATTATTGCACTAATCTCTCTAGTATGAGGTGTGAAGTTAAATGGCCCTCTAAGTGGTAAACCAAAGTGAGGGTAAAGATATATCTTTTGATGAGGAAGGAATTGAGCAATCAAAAAGACTCGTTCTGAAAAACCTCGATACATTGAGCTCATCACGCAGTAATACCGAGGACCCAAACCCATAGCTTTAGTAACCGTAGCCAAACGGACATTATTACGAAAGTGATCCCAACCCCAACGGGTCACCCTTGTTATACTTTGAAATGTCCGCCATTTGGTTTGAGCTACTGAAGTTCCCATGTGAGGAAATAGCAGGCACCAATATCGCTCCATAAAATCTCTCCTCATGGATTCACTTATTTGTTGTAGATGAGGAATGGCTACAAATAAAACTAGCTCTTGCCACCGATCCATAACATAATATAATGAGTTTTGACGAGGGATGGAAAGAAAAGTGAAAGACAAAGGGAATAATACTGGAAGAAATGAAAATATAGTGCACCTTATATAGGCTAGCCAGCCAAGGAAGGGTAAATTAGCATTACCCAGAAATTGAAAGTGTAACGTGTGAATGAAGATTTCCCAGCTTCCTTATTTATTTTGAGCTGAGGACAGCTCTTTCTTTTTGTTGGGGAGTTTATAAGGTCCTCCTCTTAGCCCTTACTCTTGCTGAAATATCTAAGCCGTCGACTTTCCAAATACGATCAAGTAAAGCACCCTAGCTACCCACGAGACGCTTTCGGTTTTAACCATGGGAACGTGGATATAACCAATGCAAAGCTACCCATGAAACACTTTCGATTTCCATCATGAAAACGTGGATATAACAAATGCGTGGGATATTAGTTTTATCTTAAGAAGAAAATTCCATAAGAAAACAAAGAAAGAATAAGGATAAGGTGAAAAAAAAAATCCACTTGTTGAAAGTAGCTTGTTGAAGAAGCCACTTGTTGAAAATAGCTTGTTGAATTGAAAAAGTAGCCACTTGTTGAATTGAAAAGTGGCCACTTGTTGAAATGAAAAGTAGCCACTTGTTGGAAAGTAGCTTCATGCATAAGCCACTTGTAGGAAAAGAAGCTTCTTGTATAAGTAGCTTGTTGGAGAAGCTTTGAAAAGCGAGAAAGGATATCGAGATATGTAAAGTAACTTATCACGATAAGTTAAGGGACTTATAAAAATTAAGCTTAAAAAGAGGCCTTCTCTACTCAATGAACACTTCGCTATGCTTCGCTACACTTGGCTATGCTTCACTTCACTTCATTTCTCTACACATTTTGAAGTTGCAAGCTTGATAGTGACCTATGAAAGCCATAGCTAATTCTCCTTCTCCATACACATACTACACACACTTCTCTCCTCAAGAGAAGCCATAACCATAATCCAAATTATCATTACCCTCTTCACCTTCTCTCTCTTAACCTACAAGCTTCCCATAGCTTGAATTTTCTTAATCTCTTCTATTCCCATAGCCAAATTGGTGGTTTTCAAGCAAAGGGAAGCGGAAAAGATCCGGCCACGTCAATACACTTGCCGTTACTCTTCCAAAGCAAGGAGAAGACCCTACTATCTACACATTTAAGGTTCCGAAACCTTAAGCCTCTTTAAGCCACTTGATTAATCCTCTCCACGGTATTAAAGGTACGCCTAAATCCCTTTCTAAAGAAGAATTTGTTAAACATTCATACACTATTACATGCATATTTTACGATACACTATCAAATCCACTCTTAGGAACTTTTCCATTTTACCCTACCATGCATGGAAGGGTTTTACTCTTGCATAAGCACTTAAAGAAAGTTTTGATTAGTTGCCCAAGGTTGTAAGTTGGTGCATCTCGAATGTTTTGTGTGTATTACGCATAGATCACACCAAAGCAAAAACTCATTATAGAAATCATATGCAATGTTCATTTCAAGTTTGTCTGCTTTCAAGTTTGTTTTGCAAATTCGAAGGGGGGAGTAAGGGGATAGCTTCACGGATGTCGTGACTGTGTTTCTTGAACATAAAACTCACATCGCTTTCATGGAGATGCCCCATGGATTGCAAATGATTAAAGGGGACCAAAATGGGATTCATCGAAGTCGGGGATAATTTGAAACTTATGTAGAGACAAAACCTTAAACCTCCATGAGATTCGTTGTTATTCTTAAGGTCTTGTTTGAATAGAAAATTAAAAGGAATTAGGAATTAAGGGTTTATAACTCAAGGAGCTTAATCTAAAAATTAAACTAGGATTAAAAAACTTTACCGAGAAAAATGACGTGGATAGCTCTAGCATAAGAGACAAGTGTGAACTTGTCTTCATTGTTTGGAAAAAGACCGGCGTAGGTGTTTACCTGTGGGATACAATGGGGGATGGTCCTTTTCGGCTAGGGCTGATAACCATTGGTCTATGTTTGAGCGCAAGGTTCATTCATTGCCCTAGAAATGGGATTGAAAGGGAGTGTGTCCCGGCCGGGTAGATGTGACCCGCGGATGCGTCTGGAAATTGGCGTAGTCCGGGTAGGCTTGATGCCGACGGAAAAAGGAAGAAGGAAAAAGGATCCATGGAGGGATCATGATAAGGGAGGAGGATGTGATTTAATTAAGGAACTCTTCAAATTTTTTGGGAAAAAGGAACCTTGGAAAGGCTAGGTACCTAAATGGGCTATTCCGCAATTGTCCTCATCAGCCGGACCTTTGCTCTTCTTCTCGGGATTATTGATTTAAAAGGAACCTAAAGTAGATATTTTTGAAGCCTTTCCCACACAAGATAAAGAAAAAATAAGAATTGGAATCTGTGTAAAGGCGCCGCCTTCTCACGTGGCGGAGGAGACAGGATACCCTAGTCCTGGGACGAGGATAGGGATATGCTTGGAGAAGTATATGTGACTGCTTGAAAGATAACTAGGTAATCTTACTAATATTAAAGGAAAAAGGAAGTAAAAATATTCTATAAAGGAAAAGGTGGAAACGACCTGATAAATGCACATTTACAAGGGTATGCAACAGTTTGCATGCTGCTTTCAAATGCTTGAAATGTATTCTCGGTTCGCCCTGATTGGAATACTGTTTTCTAGTATCATAGTACTACCTTGTGAAGGTGCATTTATCTAACGGTTCGGTGGGTGGGCGGATTCCGGAGGGTTAATTGTTGGCCGGAAAGTTGAGCCCAATTTTATGTTGTCTTAATAATTAAGTCCAGAGCGGGGGAAAAGGGATTCCGATGTACGGAGCGGGAAACAACTTGGGATTGAGGGATTCGTGTAGATTATAATACACTCACCTTAGGGGAACACAGTGAAGACTGTGCTCACTCCTAACCGGGATAAAAGCGTCAATGACCTTGAACCAAGGGTGAATTAGAGAACTCCCACTAGTTGACCCTGGAAGGTTCAGTTCCAAGTTAGTCTGATGACTTCGATTGGTAAGTTTGATCGGTAAGCAAGGTTCTTCGGGGCTAAGGGATCCATATGAGATAAATTGAATGTTATCACCCCCTTGAGTTGGCATCGAAGAGCAGGAGGAGTCCTGTCTTGGTGTCGGTCTCAAGCGGGAGGGATCTTGAAGATCACGGTGTATCCATGTGGAGATGGTACAGCCGGTGGTCCCCGGGCATGGCCATCACATTCGGTGTTGGTGCTTCAGAAGTTCCAGTGCCAGCATTGTTCTTCTGGATAAGTCGATAAATGGCCTCCTGCTCCAGCTGATCCCGCCTTACCCTGGACATCTCCAATTCATAAGGCATGAGAGGATTATATGTTTTAGTGTCGGGGTCATACAATGATCATCTTCTCTTTGTCAGATGGCATTTGGCCAACTTATGACAATGCGAAGCCGTATGGAGCCATCCTTCAGGGAGAGGCTGATTTGTTTTAATCCTAGCTTCAAAGAGTATTTCAGCCATTTCTCTGTATTGTGGGCTTAAACCTGGTTTAGCCGTAATATCCTTTTCAAGGATCTTAGAGGACTCCACAATAAGTCGAAGTAGTTGATTTGTGATCTTGGTGAGTCCTCTGAGCTGGATCTTCCATTGGCCCATACATAACTTGATTCTCTGCATTTCTCCTTGTAGTTCCAATACATCATTCAGTTTTGCAGAGCATCATCGATCAGTCTCTGCCAGGTTTTCCGTTCTACAGTGGATCGTTCATATCAATCCTGAAGATCATCCGTAATATTATAGTATGTGAGATGAGCTACTGGTTCTGGATATTGAGGATACAGTGTTGGGAAAAACCTAGGAAGCTTAGTTTCTCTAGCTGGTAAAGCATACAAGAGGAATGGGGAATCGGGTACAAACTCCAAAAAGTTGAGGACAGCCTGGTTCTCCTGCTGCATCATTTTTCTGGTAACTCTAACTAGTTGAAACAGTCTTCGGAGAGCAGTTGCTTGTTCTCCTACTGTCATTTAAGTTTGAGGCCCTTTTACTGGTGGAAGTCTAATCTTCAATAATAGCTTGTACCCTTTGATCCAGAACTCCCCTGCCAATTTGCATTTGGAGTAAGACTTCTTTTAATTGACTTTTGACCTCTTTCATACATTTATATGTTGGCATGTTCCCCAGCAGGAGCTCTAATTGGATGGCTAGGGAATGACAATCTGCAGTAGACTGCCGTTGCCAGTGTGGATTTACCAGTTTATCATCAGCAGTTAGTGCCCATTCAGATACTCTCTCTAACAGTTGAATTCGGCTAGGATGTTCAGATAACTGGCACAATTCTTGATCATGAAAAGCGGCTATGTTGGATCATTTCTCTGGCGCCAACATATAGTCGCTGAAATCGTTCAAGATCAGAAAGAAGAACATCATCCTCCAGATACATCCTATTTATAGGAGCTTGCTGATGTCTTAGCCTCTTGTTCAGTGTGATGAGCTATAATGAATGTTGCTCATCATCTTTCAGAATCTCAATCACAGCTTTACCTTTCCCCTTCACATCCGAACTGTGATGTGACTGGTGTACTGGTGAATCTCCAGTGTTGCTTGGTTGTTGATCTCCAGCCTGTTGATCACCCGACTGCTGACCCCTATACTAGTTTGGCTGGTCTGTATTGGGCTGATTGCCCCCTGTTTGCAGCTGATTCATCAGCACCAGATCATCCTAAAGGCGGAGATGGAGGAGAGTCGTCATCATCATGCCTTTCTGCTGGTTCATCCTCCTCTGCTGCTTTATCATCATCCTCATCGAGGTTATCCTGTTGTTCAATATAGTCCAGGATGGCCTGATTTGCCAAGGTAATGTTGTATTCAGAAAGTTTATCCTGCAAATCACTCTGCATTGTTTCCATGAGCGCCCTCAGATTATCTATATTGAAAATAGAATTTCCCTCTGGATTTAGTGTATCAAGGAAATTATTATAGATATCTCTTTCAGTTAAAGTGGTTTTCAATGTAAATGAGTTGAAATCAACTCTCTTCATTCGCAGCATGGTTTCAAATCTGTTAGCAGCTCTCTCAGCCTCTGCCTTTTCTTCTTTTAGCACCCTCATCTCAGACTCCATCTTTGGCAACTTATTTTCTAAAGTCTAAATGGTCCTAGCTGACTGATTTTCAAGGATATTGTGCCGTAGGGACTGTGCTCCTCTATTCTGCTTCAACTTCTCAACTTGCTGCTCATTATCCCTGAGTTTGGCCTTTAACTTGGTCAATTCATCATTAAGCGCTGAGGCATCCAACATTTATCCTATAGCATTATCAATTGTGTTTCAGGACGACTGAATAAGTACTGAGCAACCATCATTCACCGTTGCTGGATCACACGCAACTGGCTCATAAATTGTGACAGGAGCCGTATAGGGTAATGTGGTAGAATCAGGTTTATGCACGACTAATCGTCCTCTGAGCGGATGAGTCTGCAGCTGTTGTAACCGGTCCTTCTTGGTTAAAGTAAGAGCCAATTCATTGTAAGGGATGGAAACTTTACCAATTGGACTAGAAGGTGCTGGTCCTTTTCCCTTACCAGTCTTAACCACCGGCTGCTCAGCACTGGTCCTGTCTGGCTGGTCTTTTTCTGCACTCGTGGTCGCGCTGATCTTTTTCCTACTTGCTGGTTGGTTCCACCAGTGGTCTGGACTGGAGGCTGGTCTGTCTGTCTAGTCGAAGCTTGGTCTACTGGAGATATTTTAGTAGACACAATTTGACTTGACTTTTGAGCTGCTTTAGGAAAGCATTGCTCTTGGCCAATGTAGTTTTCTGCCTCTTAGAACTACCAGCTTCCTCCTGTGTGGCTTACCTCTTCTGTCCAGTGAGAGCTAGCTGGTTATCTGGGGCTTCTTCATCCGATGATAAATCCACATTGTTAGTTACTGGGAAGGGCTTCAGGCTCCAAGCCATCCTTACCTGGTTATGAGCTTCCGGAGAAGTTAAAGGAACTGCCAAACATACCAGGCTTTAAAAACAGTTTGGGGCTTCAACATAGCATCTGCTAAAGCACATTATGTGACAAAATATGACATAGATTAATTGAAACTGTGGCATCTAATCTCTTTGCCAGTAGCATAGCAAACAGTTTTTCTGACACATAAGTCGGATTGTTTTTGAGACTCACAGCTTCAGCCACAAAGCGATAAGCACCGGGGACGTCTAGACCCGCTACTAGAACCCCTTGCGCACTGGCTTTGCATTTCTTCTTGGCAGCATCATCTTCTTTCAGAGCTGCACTAATTTGTTCTGTTGTTGCCATAGATGGCTTTGGCTCATTTGGCATCTTGAATGCAAAAGCAATATTTTTCGAAGTTACCAACACTTTCCTACCATATACCATAGCACTTCCTTCATCAACATTGAAGGAATCAAAAACCTGTCTAATGATAGTTGTGTCAAACTCAATTCTTGTGGCTTGCACAACCACATGCAAATCCCACAATCGGAGTAATTCCTCGGCTTGCTCAGTAAACACATACCGTTGTATCTTACTGTGAGGGATAAGTGGAAGAGAGGCTTTTGCAGCAGCAATAAGTGCTTGGATTTACTCTATAGTTTCCTGCATCTTTTCTGACATTTTCTTTCTACCCATACACCATGAAGACGATGAATCAATAGAAGAAGAAGAAGAGCACTTACTTGAATCTTCAAACCCGTATCCTGGTGTGGCTAGTAAAGATAGACAACAATCAACAATTTCCTCAGACGAAGAAGTTTGTGGTTGCAGTGACGAAACTTCAGAGCTCGGCGATGGCAAATGAATAACAATAGGCAGACGTCACGCAAGAGATTTACGAGGAAAAATGCCTACTCGCCTTATTGTTATACGCGTTCTCGCCATAAAAGCTCCACTACTTACCATTCCTAGAGTTCTCTGCACCGCTAATGATGTGGCATGCATGCATTGGCTAATACTCTCCATGTTCTTTGAAATGATTATCACAGATAGTCCGACTGACCCTTTTCCCCATAAAAATTGATATTGGTTTTGACACACCTTACTGATTCTGGTACTGACATGGTTTTGTCGTACTGAGAATTTTCTGACCTTTTGCTGGTTGTACATGAGAAAGGCTTAAAATAGCTGATTGTGGAATTTCCTGTTCTTCAGTTCCCAGACTACCAGTACCCTTATCCCTGGAAGTCTCTCTGTCTTCTGAATAATAGAGCTTGATTTTGGCCCCATTATATACCCCTGGCAGTAGTAATCCAGATAAATCTTTCAGTCTTACTGTGCCATTAGAAAACACCCAATCCACCTCATATGGACCTGCCCAAGCTTTTTTTAAGTTTGGCTTCTTAGGATCCAGTTTAGATTGATATAGCAGAACCAAATATCCTTTATGGAATTCCCTGATTTTGATTCTTTTGTCATGCCAGTGTTCCCTTCTTTGCTGAACAATTTCTTGTTCCATCATAGCCTTCTGTCTCAACTCATCCAGCTGCATTAACTCCTCTAGTCTCTGTTAAGATTGTGATTAAAATCCAATCCATACTCTACTGCTATTCTGAAACTCGGTGTAACATTTAATGGTCTAGTAACTTATGCGTAACGGAAAATAGCATGAACATAGTGAGCATTTCATTAGAATAGATTTCTAATGAGAATAACAAGAGTGCTTGGGTGGAGAGAGCAACAAAAAGTATAACACCTAGTTAGATAGCATGCAAAATAATTCAAAAGAGAGAGAAATTAAGCAATTGAAAATAGTTGAGGACCGGATTTGCATGGAGCCGGCCCCCCCTCCAAAAGCCTTTGTATTATGGTTTCTCCCATCAAGAGATACATTTTACAATACAATTCTTTGTGCTCCTTCAATACTAGCTAGTGCAATGAAGATGGAAACTTCAAGCACTAAGCAAAACACTTATCAAACACAACATCAATTCCCTCACAGTATCAGACCCAAGACCTCACACACCTTCGAAGATGGTGAGAGCTAGCGGGGTATGAGAGTAGATTGAGAGGAAGACGGAGTAGTCTTACGAGAAAGATGTACATTTTCTCACATAATCACTCATATTAGCATAGCTTAGCTTAGTAATTAGCATGATAGAAGAGATGAGCATGCATTGAAGCTTGGATTTTGGTTGGATTTGCATCACAAAACCAAGAGTTGTTGGTGTAGGCCTCCCTTCTCACAAGCTTGGAGTGGGTGATAAGCTTTCCATTAAAGCTTGGGAAGAGAGAGAGAGTCTTCTTACTCTACACATGAGCTTGTGTGAGTGTGTAATGCAATAATGCCTTTGAAAAATCATCCCCCTCTCTCTCTTGCTCGACCCCCCTTGCTAATTGCTCATGCTACAGCCCTATTGGACCTCCCCAGGCCAAGCCAATGGAAATTAAGCAACATAAGTGACAACCTTTTGACATGTGTCCCCCTTTCCCTTTTGTGAGAGCTTTTGCTAATTAATTAATACAACTAAACTCTCATTGGACCCCTTTGTCTCCTGGCCAAAAGGAATCAGGCAAGCCATAGGACTCTTGAATGCTCATTGGACCCCTTGGGAGAATGTCCAATAGTCTTCTACAGAGCTTAATTCCTATTGGTTCTTTTATTAAGTGTTTTTAAATTAATTAAACTAGACTTACTCTAGCCTAATTCTCATTGGTCCACCTCCAAGGCCATCCAATAGGATTTGAGTACATCTTGTGGGCATATGGGCTAGGGAGCTGACATGTGTCCCTCTTTCCCCTTGTGTACCAAGGAAGCTTGTGTGTGTGTGTGTGTGTGTGTATGTGTGTGTGTGTGAGTTTCTCTCTTATCCCCTACTTCTTGGGCTCGCCCCCTTCTTTGTAGGTCTTGAGAAAGACTTTTGGGACACACACAAAGCATCCAATTTCCCTAGGCTTTTGACCTTTGGACACAACCTTTGAATTTTGAACCTTAGCATTTTGGAAGTATTAATGGGCTGAACCTTAGGGTCTTTGAAGCCCAATGTTGCACATTGCTCTGTTGCAGATGGCCCCCCCTTTGGATCCCTATTTTCCCTCCTTTGGATCCCTACTGTGGCCGTTCTGCTAGCTTAACCAATATTCTAGCTTTTTCTCCCGTGGCACTTTCCCATATTAAATGATCAGTTTAACATGAAAAAATCATTTAGGAGAATTAGATATTAGTTTTTATGACATTACCTCTCTATTGAAATCATAGTCGTCCTCGACTATGGGGTAGAGAAGATAAAGCATATTCATTAGTCCTTTTTCTAGCGGGTAGAGGATCCCTATGTTACCCTACGACATCGTTCCAGAATGGATGACTAGGCCATTTGGCGCTTGAGAGCCTAAGCTGTCATAAGCATGTCTGCACATTAGTCCTATCAATCTTCCATAGTAGAGTGACAAGCTCTACTTGGTGTTTGGGAGACGTCGTCTCCGCAAACTTGATCTAAGCATGCATTCTACCTCACATTTGTGCACAATAAAAGAAAAAGAGAGTCTTATAAGACAAAAACTTTGTTCGTTTTTAACATTTGTACATTTTCTTACTCTTGGGAAGCATTGTAAGCATTGACAAGGTTTAGGTTATCCTTTAATTGTATGCCTTGCATCCATCTAGCATCTTCAAAAGGATAATTCTTAAAATTAATAAGATATCGTCTGATAGTCTTACCACCTCTTAGTACCTTGTCTTCATGTCGAAGAATGGACTTAGGCTGCAACACCTCTTCTTGGTCCTCAATTTCCGGTGGGTCTTCAATAGTTGGTTCTTGAGGTGGCTCTTCTTTGTAAGGCTTTAGTAGGCTCACATGAAAAGCATTGTGTATGAGCCAATGGCTGGGCAACTTGAGTTGATAGGCCATCTCATTGATTGGCCTAAGAATCTGAAAGGGACCATAGTACCTTTTGGCTAACTTAGCATTATACTTTTGGTGTCTCGTAGTAGGATTCTTGTCCGTTGTGTGCCTTCATCAAGCCTTGGGAAATTTGAGTAAGACCCAATCATTTTCTTTAAAGGCTTGGGCTCTTTTGTGCTTTTCAGCAGCAGCCTTTTTCCTTTGCTGTGAGATAGAGATAGAATCCTTAATCTTTTGGCAAGATTCTTGTAGGTCTCTTCTATACTCATCTGCATCAAAGATCTTCTCATGTACCTTAAGTAGCAAGGGACTTTTTGATCTTCCCTCTATTACCTCAAAAGGTGCTTTTCACGTGGAAGTATGTACAGTGTTATTGTAGGCATACTCCACTAAGGGTAAGTACTTCTCCCATTGGGATCTTTGATCTACTTCCATTACATAGTCTTTTAGTAGATCGAGAATTGTTAGGTTAGCTATTTCACTTTGGCCATCCGTTTGTGGGTAATAGGCCGAAGAGAAATTTAACCTTGTTCCTAAATTCTCAAAGAGACACTTCCAGAAATTACTGGTCATTCTAGGATCTCTATCCAACACTATGAAGAGGGTTGCCATTTGATGGGCTTTGATAGTCTTTTTGACAGGTATAAAATGAGCTTGTTTACTGAACCTGTCTACTATCGTCCATATTCCCGTATTCCCATGGATAGACTTAAGCAATCCAAAGATAAAATCCATGGATATGCTCTCCCATGGTGAACTAGGGATTGGCAAACATTGAAGCAATCCAGGTTTCTTCCTTCTATCAAACTTCGTCTTTTCGCATACCACACATTTAGTAGCATACTCTTGTATGTTTGCTTTCATGGTAGGCCAATAGGAATATGTTTCAATCCCCTTTAGGGTAGACTGAATTCCTCTATGCCCCGCATAAGGAGGAGCATGAGTTCATACATTACTTTCTCATGAAGTGAGTTAGTAACGCATAGTCTATTACCATAGAGAAGATGACCATCTTGTAAAGTAAATGGTTCCTCTTTCTTCCCTAGTGCAAGGGCTGAAATCACATCTCTAAAATCGGGATCAATAGCATACTCATCTATCATAGAAGATAGATCATTGTGAGTTGCTATGGAAACGGCATTCACTCTCGGCCATCTTGAGAGTGCATTGGCTATTTGATTATGCTTGCCAACAATGTGAGCAATATGAAAATGAAATTGCGAAAGGAAATTTGCCCACCTCATTTGTTTGTCAAAAAGCTTGGTCTGCGTCATGAAGTACTTAAGACTTTGGTGATCTGTTCACAGAATGAAAGGAGTCTCCAATAAATAGTGCTTCCATGAGTCTAAGGCATGTAGAACTGCGAGGAGTTCCTTTTCATATATGCCTAGAGCTTGCTCAACAGGGTTGAGCCTTCGACTTTCATAGCCTATGGCATGCCCTTCTTGGAGCAAAACAGCTCTAAGACAATCACTACAAGCATCACATTTGACCTCAAATGCCTTTGAGAGATCCGGTAGTGTAAGCACAGGTTGAGAGATAAGCTTTTCAAAAGCATTGTTCTCCTTGGCAGGCCATGTGTACCTAACGTTTTTCTTTGTTAGGTCAGGTAATGGTCCTGCTATTAGTGAGAACTTTTCCATGAAGCGTCTATAGTATGCACACATACCTATAAAGCTTCTTAGTTCATGAAGGTTCCTTGGTTTAGTCCATCCTTTTATTACCTCTAACTTTGATGGATCCATTTGGATGCCATCTTGAGAGATAATGTGACCTAAATATTGAATCTCTTGTAAGAAAAACTCACTTTTCTTTCAATTAACATAAAGTTTATTCTCTCTTAAGACTTGAAAAATTACCTGGAGGTGTTGATTGTGTTCGTCTAATGAATTAGAGTAGATGATGATATCATCAAAGAACACTCCAATAAAGGTTCGGTGAGGCATGAATAGCTTCTCCATCACGAGGTTGAATGTGGTTGGTGCATTGGTCAAGACAAAAGGCATGACAATGTATTCGTAAAGACCAAACGTAGTGCGAAATGCGGTCTTTACAATGTCTTGATCAACTATCCTTATTTGATGGTAGCCACTTTTTAGGTCAATCCTACTGAAGTAGGTCGATCCTTGTAGCTTATCAAATAGGTCTTCTACCCGTGGAACAGGAAACCTATTCTTGATGGTGATCCTATTTTGTGCTCTATAGTCGACACACATACGATATCTACCGTCTTTCTTTTGCACTAATAACACAGGTGAGAAAAATGGAGATGAGCTAGGCCTAACCATGCCCTTCTCAACTAACTCATGCACTTGCTACATAATCTCCTCTTGTTGAGCTTGAGAAACTCTATAAGGAGGTTTATTAGGTGGTGAACTTCCTGGAAGGAGTTCAATTTCATGGTCATCATCGCCTCGTTTAGGAGGTAGTTCACAAGGGATGTCGTCAATAAAGAAATCTTGAAACCCTTTGAGAAAATTGGATAACTCTAATTCCTTTTGATTGTGTATATTCTCTTTTGCTAAAACATTAGGTTCATCTTGAGAGTCTTTAACAAAAATCATGTACACGGAAATAGAGCTCTTCATTGACTTATTGAAAGCTTGTGTATGTACAATGGGTATGGTGTTACCCATTTTCTTGGCATCTATGTACATATCTTTTTTCCTGAACTTAAAGGAGATTCTCCTTTCAGGGAATTTAACATTGGCAGCCATGCGATCAAACCATGGTGCCCCTAGGATTACATCCTCATGCTTGAGAGGAGAGATAAAGAAGTCCTCTTTGTCCACATAGCTTTGGACATGGAGCCTCAATTTCCTGATTAAGGGAGTGATTGAAGCTTATTGCCCCTTGAAAGCACCGTCTATGGGTAGGACATCTCCCATCTCGTAAGCTTGTATGCCTAGCTTGGTGGCCAACTCTGTGGATATGAAATTGTGAGTAGAACTAGGGTCAAAGAGAATAAAAGCATCATGTTCTCTTACCTTTCCCCAAGCATGGCATAGAGGAGATCCTTTGTGGTGAGTTTCCTCCTCTTGGATTTCGACCAAGGTAGCTCTAGGAGGTTCATGGCGGGTGTTTTATGGTGGACAAGCGCGGTACGCATGTTCTTGCTCGCCGCACTTGAAACAATGGTTATCCTTGCGATAATGCTCAAGCTCTTCAGGAGAGAGTTTGTTTTTACCTTTGTAAAATACCTTCTCCTTAGCTTTGTTGGAGTTTCCCTTAGGAGACTTTTGGACATTGTCCTTCCCCTTAGGCTCATTGGAACCCTTGTTTTCCGTGGGCTTAGAATTTCTTTTAGCCCCCGTTTGGAAATTGATTCGAGAAGCCACCATAGTATGGTGTATAACCGCCGATTTGGTGCGTGGCCTTTGGAAGTTGACATACTCTGCCATTTCTTCAGTTAAGCCCGCACAGAATTGTTGCTTTTGCTCTCCAAAACCCAACTTCTTGAAGACAATGGCTTTAAGTTGTAAGTTCCAAAACTTGTCTACATATCTGTGAATGGATTCGTAGGGAGAGAGCTTCAAGATTTTCCATTAGGTGAGTACTTTGTCTTTGGTATCGGTGGCCAAAAACTGCTTCATAATGGAAGATCTTAAAGCTTTCCATGTTCGTGGAGCTTCACTGTTAGCCCGTAGGCTAGACCACCATTGTCTGGCGGACTGTCAAAAGTGCATAGCTACATGGCGTAGCTTAGAGGACTCCGTGAAGCCCTCATCCCCAAACGCCGCATTGAGTTGTTGGATAAAGGCCAAGACTTTGTCCATAGCACCAAAGGTGCCATCGTAGGTAAGGAAAGAGATGCTCTTCCCTCCCTCTTTGAACTTCTTGAGTTTGAACGACCTCTTCCACGCGGCATAGGATTTCCTATGGCCTCTTCCTTTTGATGGTTCAAAGGTTTTACCATCACTTTCTTCAGAAGCTGAAGAATTTGAGAAAGATGGAGAAGAGGGTGACCTCCTTCTCGCCTTTTTCTTGCCTTGATCTTCTTTGTCTTCACCATCACTTTCATAAGAGGAAGAGGATGAAGAAGATGGAGGAGAGGACGTCCTCTTTCTCGCCTTTTTCTTCTCTTGCTTTTTGTCATCCCTCTTTGAAGTATGGTAAGGAGAACTATGCCTAAGTTGCATTGTACGTTATACGGTGTACGTATAATACGCCTTAAATGGGCGTATTATACGACACCTATTTTTATTCGGCCGTATTATACGGTGCCAACTCAACAAAAACACCGTATCGTATAATTTCTCAGCAATTTGATCGAAATATTAATTCGATCGGAATATTAGTTTGATCGAAATAGTACTTCGATCGAAATATTAATTAGATCGAAATAAATTTGTTTATATACGCTGAAACGGACTATTTTGCTCATTTCATCGATCTCTCTTCTCTCATCTCACCTATAGATGAGCCTTACAACACGGAGAAAAATATAAAAATGCTAGTTTAAATTTAGCCATATTTTTTCTAGTGAAAATTTAGAGCTTGGATATATTTATTTTTTTAGGCTTTGGAGTTTTGAGTTACCTACTCTGTGTGAAGTATATCTTACACTCAGAGGTAAATTAAGTAAGATAGTTAATGATTACTTACCTTGTGTAGAGGAAACTCACACTTGGAGGTGATTCAAGGTAGTTAAAGTTAGCAGTTATTTGCTTTGTGTTGAACTATGTTCACACTTAGAAGTAACTTTAGTTAAATAGTTAAAGTTAAGAGTTACTTGTTGTGTGTTGAACTATGTTCACACCCGGAAGTAACTTACGTGAGATTTATCTAATGATTGACTGTCATGTGCAAAGTAATACTCACACTACAGACAAATTAGGTAGATTAAATAAAATCTCTCTCTTTGTGTAGAGGCATTCTCACACCTAGAAGAGATTTACAGAGTAGTGAATTTTGAATGCTTGCCATGTGTAGAGTTACACTCAACTTAGAGGTAATTTAGATAGGTCTTTTAAAGATATCTTGCTTTGTGTAGAGTTTACTCACACTTGGAAGTTATTGAGATAGATCAAGCGATTTATTTATCATGATTCAGGTGTAAAGTGAAAGCTCACACTTGAGAAAAAATTATTTTTGATATTTATAATTTAAAGAAGTTGAAAAATTTAATGAATAGAGCCTGTAAATGGTATTAGAGTTCAATTTTAGATGTGTCTTTAGTAACTAGTTCTGTTTGAGTTTGCAGATCTGAAGAAGATGGTGAATGGATACGAGTGGAACTATGTAGATGAATTGGTTAGTGGGAAGAATACATCAAAGCTGAGGTGTAAGACTTGCGGCCATAATTTTAGTGGAAATGCTCATAGGATAAAAGAACGTGTTTTCAAAATTCCTGGAAACGTGATAGCTTGCAAATACCCCCCAAGAGGTATTGATGAAAAATTTCCCGAGTGGGCGCTCAAGGCAAAGAGAATTCTTGAGGGAAAAAAAAAGGGAGGTTCCAAAATGATGGCTCCATCTATGGCTAGGGACACTCGAGAATGATCAAAACCCTCACTCGACCCCTACTACAGGTCAAGGAACAGGTCAAGGAGGGTGCCATTCATCCTTTCTTGGGAATTGTAGCTCTAATCCTACCGGAAGCTCTATTGCTAACATAAGCCGAAGTGAAGCATGGATTGGAGGAGAATTTGCACCAAGTGATCCTACTTTACAACAGGCATTTGGGAAACAATGGCTGCTTGAACTCCATCTTAAGTGGACTCAAGCATTTGTTGCATGTGGAATTCCTTTTAATGTCATTCTAAATCCTATCTTCAAAGGTGCTTTAATGAGCACGGCGAAGAAGGGTTTTGTGGTTCCTGATTATAATAAGATGCGTACAAAATATTTAGATAAAGTAAAAACAACATCAGAGAATATTTTACAGCACACAACTCTTGATTTTGTGCCGGCATATGGATGCACAATTGCTCTAGATGGTTGGACAAATTGCCAGAAGAAACCATTGATTAATGTGATGTTGATTTGTCCAAGAGGTGACATCTTTCTTGAAGCGATCGATACATCCCTGAAAGAAAAAACTAGTGGATATCTTGCTGGTGTTTATGAGCGTTCGATTAAAAGATCTAGAGCAGGTAGACCTAAATATGTGACAGCCATTGTCATAGATAATGCATCTAACTACAAAGCAGCTGGAAAAGCAATTGAAGCAAAGTATCCAGAGATTACATGGGTTCCATATGATGCTCACACTTTGAATTTTCTCTTAAAGGACTTTGGAAAAGTTCCTTCTATTAAGCAAACTCTTTTAGATGAAAACCACTTGGTGAAGTTTATAAGAGAGCATTCATTTTCTTACGCTTTGTTTAGAACAAAGTCCCTAACAAAAAATTTACAGATTTTTTGTGTGACCCGCTTTGCGACAGCATATTACGTTCTCTCCACATTGCAGTAGGTAAAAGTAGCCCTTGTTGAAACAGTGGCAGATAGAAGATGGGACATTTGGCTTGATAAATATCCCAAGTATGAACCTGCTGCTTCCAAATGCTATCAACTTGTAAACTCTCCTATTTTTTGGAGAAATGTAGACAAAATAGTTACTATCACAGAACCTTTCACTCATATGATACGATTAGTGGACAAAGAAGCCTCTATCTTTGGATGGGTTTACTGGTACATGCATGAAGCCACTTGCAAGTTAAAAGATAGTACATCTTATGTAGGAAAAGAGAAAGCCATGATGATGACATTTGTCAAAAGACGATGGGAGCAGTTGCATACTCCTTTACATGGATCAGGTTTTGTCTTGGATCCCAAGTTCCAGATGCACGAACAATCTTCAAACAATGAAGTGATCAGTGATTTCAAGAAAGTGTGTGCTCAACTATTAGGCAATGTGGATGGACAGGTGGCATACACACAGAAGACGGCATATACTAGTAGAGAGGGAACGTTTGGGGATCCTTGGCATATAGATGCTATCAAGACAATGAGTGCACTAATTTGGTGGAAAGAGTAGGTGGAGAAAAAGTGGAACTTCAACATGTGGCTGTGAGAGTATTGTCTGTTGCCGCCTCAAGTGGTAGCTATGAAAGAAACTGGTCTTCATTCGCTTTCGTGCATACTAAAAAACGAAATCGATTAAGTCCTAAACGAGCTGCGGAGTTGGTGTATGTCTTTTGTAACATGCGACTTATGCATAAGCCTGCGAAGTTAGCCACACCTGCCACAGAAGAAAGCTTTGGACGCTTCCAAACACACGAAGTAGTTGCAAATGAGCTCAACTCTGATGATGAAATGGAATGGAATCCGGAAGATATTGATCCGGAATGTTCTGATGTCGAAGAAATTGATGACATGGTGCCTGTGATTGAGGGGACGGATGAGTTGTAAAGTTTGCACTATATTCTCAATGAATTTTGCAATGCAAAAATTATGTGGAGTTTAGCTTTACAATCCATACCTTGTCTCTCTCTCTCTCTCTCTCTCTCTCTCTCTCTCTCTCTCTCTCTCTGAGTTAAAAAGAGGGTAGTAGAGAGAACATAATTTACACAATTGCAACAACATCTGTCACGTTCATTTGTTCCAACAAATAGAGATTTACATACCAAAAAGAGGTTTTAATTACTAATCTTGAGATTTAAGATACAAAAAGAGCTATGTATTGTTTGGGAGATTTAATTTAAATCATGGGCTTGTTCTCCAAAGAGATCAGATACACGAAATTTTGAATTGCCAATTGAATCACTTGGGCCGGCATTGCCCATTTCTTCTTCGTTAATAGGCCCATACCTTGCCTCGTACCATGCCAAATTTCTTTCTAGATCTGCTATACAAGCGTGCAACATGGCTGGGGTCTCTCCTTGACTTGCCAAATCCACGCCTTGGGTTGCAAGCTGCTCAATAACTGCGGTTTCTTTGGGCAAATATATGTAACCTCTCTTGCGAGGAGGGTCTTCTTGATTAGCTTCCCATGCATGAATCTTCTCGGCTGGGCGCCCTTTTTCAACACCTCTTGTAGTGGGATGATCGTTCCAATCAACTTTGAGCCGCAATACATAGTAGTAATAACATTGTTACACAAAGTAAATTGCCACTTGATTATTATTTGGTGGCGATCTGTACACTTGGATAAATCGTGCAAGGATATTTCGTGCGAGGACAATGTGTTGCATATCTGAAATTTTCAAGGGAGCAGAAGCCGTAGCATTTCCACTGACTCGAAATAATGTGTTGCGTACGAAGTGATTCGGGCATAACTGTTTGCATTGCCTGTAATTCAGTGGCTCCCCTTGAAGTTCTGATTCGTCTTGTTGGGTTGCAGCCAAAGCAGTGAGATCTCCTTGAGCCACCCGAATCTCTTCCTCTTTGTAAATTTGTTGAGCGAATGCATGATTAAGCAAAGGATCATTAGGCTGCTGTGCGTTCTGATCGGGAGCAACATCTTCCATAACTGAAATGCAAAATAATAAACTTTAGCGAGACAAGTCTTAGCACTTGAAAAAGAGAGATGGTTTAGAGAATTGAGTGATCTAACTTTAAATACTTTAAAACTTCAACTTGAAGAACTTTAAAAACATTGTGCACGTGACACCACACATTGCACACGTGACACCATTAATGCCAAAAAAGTTGATTACTGGTTTAAACATCAATAGGTCTCAAGCTAGATTCGGTTACAATATGATAGCTAACATTATGGCTTCCATTCAAACAAAGGCTCAAATCCCATATCTTAGGTCTATCTAAGGGTTTGGGAGATTTTCCACTAGCAAGATGTTTGTTTACATTACACAAACATTCACGCTTGAGAACCTCGATGGGCTCTGGAATACATGCAAGCAATCGCCTAAGAATATACGAGAGACTATATATATCAGAGGCGGATTGGTGCTGATATTTTCAGGGGCATTCCATGGATAATCTCACTCAAATTGAGCTCTACATTGAGGGGTGAGATTTGGCAGCTTGGGAAATTTTGCCAAAGTGTTTGATGGTGTACTTTGTCCCCAGTCCGCAATGCCAGCATACACTCCTCGCTCGCCAAAATGGAGTAGAATATTTCTAGTGTGTAGATCATTGTGAATAAATTCATGACTATGCACGAATTTAATTGTCTGTAGAAGAGAATTGCATATTGGCAAAATGTTGTCTGTGAACTTTTGTACAGTTCCAGATGTGTGTTGGAACTCTTTGATTGTAGGCTTGCTTCCATCATGATGACATGCCTAATCCAATACTCAAGATGACCTCCATTCCAAATCTTGAAGATCAACATAGGTCTTTTGCTATACCGAACAAGAGCACAGGGCAATATCATGCCACAATGCTGAACAGTTGTAGCAGTTTCCTCCTCTAGCACGATCTGCAATGTCGGCTTGCTTCCTATTTGGTCTTTGTATATCTTTGCCGCATAGACAGAGAGGATGAGCCACTGATACTTGTTTCACATTTGCAAAACGTCCTTCACCTAATTGGAGTGCTTGCAAGTGAAAGATGGAATGCTCCCCAAGTAAGTGTAGGACAGGAGGACACATTGTATCATCCAGGTTTACAGCGGACGCATGAGCACCTGATGAAGGAGGTACATCCTCTTCTGTCCTAGGACGTTTTGAAGAGCCTTAATTCTTATCTTTGCTCCTCAATTTTGAATGTAGCTGTGCTACAAGCTGCATTCGCTCTTTGATTCCAGGTTTGGTTTTGATTTCCGGATGAACCATACTTTCAAAGCTTCTAGTGACGTGGCCTAATAATTGCTTTACTGTGTTATGCATCACTCCATTAGCGCGCAGAGCTGGGTCAAACGGAACTGGGAATGCACTGCACAGCTTCAGCCAACAATGTTCCACAAGTTCAATCACAAAATCATCCAACTTTGCCTGCAGTGGATTAAATGCTCGTTGCAAATGATCGTCTAAAGCTCCATAAAGAGACAAAATAAGAGCATCACTAATAATTTTGCGATGCTAACATGTTAACTTTGTCTCTACCATGACTGAAGCCTGAAAATATATGAAGGAAATATAAGGCAAATCCAGAATAAATGAAAATTTGACATATATGATTGTTAATAAATCTAAACAAAAACATTTCATGGCCAATAATAACCTCCAGTAATGAAAGATATAAACATTTCATGCATCATAATAACAACAGTAATGAAAGACATGATGGTTAAAGCATTCAGGATTGAAGAATGTAAAATATATATATTCTCCTTGCAGTGCGACACGGGGTTAGCAGCAACCAGAGACGAAGAATTCATTAAATCCAATCTCCTTGCAGTGTGACGCGATGGTCGGCAACAACCAAGAACGATGGATTTAAAAACTCGAAACCTCTACCTGCAGTGCGACACGATGGTCAACAACAACCAGAGACGAGGAAGCTATTGAATCCAATCTCCTTGTAGTGCGATGCGATGGTCAGCAACAGCCAAGAACGATGGATTTAAAAATCCTAAACCTCTCCCTGCAGTGCAACACGATGGTCAGCAGCAACTAGAGACGAGGAATCTATTGAATCCAATCTCCTTGCAGTGCGACACGATGGTCAACAGCAACCAAGGACGATGGATTTGGCAACCCTAAACCCCTCTCTGTAGTGTGACACGGTGATCAACAACAACCAGAGATGAGAAATCTATTAAACCTAATCTCCTTGCAGTGCGACGCAATGGTCAGCAACAACCAAGGATGATGGTTTTAAAATCCTAAACCCCTCCCTATAGTGCAACACGGTGGTCAGGAACAATCAAAGATGAAGAATCTATTAAATCCAATCTCCTTGCAGTGCGACGTGATGGTCAGCAATAACCAAGGATGATGGATTTAACAGCCCTAAACCCCTCCCTACAGTGCGACATGGTGGTCAGCAACAACCAAAGACGAGGAATCTATTTTTTTAAATCCAATCTTCCAATAGTGCGACGCAATGGTCAGCAATAACTAGGAAGACATATTTAGGAATTTTGGGAATTATTCAAGTCCTATTTTTTATAATTCCACTCACAAACTTAATATTTTTGTGCAATTTGATCTATCATCTATTCACATACACACTCAATTCATTTCCCTTGTTTTTCTGATAGCATCTTCATTTTGATATACTTTAGCTATTTCAAGAAGCCCACCAATTAATAATATTCTCTAAATAGTGTAATGAACTCTACTCTAGTCATAATATAATGAGGACTTTAGAGCATTTGGAGGTCATCTAGAAGGAGTTTGATGCTCGTTAATGAGTTCAATTTAGGGCACTTGGAGGTCTATTGAAAGGAGTTAGATGCTTGCTACCTCTAGAAATAACTCCTCTTAAAACAAGTGTTTTGAATACAAAGTTAAGAATTTGTTAAAATTAGTGTCCTTTTTGGAGGAAAAAAACATACATTTGGCTCCAGTTAGAGATGGAAAAATGAATTTATACATGGAAACCAAGTTACCTACATAGAGATTTTAGATATGACAAGCACTTTCAAAAATATCGGGCCTCTATCATGGTATGTACTACAAATATGTGTGCACGCTCGAACTTAAGTTCGAGGCTCCTCACACTTGGCTCAACCTTAAGTCCGAACCTAGCATCTACCATGGCTAGGTACAAAAATGGTAGAGTCTAAACCCCTACCATATAGAAGAAGGCATGGAGGCTCAGACTTGAGTCCGAGCCTCTATCGTTGCTAGATACAAAAATGGTAGAGACTAAAACCCTACCAAATAGAAGAAGTCGTGAAGGCTCGAGCTTAAGTTTGAGCCTCTACCCTTGATAGATACAAAAATGGTAGAGGCTAAATCCCTACCAAATATAAGAACACATGGAGGCTCGAGCTTAAGTTCGAGCCTCTGCCCTTGCTAGATATAGAAAGGGAAATATGAGAAAGGTGAGAGAGAGAGTCTGGTCAAGCTTCCCTCTACTATAAATATCTTGCTTTGACTCCCTACACCATTTGCTTTGACCCCCTACACCATTTGCTTGCAGAAGCTTGTTATCAATGGGATGATTTTTTCATGTCATCGTAAGAAATAGTGTGACTCAAGTAGGTCAACATGATTACATCAAATTATTTTCTTATATAATTTGTAAATTAAACAAGTTCTCTCACCCAATATGAGTGGAGGCATGTGAGAAGCCCAAGACAAGACGCGATAGTTGAGCTTCTTTCCAATCATGCTATCTAAGAAACCAGGCGAGAGCATGGACAGTCTATACACAAAGCCTTGGACACTAGGCATGGACGGGGGCTTGGAATGCATGACAAGCATTAACAGCAAAGCAAACCCTTGGTGTGATCCATTCACAGGCCGTAAAGTGGCCTTCATATTATGATTTTCCTCAAGCCTGGTGTGCCTTACATGAGCGCCTTCAGATCCAATCTCTTGTGTGCTATGGTGTGATTAGGTTGTAGCATAGTATAGACTATAATAATAGAAATGGTAGTAGCTAGAGAAATGGAAGACTATAATAGTATAATTAGATCATAATATAGTATAGAGTATAGTATAATAGAAATGGAAGTGAGGAAGACGAGCAATTGCACCAGACTGGCTTTGCAGCGAAGGTGGTGGAAGCAGACGGGCTCGTTAGGCCCTCATGAGGAGTGGCTATCGGCCTTTATTCCCCTTGCGATGCCCTCATGCACCATGTCAAGTACACCCGCTCGCTCCCATGTGCAGGTTCGCTTTGTAGACATTATAGTTGTGATTTGTGTCCGGCTTTTCTCCTAACCTTATTCTGAGTGTGAGTATAGCTTGTATTGTGGCACTTTAAACACAAGATTTATAGAAGTAACATCAGGTGGAAGATGGGCTCCAATGAGGAGTATTTTCCGGCCCTCTGTCCCTGTGATGCCTTCAGGCGCCATGTCAATCACACCCTTAGGCTCCTATGCACAAGGCTACGCCTTACACCTTAGAAAATCCGATTTGTGACTGACCTCAATCTGTGACGCCTTTGATAATCCAATCTGTGACTGCCCTAAGCACCTTCAAATCTAAGCTCTTGTATGCTATTAGCAAGCAAACACAGGCTATACACAAGGTTGCACCTATGCAAGCGCTCTCAGCGTACTGACATGCTTCTCTCAGCACGCAGCACAAGCCCAAACAAGTGTGCGCTATGAAGAGCTCACAATCGGGATCAGAGAAAGCGGCATCACACACAAGTTGAAAGAGCTCGCATCATGCAGTTTGCACCCTGTGAAGATGAAGAGATTGCTTGTATCAATAGTGTGAGCACAGTGTAAAACTATCATTGAGTCTCTCTCTCTCTCATGACGCCCACATTATACACAGAGACTCCTTCCTCTCCCCTTTCCGCATGCAGGGCATGAGCCATCCCATGTCCATTTCCATGAGGAAGTATCAGAAGGTTAGAAATGGCGATCAATGACGGCATTCCCCGCTCCAGGTCGTCATATTTGACGATCGTCATATTTAAAATTCAAATTAAAGCGAACCAATTAGTCATCCTGTTTCCGTATGCCATTCTAATATCATTTTTATTTTTGGAAAGGGCTCAGCCTCGAGTTCAAATGAGGAGGGTTCAAAGGGCGGGTTCAGACTTCCTTGTCTTGCATGCCAGCTCAAGATTTTTGAAAGGGCTCGGCCTTAAGTTTGAATGATCAAACCGTAGGGTGGGTTTGAACTTTGAACTTCATAGTGCACTACCGTGCATGCCATATCAAACCTTTTCACCTCACTGTAGTTCTCACAAGGTGTCCAATGCTCGGCCTGAAGTTCGACTGTGCAAGCCTTAGGGTGGGTTTAAACTTCACACTACCTTGAGTTGCGTGCCAGCTTCAACTCTTTTGCCTCACTATAGTTCAAAAAGGAGTCCAACACTCATTTTTGTAAATATGCACAGTGAGACAACAAAATGAAAGCAAGGACGTGGCTACATCACCACTATCAAAAGTTGCAGATTGCGAGATCAACGATCACACGTGCTTTTAGGTGACAAAGTCCCTGGACATAGTCCTATTCCGAGCATTACAACTGCCCAAGCTCGTGGTAGGTCCAAAAAAGAAACCAATGGTTCACCTCTAATCACTTATTGCCATGTTGGAAGAATGATTCTACCTGGACTCTAGTTTTAAACAGTCTGAAGCCAACCTTTCAACTACGAGAATGTCATGTGGCCTTTGGACTCTAGAATTTTGGAGCATGCTCTGGACTTTGGACTCTCTATGCTACAATGCGTTTACAATGGCCCTTCATGACAAGCTTGGGGCGGAAGTTCAAAATTATCTTGTCACAACAATCTGGCTTTAGACAATTGGAGGATTGAACTGTGGATTTTTGTCATCAATAATAGTTTCTACATTGTGTAGAAGCTAATCCCCATGAATCTATATTGTAAAACTTCTTGTTTTGTCTTTGTCAGCACGACAAGGATAGCCACATGCTTGAATACCATGTACACTTGACAAGGTTCAGCCTAGAGTTTGGTCCTAAAGTTGTGTTTTGACACAATGTCTACTCATAGAGAATCATACTTGAGGACATAGATTCAAGAGAAGTCATTTTTGAACAAGTTTGTAGTTCTGAGACTCAAAAGATTAACATCATATGTGATCTTACTAGTGCATGCAAACCACTAAAAACTAGATACAAATGAAATGAGCATCCTAGAACATTGTTTACCTCCCCTCAAGCAATAGAGAACGAAAAGAATTGTCCCATTTTTGTGCATTTTTTTCATAATTCCTAAATATGTGTTTAGAAGGGTATGCTAATGCAGATATGGCAGGTGACAAAGATACTCAAAGGAGCACTATTGGCTATGTCTTCCCGATTGAAGGCACAGCAGTAAGTTGGGCTTCAAAGCTGCAAAAAAGTGGTCTCACTTTCTATCACGGAAGCAGAGTATGTAGCAATGATGGAGGCAAGCAAAGAAATTTTGTGGCTTCAGAGATTCTTAGAAGAGCTTGGATTCAAACAAGACAATTGTGTCTTGTATAGTGATAGCCAAAGTGCTATCCATCTTGCAAAGAACTCAGCCTTTCATTCAAGGACAAAGCACATTGATACGCACTCTTTTGGAAGAGAGACAACTAAAGCTAGGAAAGGTGCATACAAGTGAAAATTGTGCAGACATGTTTACAAAGGTTGTCAATAAGGAGAAGTTGAGTTTTTGTTCATCTTCAATTGGCATTCAAGGATAAGAATCCAGGATGGAAAGTAGTCACAGGTTTGCTTTGGAGATCAGTCTCCAAGTGGGAGATTGTTAAGTATGGAGCCTGATTTACCCCTTGCAATTTTTTGTGGTAAAAATGCACATTTGTAAGGCCCCCATTGTGATAAGGATCCATCCTGCGTGAAAAAAAATCACTCGTCGAAAACCAAAATTTTCACAATCCTTCTCCGGAATATTCCTTTTCGTTGAAATATTATGGCCGGGGCTGTGGCCGAAAAGTGGTCGAAAAACGATCGGTAGTCAATGGCTGGTTGGCCGGTGGTCAATGACCGGTGGCCGAAAGTCAATGACCGGTGGCCGAATTCAAAAGCGGATTTGTCTTCTCAAGGGCAACTACACATGGGCGGATTGGAGGGTCCGATTTGGATTTATCTACACAAGGGAGGCTACACATGGGTGCCTCTCATGAGAGAGGGCATCCCTTTTGGCCTATAAAAGGAGGCCATTCCTACACATATTTCATAGTGTGAAGTTGATGCAACAAGGTGGGTGTGAGGTGGTGAGAGTGAAGCAAGGTGGGAGCTCCAAAAGGGGATAATCCCTTTGTAACTTAGTTCTTGTTTGAAGTACTAAAGCCATTGAGTGACTGTTTTTCCGTGGACGTAGCCCACATTGGGTGAACCACGTGTATTGTGCGCTCTCTCTCTCTCTATAATCTCTTGTGTGTGTAAGTTATCTCTTTCCATTAAGTAATCTAATCAATTATCTACTTAGCTACGATATATTTCATAACATCTATCTCTCCCTCTCTCCCCCTCTCTCTCTCTCTCTCTCTCTCTCTCTCTCCCCCCCCCCCCCCCTCTCTCTCTCTATTCTCTATTCCTCTTTCTCTCTCTCTTTCCCTCTATTTCTCTATCCCTCTCTCTCTCTCTCTCTATTCTCTATTCCTATTTCTCTCTCTCTCTCTCTCTCTCTCTCTCTCTCTCTCCCTCTATTTCTCTATCCCTCTCTCTCTCTCTCTCTCTCTCTCTCTCTCTCTCTGTGTGTGTGTGTGTGTGTGTGTGTGTGTGTGTGTGTGTGTATCCAACAACATTGTTATTCATGGAATTCCCAAAGAGAAGTTAGAGACACCTCATTCTCTTACCATTGTTATCAAAGATTTCTTCAAAACCCACTTTGGCATGTCCGGAGTTATGATCAATGGAGCACATAGAGTGGGGAAGCAAGGAGCTCCTTGCTCGCGAGAACGGCCAATTATATGCACCATGTCGGACGAGACCAAACGAAAGATTATCCTTGATAATAGTTGGATCTATTTGAGGGATATAAAATGTTTTGTATGTGAAGATCACACTATTAAGCAACAAAATATGCACTGCAATGCATATGAGGAAAGAACAAGAAAAACAAGGAAATCTCTCACGAAGAAAATGTGCCCAAGGAGGAGGCAACTCCCTTGAACAAATAGGGATGTGTGACCTATGAGACCGACTTATAATTGAAAATATGCTTTTGGAATTGTAATGGATACCCATGGAATGCGGGGGTTGGCATTGATGAAGTAACAAGCAAAGCCGATGTTGTACTTCTTGTTGAAACTTGGGAGCATGATACATAAAGGATCAATGGCTTGGAGGATTACAATGTACATTCATTGATGTGGTCAAAGAATCTCAAGCAACAAAGAGGGCAAGGAGGGGTAGCATGTATGGTTAAGAAAGGATTGTAAGATTTTGTATCAATTGTGAAAGATGACAAGTACAGACGTTATGTATGGCTGAAAATTATGACACCAAAAAGAGCACCCATATTTATAGCCGGTTGCTACATTCCTCATCATGATTTCCTCATCATGATTCTCCCTTTTATGCTTGCATGGATAGAGATAATCCATTTTTTGATTTAGAAAATAAAATTTCTAAGTTCAAAGGTGAAGGTGATGTTATTGTATTTGGGGATATGAATGCTCACACAAAAACATTGCAACATGATACTCAACAATTTGATATGACATACATTTCAAGGGAGTTGGAGGAAGTTCACTTGTATGATCGTACTTCAATGGATGAGAAAGAGCCGGATCACTATGGAAAGTTACTTTTACACATGTTGTAATAGCACGGGTATGTTCATTGCCAATGGTGTATCTTTGTGGAGTGGAACCAATGGATTTACATGTAGGAAACATTATAGGGATGACTATATGCTACTCTCTGAAGCCATCATGTATCGCATAAAGAGTTTTATGTAAAGCTTCAATATAACGCACCATTGGAAACTAAATGGGAAGCTTTCAAGAAAGTTATTTGTTCTTGTGCAGAAGAATGCTTTGCCATAAAGCATCTCCATGGTAATGACAAAGATAGATCACGAAAAGGTGGTTTGATAAAGAATGTTAAGATGCTCAAAATTCCTTGATAAAGATTGATACAACTATGGACAAAGACAACTATCAAAATCATTTGCATTCATACAAGGCATTGATTCAAAAGAAGAGAAGAAGATGGGAAGTAAAGCAACAAGTTTTTCAAGTCCAAGAAAAGACACATGCATGTGGAAAATATTGGAGAAACTTGAGGGACAAGTGGGTTGAGAATTTTGGTAACTCGAGTCTTGTGGATATGTATACACATTGTAGGAAATTATATGAGCAAGAAAATGCTAAAGAAATACCATTTTATGGTTCACTCCTATGTATGCCATCTTTCTTTACTATTGAGGATGTATGCGGTGGGCTTGAAAAGTTGGCCACTCGCAAAGTGGGATATCTTCAAGGTATCAAGCTAGAGATGATCAAATGGATGGGAGATTTTACCCATGAGTGGATGTGTGATATATTCAACCTTGTACTTCAACATGGTATGCCTTATGATTGGAGTACTAATTGGGTTAAGCCTTTGCATAAAGGAGGGAATGCAAAGAATATAAACAACTAATGGACTATAATGATTGGGTCTCTTGTGACAAAGTTGTTTAGGTGCATAATGGAGATGAAATTGAGTGATTGGGATGAAGAGAATGACAAGCGTGCAAAAGAAAAAGTGGGTTTTTGTCGATGCCATAGCACCATTGATCATCTTGTCACTCTTCGTGCTCTCATGGAGGAAAGTCGGTTGAAAGACAAGCGATTGTATTGTTGTTTTGTAGACTTTAAGAAATCATTTGATATGATTCCACGTAATAATTTGTGGAGAAGGATGGAAAAACTCCAAGTGCCAAGTAAGTTTATGCTTGCGGTTTCTCGAACCTATGAGAAGGTGATTTGTCAATTGCGCATGGAAAGAGACATTTCAAGAAAATTTGTAAGCACTATTGGGGTTAAACAAGGATTTCCATTGTCACCAAATCTCTTTGATCTATGCATCGATCAATGGAACAAATGGTACTTGAATTTATGCAAGAAGAAGGCATTGAAGAGGTCACTATTTGCAATGCGGTAATCATGCTTTTGTTGTATGCGGATGATGTAGTGCTTCTAGCACACACTTTAGATGTTGCACAAATGCTTATGGTTGTCCTTATCATTCAAAGCGATTATTTCTTCAATAATACCGATGGTTTTTTTTGGCAGTTTACTAGGATATTTAACCTTGAGGATGAGAATCATTTCAACGTTCGTCCTTGATTATTGCAACAAACCTTGAATTTGCATCATTGCTTTATATTACGTATATGCTTGATTAATATCAATCCTCCTCTTGCACTAAATTAACTTTCAAACTATGGAGAGATTATAGTATGTCTCTTGTAAAAGAGCTTAACAAAGAAAACCAATATCATAGTTTTCTACTTGGTTTGTGAGCCTTCGATAGCGAATCTTTAAATTGGGAAGTAAAACAAGCCAGCTGCTATGCACACCCCTCTTCCTTCGTCATCACGGCCATCTGTAGTGCTATTCCCTTTTCCTCCCCTCCTTATGCGGTCCTACCTGCTTTATCGCCTTGTAAGGGTCTCCACACAGAGAGAGAGAGAGAGAGAGAGAGAGAGAGAGAGAGAGAGAGAGAGAGAGAGAGTCATAAAATCTAATATCTAATCAACCCAAATGATTTTCTCATATTAAATTGATCACTTAATGTGGGAGAATAAACGGAAACAAGTGTTAAGATATAGACATGTGCTTATAGATCTATCTCAACACGGGGCCAATGGTAAAGGGGCCCAAATGAGAGATGGTCTATCAAAGAGCAAGGCTAACAAATGGAGCATAAGACCTTAGGGTTAGCTTCATTGAAAACCTCCAATAATGTGTGTAAAAGGCCTTTGACCTTAGGTATGCTAGGGCTGAGCTTGAGGCGCGAGAACACGCTTGTCATGCTTGATGCCTTAGGTGCTTGAGGTGCTTGATGATTGAGGTGCTTGACAATATGCTTGAGATGCTAGGGTTGCACTTGAGGTGAGAACCCAGCACAAGCTTAAAGTGCTTATGAGCCAAGCTTGTGGTGGGAACTGGGCCTATGCATGAGGGGCTTGAGGTGTCAAAAAGTCAAAGATTCAATCCCTACAAGGAGGGGGCGAGCCCTACATGAGGGGGGATGAGAGAGAACACCCACACACTCACACAAGGCATGCATGGTACAAAGAAAGCAAAAGGGACACTTGTCAAGTTCCTCCTCATGTTGCCCTCATGGTGTGCCTAAAGCCTATTGGTTGGCCACCCAAGGGGTCCAATAATAATTTAGGAGATTTAATTAATTGATTTAGCATTTATCTAGCCCTCTCTCTCAAAGGGAAAATGGGGACACTTGTCTCAAGGCTACCCTTGCTGCTTGTACTGCCTCCTACTTGTGATTGGCTAGGCCTGGAGGGGTCCAATGAGCTTCAAGCATGAGCTACAAGGGGGGGTCGACCCAAGCAAGCTAGGGGGTTGCTTAGGGGTTATACTCACCCACACACACACACACTCACAAACACTCTCATTGTGTGCTATGCAAATTGCAAGAGCTCCCTCTCCTTCTCCAAGCAAGTAGAGGTTGAGAGCATACACCAACACTCTTGGATATGGAGTGCAGATCCAACCAAGAGCCATGCTTCAATGCTTAAGCTTGCCATCTCCTTCTTCTTCATTACTATGCTATTATGTATGCTAGCAACAAGAGTTATGATAAGTGAGGAACTAATTCTTTGTTTCTTCTTCCTCTTCCCTACCCTCATTCCCTGCTAGCTCTCTCCACCTTCGAAGGTGTTTGAGGTCTTGGGACTGAGGCTTGGGATAGTTAAATCTTTCTTCAAGTTTATGTTATGTTTGTGATGCATGAAGCTTTCCATCTTCATTGCATCACCTAGGTCACAAGGAACACAAAGATTGTATTGTAACAAGTCTCTCTTAATGGGAGAAATCATAATACAAATGCCTATTGGAGGGGGGACTGACTCCACATAAATCCGGTCCTCAACTGTTGTCATGTTCTCTAAATTCTCTCTCTTGCAAAAGTATTGTTCATGCCAAGTTAACTAATTGCTATGATTATGTTGCTATCTTCAATTATGTTCACCCGCTATGCTCACAAAGTCATTTCTCAAAAGTACTCTCATTAATTTCCGCTACTCTCAAATTAAATAGGCCAATTTCATTACACACACACACACACACACACACACACACACACACACACACACAGAGAGAGAGAGCACTAGGACCTAGAAAATACACAACACATAGGGCTCCCATGTAAGGTCCACAAAGCCCCAGCCCCTTGGTAGTACATCTCTGTAGAGCTCGCCATTGCAATCCTCTGCAGAGCTCCACGCATGCCTTTTTTGCCCCACTTTTCTCATTATCTTTGTCTCTCACTTCTTGCATGCACTGCTTTCTCTCTCTCTCTCTCTCTCTCTCTCTCTCTCTCTCTCTCTCTCTCTCTCTCTCCCCCCCCCCTCCGTCTGCGATCTCTTTCTCTCACCATCTTGTCTGCGTCTCTCTCTAGAGCGACACACCTTGCCCACCAGAGTGAAGCTTCCCTCTGGTAGATGCTTGGTGCAATCGTCACACAAATCCACACAAAATCTCTCTCTCTCTCTCTCTCTCTCTCTCTCTCTTCAACACTCTTTTACTCCTTTGAGAACCAGCCCTCCTTAGCTCACACCAAGTCGACTTGTCGCCGTCAATTGTGACCCAGTTTGCAAGACATGCCTCTGTCTCAATTGTGACCAAGATTTTGAGAGAATCTCTTGATTCCAAATGAAATGATGACGCCTTCTCGCTATCACTGTACCCCACCCATCCTTGCCATCATGGGATTTACAGAGTGCTCCCTGCTTCACAACTCTACCTACACAATCTTCCCTTCCCTCGTGCCGCAGCTTTGTACATATAGCCTTCCCTTCTACGCTCCACCTTGTAGCTGTCTCGTAAGACATGGAAATGCATATACCTACACTACAACTAGCAGTTGTCGTTGATTGCTACTACAAGGCGAGCACCAATTACCTTTGCCATTGCCATAGACATATGATGCAACCCTGGGGGATTCACTCTATATACAAAACGAGATGCCACCTGCGAGAGCGAACAACTTTAATAAAACCCCTATATACGACCCATATTCGGGAATATGACTCCCCTTTTTACGCTTATACGACAATCAATGAAGAAAACTACCATACCCCTATCTTACATATAAAATTTAGGTCTCACATGATCTAACTAAGTAAAACTAGTCAAAGAGTGTGTAGCATAGTGAATGACAATGTACTACGAAACCACTTCTGTTGATAACTAGATGCATCCTCAATGTCTCTTAGTTTGACTTTCAAACTATGTGTCCAATCAAGCTGCACTCTGGCTACTCGTCCAATTTTGACCCATCTAAAGCTGGTGTAAATCAATCCTTGACATGCTCCAAATCAGCCCTTATCTATGACCGGCTTGATGCAAAATTTGATGTGACCTGATAAAAAACTTTCCCAAAATTCATCCGAGTTCTAGTGCACACCGATGACCAATCGTTACAAAGTAATCAACCCAGGTCAGGTCTCCCCTCCCCCCCGCCCCCCAAATATAATACCCCCCTCCCTTATTTCTAAGCTTGGGAGGTAAATTATTCGGGACCTTCCCCTATTTTATACGCTTATGTAACTTGTGCAAAAATCCCCCTCCCCTGCACTTACGTGGTGCGGTAAGTTTTCCATGGTGAATCCCTCGGGGATGCAACGATGCCATATGACGTTGATAGGCAGGGCTTGCACATACCATCCAGGAGATGATGCACAGCATCGCGTGCGATGGAATCAAAAAACTAATTAACTATTTGACACCCCTCTTGTCAGGTGGGATCAACCGTCCTCGATCTTCGAACGATCTAGACCATCCATTTATTCTTAGGAATAAAAAGATTTCGAGCGGTTGAACCCCCGCGACTTGAACCCACCACTTACCACACCGGAGACCAAGGCTCTTCCATTAAGCTATTACACTCTACTTGAAATAGAGGTGAGAACGTTTGGTCATATAACAAAAATGACGGGGTGAGGATCACATGGTGTTCGCTCGGCGATCACTTTGGGATGCTCGAGGTCACAGCATGATCACTTTGAAATAAGTGGGTTCACAAGGTGATCACATCTTGATTGAGATTCACACGGGGATCACTTGGCGGTCACATAGTGATCACTTGGCCCAAGGGATTAATCCGCCAACGGACGGTGCAAAACTGATCCCGCCGCCCCCAATCATGAGGCCAGCTCACCCTGACACATGGCATCTCTCTCTCTCTCTCTCTCTCTCTCCACCCACGTGCCAAGTCCCCTTTTTTCTTCTCAAAGCCATATGAGCATCTCCTAAGATTCCTATTAATAAACTCACTTTACTCTTACTAGTGGCTCTACATTCAATTGTTTAGACGGAATCACCATAGATTCCATCCAAATGTGCCTCTGGAAGGAAATGGCTAGCCTGCTTGCGCCCCGAACGGTGCTCCCCCCCTTCCTCACGCCCTATCCTCTACGAGGCACTCTACTGTTGCAGCAAGGGAGCACCTACATTCCCCCGTGATGTACTCGGGCGTGATCTGCACCGCCGTACCAGTACCAGACACAGAGCATAGCTTGTGCAATGTTGTACTCTTCCCACAAGGGCTTGGGATCCTCCTCTCCACTCCTCTGTTGATTGGGCCTCGCGGATGCAGGTTCCCCCTGTTGCGCTCATTTCCACTTGCGCCCTTATTGTACCGCTGCTTCCATCTACCCGAGCATTTTCGTCATGCTTTTGCTTCACGGCGACACACACACACACACACACACACACACACACACACTAGAGAGAGAGAGAGAGAGAGAGAGAGAGAGAGACACCCACAAGCGATTCTTCTCCTGCATGGATGTTGGGTGGGTTTGCCTCTGGCCTTAGGCTCACCAAGTAAACAATGAAATCTGCAAGTCTGCTGCACCTCGGCTTTGGCTTCTCAGGCAAAAAGCATCGTGCAACGTGAGTTTGTTTAGAGCCTTCGAGAGCCTACCACGGAATGTTGCTGCTCTTGCCTCTTGACTTTGGATTGTGCCCCAGGCCCTCAAATGCTTCTACCCCACGACGTCCACTGTTGCAAAATTTACGGGCTCACACCAGCAGTGCTCAAGTTGCTGCATTTAAAAAAAACACAATTTTTTGGTTCCTTGCCTGGCGCACGACACCTGCTTCGTCGCCATGCTCTCCACCTGACTCCAAGCTCCCACTTTTCCCCTTCTTTACTTTTGATTTGTTTTGCTTTGCAAAACCATACTACTACATCTACTGTGTGAGAGAGAGAGAGAGAGAAAGAAGAAAAAGAAGAAGAAGAGAGTTTTAACGTCACAGGAAACTATCCCAAGAGACAAATATCTGGAGATATTACATTTTTTGGCCTTTCCTTTTCCTCTTGAGCCCCCAAGCCAAAGAATCTCTCTAGATTCCATCGACTCCAAACGTTTGAACCACCTATTTGCCCAGTTATACCCTTCTATGATGAATTTGTTTGTATGTTTTTATAAATGTGTATTTCAAATGATAACTGACCTTCGGGGAGAATAAGTTTTAACTTTTGCACGTGGAGAGCTAAGATTAACAAGTAAAAGAGTTAAAAGACTTAAGAGATTAGAGAGTATACAAGCCAAAGCCCTGTTGATGTATACCTTCTACAAGATCAATCCCTCAATTATTCCTTTGTTGAAGTTCGTGTCTGGCTTGCACTTGCATTGATCAAGTAGGAGGATTTTCCCTCTTTCAAGGGTGATGACCACCACCACCATGTCCATGCCCGCCATGCCCATACCCTCCGTTAGTCTCTTCGGCATTAGCCTCGGCTTGGGATTGCCAACCACCACCGTGTCCACCATGCCCGTAGCCGCCACCATGCCCATAGCCACCACCGTAGTAGCCAGCATCTGTCTCCTCAGGTTTAGCATTGGCTTGTGATTGCCATCCACCGCCGTGTCCATAGCCACCATGGCCATACCCACCGCCATGCCCATAGCCGCCACCATAGTAGCCAGCATCAGTCTCCTCCGGCTTGGCATTCGCTTGTGATTGCCAACCACCACCATGCCCACCGTGCCCGTAGCCGCCGCCGTAGTAGCCAGCATCAGTCTCCTCAGGTTTAGCATTGGCTTGTGATTGCCATCCACCACCGTGTCCGTAGTAGCTGCCATGGCCATACCCACCACCATGCCCATAGCCACCACCGTGGTAGCCACCATCAGTTGGCTCAACTTGGGATTTCCCGTGCCCACCATGCCCGTAGCCGCCACCATGCCCATAGCCACCACCATGCCCATAGCCAGCATCAGTCTCTTCAGGTTTAGCATTGGCTTGTGGTTGCCAACCGCCACCATGACCACCATGACCATAGCCCCCACCCCCATGGCCATAACCATGACACCACCATAGCCAGCCTCGGTCTCTTGGGGCTGGACTTGGGTGGGTTTGACATCGAGGGGCTCTTCGCGGGCGGCATTGGCGAAGTAGCTGGCCGAGCAGAGAAGTGTGAGAGCCAGAAGAATCTTGAAGCTGGTTCCCATTTTGGCTCTTGTCAACAGAGCTAATGATTGCAGGAGGATGAGCTCTTGCTTTGGCGGCTTTGGGAAGGCGGGGGCGGGGGTATAAATACGCTGGTGCTGCTGCAGAAATTCCACTCCCTTAGGCAACTCGCCACATATTCCCACTCTGTTGATGCCACCGCCACCTTCGTTGCGCCCCCCACTATCCTATAGTTTCAACTCGTGTTTCTTTTATATGTAACCTTTATTTAGCAAGTGCATTACTCTCTGTCGCTAGATTTTGCATGCATATCTAGTGATGCTTGTGCGTGTGTGTGTGTGTGTGTGTGTGTGTGTGTGTGTGAGAGAGAGAGAGAGAGAGAGAGAGAGAGAGAGAGAGGGAATATTTGAACATCTGAGGAACAATCCAAGAGACTCAAAAGATCTATCCAACGAGCTGAACTCAAGACGAGAGAGAGAGAGAGAGAGAGAGAGAGAGAGAGAGTTGTTGCAATGTCTTTCATTATGCTTTGTATCACAAATCTTTTTTTGTAATGCATCAGAATAAGGTGAGATTTGAGCTATGCACCTAATACACACTCACATGCCTAGCCTTTTCACATGATCAAAGTAAGTATGTCTACTATGTAGTCATTTTGACAGTTGGCAAAAAGCCTCGTTAAAATCTATATTGCCTTGTTTTTGCTTGAAAATTGGGATTTTTCTTAGTGGAACATCCATGTCAAGTCATTTTTCTTTGGATGGGCATGTCTTATTACCATAGCTTTGTAAAATAGCATTCCAATTTGTATTATGAACATATAGCTAATTTATCCTTCAAGCAAGTTGTAGATTCACTAATGTGCACTAGTTTTGTGATGCACTATGATGTCGTTGCAACAATTGCATGCTTGCAATAGACAAATAGGGGTTCTGCACGCTCTTGTGTGGCCACCCCCCTTTTTGCTCGTCTTGGCCTTGTGTGCACCGGAGGACACTGGAAAAACACATAATTTGCGTGATTTCAAGTGTTCATGCACCCTTTCAACTTTGGCTTGAGCACTACCAAAGGGAGGGGGTGAATTAATGCATAGGTGATCACAAGGGCTCGTAGAACATCCAAAAAGGACCCAAAGAAAAAAAGACACCCCTTAGCAATTGACAACACCAAGTCCATGGTTTTTTGAAAACTTTAAAACGTAAATGAAAATAATGTTCCTTGCTTGCCAAATATGGTGAAAGAAGTAGTACCTGATTATTTGAGTGCAGACAAGAAGAGCAGGACTTCCCAACCTGTTCTTGGCATCTCTCTTAATTATAAGGCAACTCTCTGGCCAAGAGGGAGTGCTCTATTGCCTCAGGGTCAATATAGCCAACAGAGGTGTGTATCCCTATTTGGGCAAGCACCTGGCTATGGAAGCCAGTGTCAAATGCATTTCATACTAGGCATCTTCACACTAGGAAGAGAAGACGCGTAGTTTGGGCAATTGTGCTCAAGCACTAGGTTGCATTTATAGAATCGTATAATGAAAATGATAAGTATTATATGGTATCATATATTGTATTTTTGGATAATACCGAATAAGACGTATAATTGATCGTATAATCCTATAATCTAAATTTGAGTAATAAAAGCCATAAACACTAATTTATATTCTGTGGAGGTGCATACTCGAGTAAAGTGTGTAGTCTCTCAAGCAAAAACTCTAAGCCTATAATTTTTACATTAAAAGTATTAGCTTTGCCTTGTGCAATAACATTCGAAATAAATGTAAAACAAATTATTATCGTCAGTGCAAGTAAACATGTTTACTCTAGCGCAAAGGCAAATAATGTCTATTTATGATATGTATCCATCTTGAAGTGTGAGTATATACTCCAACACATTTTAAAATTCTAGTCTTCTCCTCTTTAAGTGTGAGAAAACTCAAACACAAAAATAGCAAAGTTTTGGTTTTTATAATTAGTAAAAATATTCAGTTTAAAATTAAAAACAAAATACAAATTCTATTTCAAATCTTTATTTTTTAATTATTTTATTTTCTAAAATATCTAATTAAAAGAAAGAGAGGATTACTCTTTCAAAATAAAATAATGTTTGTTTGTGTCAAATGGTGCCGGGAGAGCACGTTGTGGTGCTTTATATATTAGGAATCCTTTTATCGAAGTTTTCTTCAATCGAAGAAAACTTTGATCTAAGTTTTCTTCGATCAGAGAAAACTTCAATCAAAGTGCAGAGAAATAATAAAAGAGTCCGATTTCAGTGATGTGTCATCGTATTATACAGTCATCTTTTTGGGCCAAACATATTAAATGACCATTAAACACGTATAATAAGTTTAACCGTTTTTGTATAATGCAATTCAGCTCAAGCACAAAACTTTGCTCAAGGCTTTCGAAGAGACCACATCATGAAATAACCTTGGGGAGTGTACGCATTGTGTACAATGGCAACATCACCAAGGGGAAGTTTTCCATTGATCGATAAGGTGATCTCAAAAATAGAGATCAACCGCTTATCGTCAGTGGTGGTGGATGGGGAGAATTTTGTTTTATTAAATGACTTGGAGGAAGCATTCAGCCTACGCATGGATGAGTGTCTGTGTGTGCTATGCACCAACCCCCAATTCCACCTGGAGTCCATGCCAGATACCCTTGAAAGCAAGCTCCTACCACTCCATTACTCTGTCACTAACACTACACACTTGTGTGTGCGAAGGTTCTGGCAGCAGAGCAATTGCATATGGCCGAGGAAGACTTCCAAGCCACAAAGCCAAGGTTGTGGCTGCAAGGAGCTATTCTAGTGCAAAATCCTCCTTGTGATGAACCAAAGTTTGTGGATGTGGTGAATTCGTGCATCGACTTGGATGTCAAGGACAATAGAGAGAAGGAGTACAAGGACTAATAGATAAATACTAACTTACTTTCAAAGTTGTTTGTTCTCATCTTAATTATCTTTTTCTTACCCTTGATTGGCTTATGGTAGGATGTCTTCTTGGAGCTTGATGAGTTCGCAGCATGGAGGCCGTGCGGCAAGCGATGGCCTTTGGACCAGAGTCCTCCCTTGCTTATCACATAGAGAATCCTCTAGAGTGACACTAGTGGTATCCACAATGATGGGTTTTTCAACCACTTACTCAACCCCTTTAGGGTACTCAAGCTAAAGTGCCCGGCCTTCGGCCAAAGGGTACATGTGGACACCCTCCTACTCCTTGGCATCTTTGAGAATGGAGCCAACATGAAGGTGGCAGTTGCAGCTTCTCCAAGTCAAGTTCCTCGCTAACAAGGAATATGAAAATAGCCAAGCAAGAAACATACTCCAACCCCAGTTTGTGCTTCTTCAATGCTAGCACCCATGGCGCCTGCTTGTCCAAGAAATGGCTTGCATCGGTGGCAATTTTTTGGAATTGTCTCAACCGCTTAGAGAACAAGAGATCTCATTTGTGGATGTAGCGCAGGAAATTGCAAGGCACCCAGAACCCTAAATGTGGAGGGATAATCATGGCATATTTGATGGTGTGCTTCTCCATGAATGCTAAATGTCTACAAATGCATTCATGTGGAGGGCAAAGTTGTGGTGTCAAGGTCGGGTGAATCATGAAAAAGAGGTGGATGTGGGCACATAAGCAGAGGTTGTGGATGCATCCATATCTGGTTTGGAGTGTTGATAGAAAGTGAAAGAACTCAAGGGTTGCAAAAGTGAAAAGTAAGAATGAGTTAGGAAGCCCCCACTTTTATAATGGGAGTGTTTTTATTTTAAAAAACACTTTTCTCATAAATAGCTTTAAAAAATGCGTTTTTAAAAGGTGGAAATCAAATCACACTATGAAAATTGACTTTCGCCTCATTGTGGCGCGTAGATTTAAATAATATGTAAAGGTGGTACTAAGACAAATTGTACACAAGAAGGCTATTGTTGAATGAAAAATTATAGTCAAAGTCCAAAATTTTATGAAAGCTAAGTAAATTGATTATAGAGGGATTTTTTTCCAAAAATATAGAAGTTTTAAAGCTATAACAAGGATAACACAGTTCCAACCATGCCCCAATTATCTTGGACCTTAATTTGTGTTCCATTCTCTTTTTAATTTGCAAACATTCAATAATAAGTGAAGCAATGAACGTCAACTTTGATGGACCAAAACTTTGGTGAAAGGATCCCCAGCTTGTGACCTTAGAGACAAGTTTAAGCTCGTTGAAGGTCCTCAAAATGTTCTTGCACGTTGTTGACAGTCCAATGCTTCTTCACTTGGACAGCTTTTAAAACATCATTGGACATCCTCACTATAATTTCAAAGCTTGCAATAGCACCATCTACACACTTAAGGGAGTCCACACTCCAAGCTTGCACATCCAACGATCATAATGAAATCGTATGTACAAGGAGGTGTGGGATATTACATAGCGCATCCCAATATTCGATGCTCCTCTTTACAATGGTACCTATCTCCATTTATTATGCCCTCTACAAAACCCATCTCTCTTTTAAAAGCCTTTTTAAATCCTCATTATGCACGTCTTTACATACAAGCATTGTGGTTGTCTCTTCAAATGCAAACTCTTTACAGATACGCATACAATAATGAATAGGCAAACACCAACTCAAGCTCATAGACCTTGAAGCTTTAAAATATTTCAAGGAGTTTTGGACATCTATTACTATATTTTTCTGAAAAGATGCTACCGACCATAATTCTATTTGTAGCCACTCCATACCTAATAAGGAAGATACCTTGATGGGTTCAAGCTTCCCATAACCTTGTGTAGAAGTAGGTACAATATAGGAGCGAGAATAGAAGAAAATTATTCGTTGAACCAATTTGGTTGGGCAAAGGTGTGCAACAACTGCTGCTCTAATATCAACATGTATAACATTGAATGTGCCGGATATGAAATGGATGCTCCTCCAACTACGTATATGGAATTATGACTGCAAAATCAAGCCAAAAGATAATTATGAAGCCAAAAAAATATTTCACTATGACTTCACACCCAGCTTTGTATTCTCAAAATGTGTACTTACAATGTGTTAAGAATTGAGCTGATTGCTACAATTTCATGCTTGACATTGAGAAAACATGTTGCACAATGGCTACGGCCCCCTTGTTCTTGCGATTCTTGAAGCCAAGGAGCTTCCTTTTCCAATGATGATCCGAGTTTGCATGGTTTTGAACACAGTGAGGACCAATAGCAGATGGTTGCATGTATACCCAAGCACCTTTGGTGAGCTCTTATGGTACCCACTCACCATCCGGTTCCACTCACCATCTATACCTCTTGTGTTGTGACATGTAGGTGTTGTGACCTCATCCTTTGGCCTCCTTTGCGGAGTAGAGCTTGCCATGGGTGAGGAAAGGAAATTAGAATGAGGAGGAGAACCTTGTTCAATGCTACAATGTAGGTGGGAGAAAGGGAATAGTTTTCCTGGTGTGCCAATGGGAGGTGGTAGTGACAGAGAGGGGGAGGAGCGTGGTTGGTGCGCAATGGATATAGGAGAAGGTGGATAACCCTTGCTTGGTGTGGCAATGGGTGGTGGGAGGGGAGGAGAGAGGAGCTTCCTTGCTGCTGTAATGGAGATGGTATTAGAGAGATAGTGTTAGAGTAGAGGGTGAGTGTGATGGTTGCAACCAAGGAGGGCTTGGAAAAGGGATTCTAGAAAGAGAAAATCACTTTTCAGGTATAGAATAGTTTTGGGGAGGCTTTGGAGAGTAGAAAATGATGTTTCAAAATTTTTATTTAAATTTTAGGGAGTTTTAAGAAGGGAAGATTTGATTTTTGAAAAATTGAATTTTAGGGACATTTTAAGCAGATGAGATTTGATTTTTGAAAAATTTTAACATGGTCTTTCAGCTTATGTATACTATAAACACCCTCATGTCATGCTAGATGCAATGTCCCATGGAAGATGTGAAGCTTCCATGCCTTGCTAGAGCATGGTCCTTAGTATCACTATCTCTCTAACTCTATCTCTTTGTCGAAGAGGATATATCACATAAATTTGTAGCAATAATGTGTTGTAAATTGTCTGTATAACAAGCGCAGGTCAAAGATAATAATAATTTAGTTCTCTTTTGAACCTAAGATATGATCCACATTTACATCATTTTTTGTTCCCAATTATTATAGATAAGGCCCTTGTATTACTATGGATTGTTCCAAGAGTCATTAAAAGTTTAAATGGGGAAGAAAAATTACATGGAATGTGAATTTCTTTACATGCAGCTATTAAGCTAATTATGTGGATAGCATGCTTTAAATAAAATTCTTGAAAGTGACATCATTCGACTTAAAAGTAAGAATATGAATTGATATGTTTATTCAATCAATACTAGTATTGTGAGCATTCATTAATGGCCTAGCATTCATTAATGGCCTTATTCATTCAACATTAGAACTCTTTTGAGATTCTAGAATGCTTATATTGGATCAAAAGAGAATAAGTGTCTTACATCAAGAGTTTTAGGCCTCTCCTAAACCGTAATAAATTATGCTTGCACTTGAAAATATTTGGTATTATGCAAGAAGCAAATAAGGATATCAAACTCGACTTGCAATTTTTTTTTGATGTCTCTAGTAAATTGGTTGCATCAATGTTTTTTCTTTATTGTCCTATCATGGTGTGATATCCCGGTATGTAATGATTCCATGGTATGCCTAACAGGAGCATGTCCAAGAAGTACTTGGCTGCTTTTAGCACAATAGAGTGAGGTCTTTCTCTCTAGATGTAATCACCCCTGCTTGCATCTTTAAGGTATGTTCTTTATGCAAGAGGTTGACATGGATGAACAAACTCATAATGAGATTTTATTCCATTACATTTTTTATGAGGGACCTTGAACGAAAATGTTGCATATGGTAGTGCTTTGTAGCGCAAGAGAAATATAGGGATTTGAATGTTCATAGTTTCTCTATTGGGACCCCCTTATGTCCTATGCTAATGTAAAGGCTATGTAGAAGAGTTGTATGACACATGTTGACATTTGCAATGCTTAAGCTGGCATGTGATTGACATGCTTTATGAAATTTTTGAAATATATGTCACATAATTTGAAACTCTTGCACATAAAGCACTAAAAGAGAAAAAAATTGAGAACCTCTCCTACTATCGTGGAATAACAAATGAAAAAGGAGAGAGAGAAAATGGCGTTGGTGGTAATAGGAGAGGCAATATGTGTGGAAATGGTTTGCCAACAATATACGTGGTAATAGTCAAGGATATATATTCGCGCCTATTATCGTGGATATTACCGCTACACGACTATTTTTGAGTTGCATAAAACATATGAAACATCAATTGTTTTTTGGAAAAGTGTACAAATTAAAAACTAAAGAATAGAGTTTGAATATACCATACCTTGACAATTTAAAGTGCAAAAGACCAACAATTTTAAAAAAATACAAATAAGATGGAAATTTGGTTCAATTGTATATACATATGCTCATAGAGTTTTTCTTGTGCCATATTGGGATTTTAAGAGAGGACTACAAAGAATTTTCTATCTATCCAAGTCCACCTCCTCATCGTCCATAGGTTCATATGTTTGATCACCCTGACTCTGCATTAACGAAACCAAATTAACCAAATTAACCAAATTAACAACTCAATACAATTGATACAATATGATTTGTCTAGATTTCCCACATATAGAGATTTGACCGTTGTGTCAAATTGCTCATGAGAGATCTAATGGACAACCATTGTCAAGTATCAAATTCTATGTGCCACTGTCGATACTTGACCATCTCTTTGGTCAGGCGACTTAGAGTGATAGTTTCCTAAGTTAGCGATAACAAAAGAAATTCATTAACTAAAACCTTTTTGAATCAATTTAGGCTCCAATTTAAAAAAAAACTTACATTTTCCTCCCAAGCCGCCTTTGCCTCCCGAACCATAGTCTATGGGAGTTTATCTAGCCGGAGCTTCACGCTATTGTCTTTAGGATGAGCCCGTTGCAACTTGTTCGTCCTTTTCCTCCGTAGCCCACTCCCACTCCGCATCTGCCATGTTGCCTCCGTGATATCTCCTGTCTAGATTTGCAACCTGGCTGGCCACTGCACACTATACACTTGATTGCTTATTTTTCAAATTTTTTTTAATGTAGCCCTCCAATTATTGTGCCAAAAAACACTCATTGGGGGCATTTGGGAAAAGGGAATCTCGATGTACCATGCATGATCGAGCTACTGGTCTTTGAAATTTACAAAACAATTCTTATATGTCGAGTGTATAAGAATCTGAAGATGGTGTCAAAACACCATGTCATGTGCTGTACCAACGTCTACTTTGCCGCCATACTTGACTATGTAGTAGAATCCATGCTTGTCTGGCATGGGTACATCAATATCCTTATACTGTGCATCTGGGGCGACATGCTCTAAAATAAGGGACTCCATCCCCCCCGCCCCCCTGATGATGCACAATATTCGGTGTTCCAGGCATCGTTGTAAATCCTCAACTTGCAAGTAAAATTTGGTTGGAGCAATGTAAGTGTAGATACACTCCTTGGGTATGTTCTATATATGGATTTTTATACATGGCACCCTCTTCTTGGTTTGGGCTTGTATTTGTATTGATACTCTTTCTCTTTGTAGTTTGATGGGAAAAACGATTTCTAAAGATCACCACATGCCTACGGATCACCGACAAGGGATATCGTATGTCACTGCACTTGGCATGGAGTATAAACGTATCCATTTGTGCATCAACAACTGTATACTCTACCACAATATGCACGCTCATCCTACCTCACACTCCATGTGCGGGAAAGCACGCTACAAAACCGGAGTGAGAGGGGTGCACCTACCGTGTAAGGTATTGTGAAAGTTTCCTCTTATCCCTTGCATTCAAAAGAAGGTCTATGATGGAGCTTCTCACATGGCACGTCAACCACCACTCAAATGATGGAATGATGCGTGTCCCTGTTAATTCATTAGCATGGAGGCACATAGAGACTTGGTGGCCAGAGTTTTGGCTAGAGCCTCAACACTTGAGGCTTGGGATGGCAAGAAAAGGTGTCAATACCTTTGGCAGAAAGTGCACTTCATGGAGCACTTGACATATGGTGATCATCAACTACAACATTCCACCATGGGAGACAACCAAGAAGGGCAATATACTTCTTTCTTTGCTTGTGCCAATGAAGTACAAGGTGAAAAATATTGAAATATACTAATCATGCCCCTCATCAATTAGTTGGAGGAGTTATGGGGAGGCATCCTCGTTGTAGATGTCTCGCTTCCAAAGGAGATGAGATAGGCCATTGTGAGGGGAATCAATATGTGGACTATGCACAACTATTGTGGGCTTGGATAAATTTTTGGTATTTTATATTTATTCCCCTCTCTTTCTACCATTTGAAGTTTGAAGCTTTTCTCTAACAATGTGCTATGAGTGCAGGGTTGTCCACATAGGGCCATAATATGTGTTACTTGTGGGCCATCATTGGTGACAGATAGTCCAGATGCCTTGCGCAAGGTAATCTATCCAAACAACCATAATTTATTGCTCCAAAGTCATAGAAAATATAAGGCTTCAACAAATGGAAAGACGCCACTAAAGCGCACGATGGCAGATTGGGCAACTATTTGGGAAGAGCACTACAATAGTGATCCAACTTTGACTACTCCACCAAAAGGTATGTCAAGGTATTCCATATTTTTAAGGCTTTTATAATATAAATACTTAAAAATACAACACCTATTGGATCCCATTCACATATTCAAGAATGTAGCTCACACCCTGTGCGACCACATTATTGGAAAAAAAGACTCTTTGGGGACGAGGGACGATTTGAGCGCCTTGAAACATCCTGCCTCTGCTACTCCACGTTGAGACCCTAATGGGAAGATTGTGATTCCTAAAGCAGCATGGATGCTAACCAAAGATGACCTAGATCAAGTGAAGGGTTGCATTGCATCTATTTGCACACCAACTGGATACATGAGGTCTCTAAAGGGAGCTTTCACAAAAGCAAAGAAAGGTGGAAGCGTTCAGTTGTATGGGTTGAAGTCCCATGATTGGCACAAGCTATTACAGGCACCTCTTTCCCTCTTTTTATCCTCTCCCTCATTTCATATAGTTATTGATTTGTAAGTATGACATTCTCTCACTTTTTCGTTTACTATTTTGACATTGTAGTTCATTTTGCCGGTGAGTATGTGCATATGAAGAAAGCTATTTTCAAGCTCCGAGAGTTAGTAAGGTACATCACATCTCCACTCAGCTAAACTTTTTAATGTACACAGTATCCTCAACAAACACTTAGTGTACTCCTGTGTGTTATCTTGTAGAGTTGTAAGCTCAAAAGAAACTGAAATAGATGCCATTCCTGCTGCTCAAACGCTTGTCGTGGAAACCGTGTGTGCCATTGAGGATGCATTTCCTCGATCTGTCCTTCTTAGCCAAATCAAACTCTTAGTTCACGTGGTTGAGGAGATCGCTATATGTGGAGTAGTGTATGCAGGATGGATGTAAAGACTCTTAAAGAATTTGTGAGACTATTCCCAACCAGAGCCATGCATGGCCAAAGGATGGATCGTGCAAGAGGAATTTGTTTACATCTTAGAGTATTTGGCACAAGTTAATCCCTAAATGCCTCGCATGTGGTCAGATGAGGAGGATGCAAGGATGACTTCACACTTGCTAAGTGGAAAGAGAAAATTATTTAACATGGATATGGATCTATTTCAAGTGGTCAATAACTTTTGCATCCTCAATGCAAAGGTTATGACCAAGTGGGTGGACTTGTGGACAATGGAAAATGCAAGGCATTTGTAGGAGATAAAAGCCTAGAAGCAAGCACATGGAGGTAGAAGGGCACCCCTTGTGCCAAGACACCTTGCATGTTTCCTAGATCTCATTAGTGCCGAGTGGATACATGAGAGGATACCAAAGCAAAAGCACGCAGAGAAGACATCACCAACAAAGAATGGGAGTATGCACGAGGTTGCGTACCAAAGGTAGAGTACTCATATAATTAAACCGTATTGCATAGTTTTTTCTTGATTTTATCTTTGTAATTGATAAAATATTACTTCTCTTTTATAGTACCTTTCCTTTAATTCAATGTGGTCAAAGGGTTGATACTTTTGTACATGTCACATTGATGAGCGTCAAACCACCATAGATTGTGGCATCATGGGAAACTTTGACATGGATAGTGATGAAGCTAGGTACTGTGAAACTATTGAAAGGATACTAAAGGTCTATTTTAGAACCTTTCATACCTTCGTCTTTGAGTGCAAGTGGTTTGCAAATGTGTCTATACGTCATGAGAATGGCCTCTACATGGTGGACTCTAGTGTGCATCACACATGGGAGGTATGAAAATTTAGTTTTTTCCACTAATTAAGTGGAGACCATCTTTGACCCTCTCCCACCTACTACTTTGGACGAGGGGGAGACAAAGGAGAAGAGATTGATGATTCAAGTCCCACGAGCACCACCAGTCTTAGCGAGGATGATTTCCATGATGATGATGATGATGATGATGAGATGGAGGATGACAAATTCGAAGATGATGAAGCCAACACATCCACAAAGGACAATTGTATTTCTCTCTTTATAGATTTAGGAGCCATGGACTTAGAATTGGATGACACTTCTTGTAGAGATCTTTTGAAAGATGATTCATAAACATTTTGTATACTTTAAGTTATGAATTGTTTTTGTCCTGTCGTCCATTCATCTCTCTTTGATCTCTCTCTCTCTCCCCTCCCCTCTTTCTCTCTCTAATTTTGTGAAGCATGCTAAGCGAGCACAATTTGTTTAACAAAGGGATTTCTGGTTCATCACAAGGCATGCCATCCCCAAGCTTGGAGGGTGTAGGTAGAAGACGAGGGGTTTCACTTGCAAAACAAACTTGACCTTTTTTTGCTATAATGGGATAAATTGGCTGTATCAGTTTGTGAGAGCCAATCCAAAACATGATGGATGGATGCCATGGAGGATGCTCATATGGGCATATGCAAATTGTGAGAAAGTAGTATCCATGCCTCGACAAAAGATGACGTCCATGTTTGGCTTCTCATCTTTAATGCTTGCTTGACATGGAGGCACATGCACATAGCCATTGTTTCATGTTTTAATATCATTTTTTCAATTTTTTGAAGTTTTAAATAACGTTCTTTAATTTTTATTCACAAGAAAAAAAGAGGAAAACACCAAAATTTGAATGTTTAAGCAATAAACCGAGGTCCGGTAATAAGCGAGGCAATAATAGCGGCAATACTGGCGATAATATATATTGTAATAGGAGCGGTAAATAATTGCAGTAATATTTGAAATACAAAAAGATGCACTCCCATCCCCCTCTCTTCTTTGGCCAACCCATTTTGGACTCTCTCTCTACAAAATGCGGCAAAAGGCCGCAGTAAACGTTTTGAGATTTGCATAGTGAAGCATGACCAACCCAAGGAGCAGGCGACTTAAATGGAGACTCAAAAAGACAATAAGAGGATTTAGGACGCTTTTTAAGGGAAGAACTAGGTCCAATAAAAAAAGGCTCTAGGTATAGGTCTTTGTAATCAAGGGATGTCTCTCCATTTTGTTGTAAAGATTCTCTTTCTTAACACAATTCTTCACTTTTTATGGAAAAACGAAAAGTGGGCATACATTAACGGCCTTATCCATAGAATCTATTTTTTCCACTATAAGAGGAAAAATTGAGAACTGCTTCTATTATTGTGAAATAATAAATGGAAAAGGAGAGATATAAAATTGCATGTGCGGTAATCGATATGGTAATAGCCCAACAATGGTTTGCCAGCAATATGCACGGTAATATGCTTGAAAATATATCCACGACTATTACTGAGTATATTGCCTCTCCTATTGCCGCTAAATGGATATTCAAAAATAAAGGTGTGTCCGTCTTTTAGTTTACACTTTTTCAAAAAACAATTGATGTTTCATATGTTTTATGCAGGTAAAAAATAAGGGGCGGCCCAAAAATTGGGCGGTCCAAATGAACACCTTTATTTTTTACCTTCATAAAACATATGAAACATGAATTGTTTGAAAAAATGTAAACAAAAAGCAAATAGTAGAATTTGAATATATCTTACCTTGACAATTCATAGTGTAAAAGACCAACTATTTAAAAAAATTACAAATAAGATCGTATTTTAGTTCAATTGTGTATACATATGCTCATAAAGTTTTTCTTGTGCCACATCGGGACTTTAAGAGAGGGCTAAAAATAATTTTCTATCTGTCCAAGTCCTCCACCTCATCCACATGCACGTACGTTTGATCGCCTTGACTTTACGTTAACTCTGAAATAGGGGACTCCCTTTCTCTCTCTCTCTCTCTCTCTCTCTCTCTCTCTCACACACACACACACACACACACACACACACACACACACACACACCAAAACAAGTGAAGACATAGGATTCCTTGCCACTCTGTCTCTATCAGTGCTCACTCTCCTGAGATGAACGTCGGCACATGCCCGGGGATTCACCATGGAAAACTTACTGAACCATGTAAGTGCAGGGGAGAGGGAAAAAATGCCTTGACGGTCCTAGTGTGTTCACACACATCACTACCACATGTATATGGTAACAAAAGAGAATGATTAGGAAAGAGATTATGAGCAAGAGGAGTTATCACAAAGTAAACTCAACTAGAGGCATTCCCTCAATGAGAGAGCTCTGTGTGCCCTGCTTATTTGACCAATTTTTGCCTAATCACCTTCATCATGGCAAGCTTTGTCTCCACGCGTCCTTCCATAGCTTGAGCCAAGAGCTACCTTATAATATTTGACAGAATCTTGATAAAATAAGAGAAAATCAAGCAATAATAGAGAGAAACCTATAAGAAATTGTGTGTGTGGAGTTGGATAATCATGACTTCTTTCCATGTGAACAGATAGGCTCCACTATTTTGGCCATATCTCACAGACCGTAGCTCCAAAAATTTATATTAAAAAAATGGGACGGATAAATCGACTCAATGCCTACAACTTTGCTATTGAAAACTGTTTCCACTTTGAAATGGAAAAAATAGAGAAAAATCCCACAAAAATATGTGTCCTTCTTTTTCCTTTCAAAAGTCTTTCAGGTGGTCCCCTCTTGACTCCATGTGCAAGCTTTGTGTCCACAAGTGAGTTATGCTTGAATTTGATAATATTTTGTTGACTTAGCTCTATAATGCATAAGATTCTCCTCGCTTTCACTATTGACTCTTATTCTTCACTTGTAGTGAGTGTCGAGTAGAGTCAGCATCCAGTGAATTTTTTTTTCATAGGGTTTGTTCCTACCTCTCCTTATTTTTGAGATCCAAATGTGTCAAAACCATATCTATGTACAAAATATATACATAGAGATTTTCTTTTTGTGATTTTCATGCATCAGGTCCTTCCTCCTCCATGAAGCCTTGAAGCCTTGCCATCAAGTGCATACCAAGAGAGAGGTGGTCCAAAATTCGAAAACTGGCCCTCGGCACGCTGTAGAGCACAAAATGGGTAGCAAATCATGGAGAGAGGGGGGTAGGAACTCAAATAAGAGGAGATGCTCTACTAACCTCTTGAAAACTAGAACATGACCTATGAGACCAATCTGTTAGAGAGAGAGAGAGAGAGACCGACAACTTGCAATTTTTGAGAAACGTGTTATACTATTTAATAAAAAAGTCAAATGCTATTGTGTCTATGGTATGTGGCTGAAGCTTTCAGTCCCAATACTTACCTATTATTGCATGTATTATATTTTTCTTAAGATTAATATCTCATAGAATGAAGAGGTAGAGGGTCGATCCAAAAATTTTCTTTGGTGAACAGGAAGTAGAAGGGAGACCACCTCAGTTGTTGAGAGGCTCTTTAAAGAGCGATGTGGACTTTGCGGGGAGGCCAAAGATATATTTCTCGGAGATGATGTTATGGGGACAGAGTAACCCCCCCAATGACTCACAAGCATCACAACATAAAGAAGTGCCTATAAATTTTGAAGCTTCAAGTGACTAGCACCAAAAAGAGAGACATTGATCTTTCTTCTGCCTGTGAGCCAGCTACAAAATGTAAGGAGGAAGGGGTGGATGGTGTTGAATATCCTGCATGTGTAAATGAAAGACTGTTTGATTTTGCAATATCTACAGGAGCTAATGAAATGTTTGACAAGGTCTCTTCTATCTTTAATTCTTTATGACCTTATAGCTCAGCACAACAATTTCCTCAAGTGTGAAAGAGATAGGTTTGGGCTTGCGGTGGTTCTTGCTGACATGGTGGTGGTGCACTTAAAAGATTGTGATTCCACAAGATGGTCATATAAGAAGTACCATCAGCTGCCTCATGGTGTCCTATGCACGAACTAGATTGCAAGCTAATCAAAAATCCTTTGGGTTCCTTATATTCTTAAATTCTCTATTTGCTAGTCTCTTGAAGGATCCTTTAGATGTAATGGAGCAGGAGGATCTACCACCCAATGAACAAGATGATGAGGACATGGAGTCCAATGAGGTTCCCAAGAATGAGGAGGATATTAATCTTGAGGTGGAATGAAGAAAAATACTTTCAATTAACATATCTGAAATCAAACTACCTTTAGATGTGTTTGGCTTTAATGAGAAGCAAGCCACATTAATGCTTCTTGGTCTACCATAGCTCAAATTTGGTGAGAGAATATACATTTTCCTCCATGACATTCAAATTACATTTTATTTAAGGGAGGACTTTGCACTGGCCACCATCTCCAAATTTCAATAGGGGAGGAGTGGATTTGTATCTGATGACAATAGTGACGATGAGGCGATGGAAACATCCACTAACTTAATGGAGTGCCTCAAGCTCTACTTTGACAAGCGAGAAAAGTATAGAGAGACACTCCTAGATGAGGCTACCTTCCAAGCTATTAGAAACAACCTGAGGCCATCAACTAGTACTCAAGAAGTAGAGGATTGGTTTATACATCCCGCACAAGGGTCCATGAGGTCAGTGGACCTCATGGACCCTTGTGGACCTATGGAAGGATGACTTATATATGCAAGATGAGAGCTACGTGGTAGCCCTCGCAACAAACAAAAAATAGAATTAAAAAAATCTATCTATCATAGTCTTTCTCTAACTCATCCTTTTGTGTACAATCATGGATTACTGAAAAGGATGACTTCCTTCGTGGTTGGACAAGAGAGTGTCATGGAAGGGATGCAGCACTAGGACAATACCTTGTCAGACTCTATGAGGCACCCATACTAGTCTTTCACAATGGAATGTCCCAAGAGGGAAGTACTGCAACATTTGCCCTCAAGATGATCTCATGCTTCCTAGGTGGACCAATGCTACCACAAAATGCAGACAAAGTTATCCTTGTCGACAATCTTTTCTACAGAATGTTTTGGATACTGTTCGGGGTACACTGGTGGTAGTGCAGCTTATTATTACACATACAAAACAATGGCACTCACTTTGGGGAAACAAAACCCAACTCAACTCTTAGATTATGGAAAACATTTAATTTTTCGATATAAGGATAACGTGCCAAAAGATATCCACTATTTGTTATCAAGTTGATAGACTTGTGACTTGTACTGTATTTATTATATCATTAGGCATCTCTTGTTCATGTTGTGATCTAAAATCAAAATCTCTTGATCCACCTATGGTTAACATATTGCATTCTCTCTCTCCACTTTCTCTCGCCTTCACGAGCACTAGAATGTTTAATGCCTCTACTTGTTTCCTTATCTTTTGTTGCAAATGCCTAACTGCTTGTGATGTTGCCAAATAGTCCAATACATGTTTTTTCTACAGATGGTGAAGGATTCTACGATAAAACCACTGAAACAACTCTTTCAAATTGTTTGCCTTATCTCAAGAGCCACCATGTTGTGTGTGTCTGAAATATGCATTCCTGGTCATTTCCAGGGTTTCCCTACTTTTGAATGAAGTATTGTAAGTGATTGAAAATGATGTGCTGCAAATAACAAGTTGTCAAGAGTTTTAAACATTCTTTTAGTCCTTTTCATTTAAAAGGGTGCTTTAACAATACTACGTAATGAGCAATCTGAGTTTCAGTCCATGCTATCCTAAATGCTTTCTTTAGTAGCTGAAGGTTCTCCTTAAACTTGTTCAAATCATTTTGTGTCCACTAATTCTTGTTAGACATCTGAAATAGCACATTGATGGAATGCCACACTTTACCCTTGGCATTACGAATTTTGGGTTCCTGGTCCTTCACTACCATATGGAGATTTTTCCATTGTTGAAACTAAATTTTGCTGACATAAGTGGAATGATATATCCTTCCACGCTTGGTTAGATTCTTATATTTCACGCATGTTGGTTTTGATAAAAAAAGACATGCCATGACCACACCAATAGATGGTTTGCAAGGTACATCTTTATCATTAGTTGACCTTTTCTCGTCCCGCTGGATTTCCACATTGTCCCCATGGAGACCCATCTCTGACAAAATCAATTCAAGCGCCTCCACCACAATCTTTTACTTTTTTGAGTTCTTGATTTTCCAAGCAGACCCAATGTACAGATACACCAACTTCTCTACAATTATGCAAAGAGCATTCATTGTACACAAGTGGACATTGACAAGTGGAATATCCAAAACTGGTGGAAAATAGGATCCTCATTGAGGTGAGTAGGATCCTTTGTCCACCACTTTGGGTCCATGATGACATTACCTACTAGCCAACAAATTTGTGTTCTTTGTGGACCACCAAGCTCAACAAGCCATGCAACATAGGAAGCATAGTGAGATGGTTCATCATTCTTTTGGAATTTGATTTCATTGTAGTTGTAAAAAAGGGCACCACCCACCAAAGAGCATATCATTTATCAAGAATTATTTCAGGAGAACCACCAAAAGGGGTAGGCGATGATCTACCAAATGCATATCTGCTCTTCGTAGAAATGATACCCCGTTGTTCATAAGATATGGTTTCATTGATGACCATATCTCAAGTGGATTCCCAAATACCACTTCCTATTACACCAGGATTAATTGGGCAATTGTCTATGTATCAATTACTAGCTGGATGTCTATATAAAATAAATTGAGATGGAATATTACGTTTTGTATTAATCCTGAGGATAAAACCCAATACCTAAGTCAAGCACACATTACCATAGTAGGACTTCACTTTGCGAAAGACCAAACTATGCAACGGATCTTGAGACTTGGAGTATTTTGGCCAACCATGAGAAGTGATGTTCACACATTTGTGAAAAATTGTCTTAAATGCCATAAACAAGCACCCATACCTCATGTGACATTATTTTAGATTTCACTTGTTCCTAAGTGGAGTAACTAGATTATCTAGTTACTTACTTATCAAGCAAAACATTTTAGGAGGATATGAGTAAACCCTACCAAAGAGCTATTGAAACTGAAGCAAGAGACTATTCTCTTATTGAAAACCAATTATATCGGAGAGGAAAGGATCAACATTTACGTCTCTGTGCAAATGAAGACGAGTATATCCCCAGTCTAGAACAAGCACATGCTGGATTAGCTGGAGGTCACTTTTCTAGTGAAACCACCCTTAAAGAAATTTTAATGATAGGCATATGGCGGCCAACACTTTTTGCAGATGACAAAGAATATGTTTGAAGATGTGATGCATGCCAACGAGCAAAAATGCCAACCTGCGTAGATAGCATGCCTTTAAGACCAATGATGGGAGCTAGAGCTTTTGCAAAATGGGTCATAGTTTTGGTCGGGCCAATAGAACCACCTGCTTATAGAAATCAAGATCAATATATCATTGTAACTATGGACTATTTAATCAAGTGGACAGAGGCTAAGGCAACCTGAAAGAATGATGCTAGAACCACAGCCGCATTCTTGTATAAGAATGTATTCACAAGATATGGACTTCCAATAGAAATTGTTAGTGATAGGGGAACTCATTTGCTCAACGAGGTAATTGAGTATCTTCTAAATGAATTTATGGTCATCCATAAAAAATCTGCTCCCTATCATCCACAAGCAGATGGACAAGCTGAGCACACGAATAGAATTTTTAGCTCGGTATTGACTAAAGTGGTTAGTTCAAGACCAACTGATTGGAAAATGAATCTACATGCCGCTCTATGGGCTTATAGAGTTTCATTCAAGACAACTTTAAATGATACAACCTTTAATCTTGTTTATGGTTTGGATGCAATACTGCCAATAGAGTTTCTATTGCCAACACTAAGGGTAGCTAAAGATCTTGAATGGACCGGACATGAACTGTCAGAGAGGCTCAAAGATTTAGAAAATCTAAATGAGAAAAGGCTAACAACTATAGCTCACATCTATGCACAAAAACGAAAACAAAAAAGTTTTTTAATTCACATCTAGTCACAAAAATCTTCAGAAAAGGGGACCTAGTTTTAGTATATTCCCTTAAGCAACACATTCCCAAGTTCAAGAAAAAGGGAAACAGACCATTTATCATTGAAGATGTATCCCCAAGTGGATCAGTTAAGTTGTCCACTCTAGATGGTGAACCAATAGCTAATTGGATTAATGGATGCAGCTTATGGAAGTACAATTTTCCATTAACCAATGATTTGCTAGAAAAGATGCATGCAGCAAAGCAGAGAAAGATGAAATGATAGTAGGTAATTGGTGAAGCCCAAGAGGAAGCTCGACTTTGGCTACTTAAGAGGAAAGCTACTTGAAGAAATCAACAAACTCCTATTCCCATCAACACTTTAGAACCAGATGAAAGGCTATGGGAATTAAAGAATGATGCAGTGTTAACGGACGATGAATGGTTGGATGGAATGGACCTTTGCAGCACCAAAGTACAAATAAACAATCATAGCACAAATGCATTGGTAGATACCGGAGCTCAAATGAATGTAGCCATCTATTCCACTTAAAGAAAAACGACTAATCAATTTTTAGCATTGGGAATGTCGACTATCCAAGGATGCAACAAAAACCCAACCCCGGCATTGGGAGTAGTCAACTTGAATGTGATAGTACATGGATGTTCATGTCCTCATCAATTTGTATGCATACAAAATGAACATATGAATGAAACAATGATTTTTGGAATCTCATGGATGCGAACTCACAAGGCAGTACCAGATTGGGACACCAATCAACTCAAGCTATCACCTAAAGGAGAGGACAACTCATCGTTCCAATTGCACCGAGAAAAGAGGAATGGAAAAGAGGTTACACACAAAAGAAACCAGGGAGTGATCAATCTTCTTCATCCTCTAGACAAGCAAATGCTACAAGTAGCATGCAAGGAGTCAGGCAAATTTGGGTACCAAAAGCACAACTCAAGGACAAGCCGTCTCAAATTTGGGTGTCTAAAAACTCATCTACCATACTGAAGAAAGTTTCACATCTAACGACTCAGAGAAAAACATCTTTGAGATGGGAAACTAACACAAGATAGGTTTTGAGGAAAAAGGAGCATTTATCTTCTCCACAAACTATAAAGCCAATGAATCACTGGAAAGTTAAGTCTTAAAACACTCAACCACAACAATTCATCAACGAAAAACCAAGATACCAATGGAGAGTTAAATCTCAACAACCGTCATCTTTGATACCTACAACTCAGAAAATTAGTGTGCCAGAGCATCCAGATGGTACAATCAGACAAAGACCACACAAATTACAAAATCTTCTATTTAGAAAACATCAAAACAGGAAACCTTGACCACGGAAACCCTTGAGTTAACTACTCAAGACCCAACTTTTGCACAGCATACTGGTTTGAATCGCAATTATCTTCAAAGCATGGTAGATCCAAACATGGCTATGCATAGACATGATTGTTCAACCCGTGCACACAGTCGCCCCGGAGTACTCCCATCTAGGAGGGGTGGAAGGGAACCTCAGTAATTAAGGGCAATGTTAAAAGAGGGAGGAAAAAGTTGAATGTTAACGTGTGATTCTTGCAAAATTACCCAATAATGCCCCTAAAAATCATCCACAAGGAAATTTTATCTGATAACATCTCCCCGGTGAGTGTAAAATAGTGTATATACTATCATAAAATACATAAAAAATAGCCTTTTTTGCTTATTTTCATCATTTTTCTTGATATTAGAGCTTAAAAATGGAGAAATCCACCAAAAAGCAATAAAATAGCGTTCGTCAATGGATTTTCTTAATTGTTGATTTTTAAATTTTCTTTTTTAGGGCATTTTATTATTTTCTTTGATTTTTTAAATTTTCAATAAACAAGTCAAAAATTAATAATAAATAGCAAATGAGCTCTGATGGAGAAACTGAAGATATACTCATGATCAAAAGAACAAGGTGGACAGGCACAAAAAATTTCAATCAAAACGACACACGGAAGGGGGAAGCCTAAATTAGGCCGCCAAGGTCTACTTTTGCAAATTCTGAGCTAACGGAATCCGATTGAGGGAATTTTTTATCTAACGTAGATTTCATGGCCTAGTAGGACTAACAGGGGAATCTGGGAAAAAATAGTTTGGGAAGTCCGAGAATAGATATCCAAGGTAGCCCAAAATCACCTCATTTCCACTAGTCACTCTTGAAGGAGAGAGCTTTCTACCTTCTTCGCGCGCAATTTTTGGAGTCCACATTCGCCCATTTTCAGCGCCGTCTCACACGAGACATGAGGGGTAAGTTCTAAACTCATCAAAGAACATTTCTATTCAGTCAGGTAGTAGGTTTAGGCTCAAGAAAAAAACCTAGAATCCCAGCTGTGCACGAACTCCTACGACACAAAAATGACCATAGCGGCCTTTCAGCTCAACCGAATTGGACGAGACTTGAACTGAAGCATGATCCTATATAATAGTAGAACACTTCCATATCATTAGATGACCATTTGGCAAGGTTCAAGGGGGTCCCAAGTAAATAATCTAGGTTTTTGCCATATGCCAGAATTGGATTCTGACTCCACGGACAGCTTATAGACGAGGTCTATACACAATGTACCTAGATGGTTTTAAGAGAATAGTCAAGGCAAGCTCTCAAACAGTAGAAAATAGCTCAAAGGCTACAAAATGTCAAAATTGAAATATGACGTCAAACTGACTCCACTGAGTCCAAACTAGACAAGCAACAGCAGGACTATGTGTAGCGGACAAGTCCATGGCTTGAAAAGTGACAAACCAACTCTACACACCAAGTAATAACAAAAACCGGTGATTTTAGAATCGACAAGAGCACGAAGTGATGCCGACAAGACCAAACCTTACCAAATTCATTTTAGGGCTTGCTTTAGATGTATTAAGTGTAAGAAATACGGAATACAATAAGGATCTAGTAACAAGGAGAGTAGAGAGAGATACGATGCAAAGTAGATTAGTGGCAAATCAAAAACTTTAGATTAGCACATTATTACAAAGTGATGTCTTCATCCACCCATGCGCTCTCAAGGTAGAGCTAAGATGGAAATTTAGACAACTAGAGCAAGTAGGAATACAAGGGACTAACAATCCTTAAACAAGGATGTGCTGTGTGCATCAAGTGTGCACACCATTCTGTTGAATTACTCATGAGAAGGCCTCCTTATATAGATGTAAGGGAGCCTCTAAACGCCCATGTGCAGTGGTCCTTCGATAGCCAAGTCCAAGTAGGACTCTCCCATGCACCCATGTGTAGCCGCTTTTGGGTAGACAAGTCCTCCTAGAGCTTGGCGACCGGCCAAGGAAATCCGGCCACTGGCCAAAGACCACCGGCGAAAGACCACGGACAACCGGACACCGACCATCACATGACCATTTTTTGATTGTCTTTCGGCCGTCATCCGCCAAAGATATTTTGGCAAAAAGGAATATTTTAGCGACGACAAGGAATATCCCCAAAGTTGGCCCTGAATTTGCTCCATACCATTCACAATCACAAATAGAGATCTCATCAGCTTGCAAAGCTAGAATCCACCAAATATATGTGCACCATTGGCTTCTCCTCATATGGGGGCCTTACAAATTGTGCAGCATACATTGTAATGGCAAAACTGAGAGAGGTGGGCATTGCAAGTTTACCAACATTAAAGATGTTTAGGTCATGTAATTATCTTTTCATGCAAAACAATGTGACTGTAGTTAATAATCACAATTATTTACTTTTGTGCACATTTGGCTTGAAATTTATCTTTTCACTTCACTATCACTTGTACGCATCTATTACATGCCACATGTCAAGTATGAGCCCAAAAGATCAAGAAAATCTCTGATTTTGTCAAAGAAAACGTACTAAAGACTCTTCTGTACAAATTTTAAGTTAACAGTAAAATTTCATGATCCAAATCATCCCATATCTCACACGCAGATTCTATATCATGTCTAGAACCAATTTGCCTAGCAATCAAGTTTGATCACATCTAGATCACAAAGATCCAAAATCCCTTTATATCTATTGTTTCACAGTCTGAAGCCTAAATCTTGCACCAGTTTCACTATGTGCATTTCAGAGTCAGTGCATTTCAGAGCGGAATCCATGGAACTTTCTAACTTTGACATTGTATTCTCCTATTAGGTGAAATGCAAGCGACTGAGAAGGGAAAGAAGATGATGTCTTAGAAAGAAAAGATACAAGAATTTCCACCATACCAGTTGGAGCCAAGCTTTGTGAAAACGGCAAAGGCAACCTATGTGTCCAAAGAACAACATGAAGAAAACAACACTAGAGTCTTCATCAGCGGGTTCAAGAGTGAAGATGGATACCAAGTGGAGTTACAATTGCTACCCAAGGAAGTTTATGATTTAGTTGCAAGGCCAGACACTAAACAAGCCAACATAAGACTGGGACTTTGGGAATTATACGACCAGGAGCCATGTGGAATGGATTTCCAAAGAGCCTATGAACTGTTGTCCACAATCAAAGAAGATGGATCTGCTCAGATCACGGATCAGCAAGGGCAAAAAGTGAAAGTGGTTATCAACAAAGACATAGTGGCCGAGGCACTAAAGTTTCCAACAGAAGGTATGACATGAGGGCCACTGATAGGAATACAATAGGTACATTCACCAAGGATACATTTTCCTGCTGAGTGGCATAAAATGGTAACCATCTTTTTGCAACATTTTTCAGCCTACTCAACATCCTCTTCCTCATATGTGTATATATTTTTCTACGCTATTAAGTTATCTAGAGTAAATTCCCCCTCTTCGTTTAACCTTTGTGGCGACACATACATTGTACTCTTCCCAAAAATGTCACCTTAGTCATATATTTATATTACCACCCTTTTCTTTTTTGCTTTGTAAATAAAAGTAAGCATACAATAACCAACTATCTACCCCCAAACTTTCTTACCTCTTGTGAATTAGTAGTAGAAAAATAATATATCCATCTTCCATCCCATATAGATAAATTACCATGGAAATCAACTCTCCACTTGTCTTTACCAAAGATTATGGTCCATCTCTACAAGTCTTCTATGCCCCCTACATAGGTGGCCCAATATCTCTTAAGAATATACATATAGTTTTTCTCTTTTCAAAAAGACTCCAATTGTATATTCTTTTCATAATCAAATAATATTGGGCCCTCCTCTATTTGTTTAAGCATCATAGCCTTTTGAAAAAGCATGATTCCCCTTGGATGCATACAAGCAAAGGGCCCATACAAGAAGACTTAAAAGCAAAACGTTCCCTAGCCTAGTGTGGACCTTCAAAACCGAATTCCTTGGTGCATGGGCGTGAAGAATAGTCCAAATTCATATCAAACATGTTGAGAAGGTCAAAATTTCCTTTTGAAGCATGTCATTCCGAGCTACAGGTAAAAAGTTATGGTCAAAATAGTGTAAATCTGTCAGATTCGCAGCAAAAGGGAACTGTAAATCAAGTAAATCAAGAGAGTGAGATCTTATTTTTCCCCTACTCATCTTGTAGAAGAGCAATGAGTGTTCAAGGTCACTTGCATGTGATGGGACCAACCTAAAGATGCTTTCTACATGCCAAGACAGACAAGTTGAGATCCCCCGTAGGAGCCACCCGTAGGGCCTCATGGTGGGGCCCACTTACATTATGCACCCCTATGGAGCCTTCACGGTCTAAAATGATATTTTTGGTGAATAAATAGTCCCTTTTATGTCCAATATTCAATGAGTGGTCAAAGGACACTTAAATAGGGCTAATCACTCACCCTAATTAAGTGTAACATAATCCCACTCCTACACAACTATAAATAGCCCCCTTGGAGAGACTCAATGACACACACCTATATTTTCAACTTCATGTTGTTTCTTGATCAATAGTAGAGAAAAACCCAACTCTCCCTCTTTCACATCCTCCCTCCTAACCCTCCTCTTTGGAGGAAGTGCAACTCTATCCTCCACTCTTTCTATTCTACAATCTCTTACTCCATCAACCCAATAAATCATTTGTAGCACCTCAAAAACTTGTAAATACATCATGATCTCTCTCATGGTTATGTTAGTGATCATTAAATCATCTTCAAAACTTTCAAGTGTCGCAATTCGTGATGGTTAGCCAGCGTCTATCCTCCCCTTAAAAAGTGTGCGAGAAATCAAGTAAGTGTTCTATTCTCAATTTACCATTGGTTTGTTTCTCCACACTTATTCAATTGGTCTAAAGAAATTTCTCACTCCAACTCTCTTTTGCTTCATTACATATGCATGTGGCTACTTCTCATGGTGATTTTATTTGTGTCACGGCATTGCATAGATGGAGATGAGCTCTCTATGCAAAGTGTGTTATTTTGTAAGTGATTCTCTTGTGTGTTTGAGAGGCAAGTCTTGTGCGCATGATTTTTTTGATGAGTTCTTGAGAGAGGAGGAGTTTGGATGTATTATGGGTATTCTTATGGGGCGAAGGTGAATTCTATTCCACAAATTGCATATTTCATTTGATGCACGGTGTCAGGAGTTTTTTGTAGCAAAGGATTGCGCATATCTACATACACATGCATTGTGCATCAAATAAAGGATTGCCCATTTTCTAGAGCCAGGTGGTTACGTGGGGCCCACATGTGTACAGGTAGGACAGCATGTACATAGTGCATCGATTTTCATTATCACCAGTACCAGTATGTTTTTTCTACAATAATGAGGAGTTGTAGCGCGTAAAACTTCTCGAGGAAGCTATCTGCGGGCCGACGGCATGAGGTAAGCTGGTGCGTCAGATGGCATCTAGTGGCGTCAGGAGGCCGAACGGGGTCAATACTTGCACGCGGAGAAGTACGGACACAACGTGGGTGTTTGCTTGTGAGAATTATGCAGAGAGTTCATCATTAGGACCACTTTTTGGGGCCACTTCACGTGGTGGCGAGATGCATTATTGGAAAAAAGCTGAGTGCCAGGTGTGCAAATGATGCAAAAAGGTGACAACTATGCACTGCGAGGTCAGTTTTTGGCCTGTTCGGGGTCCGTTTGAGGTCATCTGAAAGGCCAAGGGTGCCCAAGAAGCTAAGTGTGGGAACTGAAAAAACTGAGAGAAGACCAGAAAAAACGTGGAGAAGAGAGGAGGAACAGCCGCAGGTGTGTTTTTTGAGTTTTTGGAGCCTGTTTTGGCCGTAAACTGCTCATCCGAGGTCGGATTTGAGCACTTTGACATTGCAGACTGGGGTTTTGGGCCGTTCCGGACGCGATGGCGCTGTCCATTTTGCCAAATTCCTCACTCTTTTCTTGCTATTTTTCTGTGTAAGTTTCTCCTATGAGCGAAGTTTCTGCTCTAGTTTGTGATTGTATCTGGTATCTTTTACCCATATTGTGTGAGTTGTTTGCCCCATTGGTGTTGGCCCAAGCTCATTTGTATTTAAACATCAGAAATTCTCCTCTTTTGAGCTGAGTTTTTTGGGTGTGTGTGTGTGTGTGTGTGTGTCTGTGTGGAGTGGGCAAGTGGATAGTCTCTCTCCTCTCACTCCAGAGGTGTGTTCCCTGTCTCGGCCAGGTGTGTTGTGTAAGCCGAGTGGTGCCCCCTAGTGTGTGTGTATATCTTCCCAAGAGTGTGTGTCGGGTCGTTATAGAGGCGCTGTGTGTGTTTTCATCCCGCTCACATTCTTTTGGCGCCCCCACGGAGGATCTTCTTCGAGTACCTTCTGCTTCGAGCTTCGAGCTTCGGGATTGCAGATTACAGGTTGCAGATTACAGGTTACAGGTTATAGGTTACAGGGACAGGTACAGTTACAGGTGATTCACACAGGTACAGGTAGCTGGAGTACAGTGATATACTAGCAGTGATGTCACTTGCAATTGTTGTGGGAATGCATCACTTGGCGCCTATTTGAGCGCATTGTCTACTGGATTGTACATTAGTTGTGGAAACTGCCATTGTACGCATTTGTGGAGCCATACTTGGTTGTATTTGGCAGTCCCAGCCATTTCTGAGACTTGGTCTGGAAGATAGTCATTTCTGAGACTTGACTATATGCGATTTGCATTAGCCTTCGTGTGAGGGTCGATAGCGTGAGGTTTTTATTGAGCTGGGGGATTCTCAAATGTAGAGATCCTTTCGGTGATACAGGTAGCTGGAGCACCCTTTTTGTGACCTCGCCATAGGCTATGTACTAGTGAGTCCTACTTGATGCTCGGGTTCTATTGTTGATAGTTTATGCATACATAGACAGTCTATATTTTGGGTTCCTACTGCTCTACTTCTGGGGAAACTCTGTCGAAATTTTCCCAAGTTATGATGGCCGGTTTTTTGGTATTTTGAGCCATTTATGCTGTTATGCTGCTGAAATTTTGGCAAAATCAGAGGATAAGACAGGTGTGCTTTCTTGGGAGCTTCATGGTTGGCTTTAATGGATGATCAAAATGGACCTCAATTCACTCCATTTCATTTAACTCAGAGAATCCAGATAAATGTTCATGTGTCAAGGAAGATTTTTTTCCAGCAGTGCATTGTCTTTATGTTCGGGCCAAGAAGATTACGAGAGATCTTGGAATGTCCTTTGCCTGTTGTAATTCCGATGATCAACTATGAAAACTCATTTGATGTGCATGTGTTTGTCCTTATCTAAAGTTGAGCTCCATTGAAGTTTCTGGGGATTGAGTAGTGAAAAGTTTTGGGTTCTTGCACGTGTGTTTGAAGAGGTTCTTAAAGCATTAAGCTTGGGTAGCCATGACTTTCTCTTATCCGGAATTTCATGGAAGAAGTGGTGAAGATGCGGAAGACTTTCTGGACCAAGTCGAGGTGGGATGCATAAGCAACAATATGTGTGATGAGGAGAAGATTTTGAGGCTATTTGGATTGCTTTTGAAAGATGAGGCCCGTGTTTGGTTCATGGATTTGGAAGCTAAAGAAGCAGTGGCTTCTTCTTATGGTTTGAGTCTTGACAAGTTTATAGAAGCTTTTTTAGAGCATTTCCAGGTTGTGGAAGATGCAAATGTAGTATGGAATGAACTCAATGCTCTTAAGCAAGGTTCTTGTCAAGGTGTTGATGCCTATGTACAAAGTTTTACAGATTTATGGACTCGTTGGTGTGTTGCTCTTAAGGATGAGACCCCCCCTTATTCATTGAAGAAAAGTTTTTTTGTTGATGGTTTGTCACCTTGGTTGCGGTTCGAGGTTGAGTTGAAGAGGCCCGAGTCTTTTGAAGATGCAGTATGCATTACAAAGCACAAGGAGTGGAAGTTTAAGCGTCTTGAGGAACATGGTATCAGTACAGGTATGCATGTGCAAAATGGATTTGGCATAGAAGATGAAGTTAAGCCTAAGCAGGTGAAAAGTAGCCTATCCTATGATGTTTCTCGTTTCTTCCCAAGGTCTATTGTGAAGCGTAAGGAGGTCTTGCAGGTTGACAGGGTTATGGAAGAGCTTAAAGAGGTGAGTAATGCTTTGGATACAGGATTGAAAAGTCGTGAAAAGGATGCATTGGCTACTTGTGTACCTTGTGATTCTGTGTGTGAGTGTGAGTTTGAGGTCATTGATGATGAGCACATATCTTTGGATACTAGTTCATTGGAAATTAGGGAAGAGGGCAAGGTTGAGAGCCATTTTGTGGATTTGTTGGATGTGGAGCCTGTTTTGAAGCCATATTTTGATGTATGTGCAGTGATTGAACCGATTTATGAGCATGATTGTGGTTTAGAGCAGGGATCTGTATTCTTGGAGACTGATGAACCCATGCTAGAAGCTATGGATAGCGGCTAGCCATGATTATGATGTGGATAAAGTGATGTGTGATGATGAGTATGCTTATGATGATGAGAAGGGGTTTGGCATATATGACTCCAATCTCAGCTATGTGGATGCCTATGCTAGGGATATGTGTTCTGCGGGGATACTTTTGTGCTTTGGATATCAACAAATTTACCTTCACACAATGATTTTAGCTACTTTGGTGCATGATTTGCAAGTTGTTGCTATGGCTGGTGAAGCCAAGATGCCAGGTGATGAGTCACTTGAGTTGTCTCTATCGGTTGGGTTGAATGTGGCATGCAATATTTATGCTTTTGGAACTCCAGACAGGGCGGATATGTTAGTTGGATATGCCTATGGTGCATTTTGGTTGATTGTTGACAAATGTAGGTGTGGTGTTATGATGCCTCTTGTGAATCAGGCGATATGCCTTTGGCCTTTTGATCCAGGTGGAATGAGCATCTACTAGTGCTGCTGCTGAGCATGAATGCTCTAGCAGGCTAGGGGATGGGCAAATTATGTCAGGAGTTTTTTGTAGCAAAGGATTGCGCATATCTACATACACATGCATGGTGCACCAAATCAAGGATTGCCCATTTTCCAGAGCCAGGTGGTTACGTGGGGCCCACATGTGTACAGGTAGGACAGCATGTACATAGTGCATCGATTTTCATTATCACCAGTACCAGTATGTTTTTTCTACAATAATGAGGAGTTGTAGCGCGTAAAACTTCTCGAGGAAGCTATCTGCGGGCCGACGGCATGAGGTAAGCTGGTGCGTCAGATGGCATCTAGTGGCGTCAGGAGGCCGAACGGGGTCAATACTTGCACGCGGAGAAGTACGGACACAACGTGGGTGTTTGCTTGTGAGAATTATGCAGAGAGTTCATCATTAGGACCACTTTTTGGGGCCACTTCACGTGGTGGCGAGATGCATTATTGGAAAAAAGCTGAGTGCCAGGTGTGCAAATGATGCAAAAAGGTGACAACTATGCACTGCGAGGTCAGTTTTTGGCCTGTTCGGGGTCCGTTTGAGGTCATCTGAAAGGCCAAGGGTGCCCAAGAAGCTAAGTGTGGGAACTGAAAAAACTGAGAGAAGACCAGAAAAAACGTGGAGAAGAGAGGAGGAACAGCCGCAGGTGTGTTTTTTGAGTTTTTGGAGCCTGTTTTGGCCGTAAACTGCTCATCCGAGGTCGGATTTGAGCACTTTGACATTGCAGACTGGGGTTTTGGGCCGTTCCGGACGCGATGGCGCTGTCCATTTTGCCAAATTCCTCACTCTTTTCTTGCTATTTTTCTGTGTAAGTTTCTCCTATGAGCGAAGTTTCTGCTCTAGTTTGTGATTGTATCTGGTATCTTTTACCCATATTGTGTGAGTTGTTTGCCCCATTGGTGTTGGCCCAAGCTCATTTGTATTTAAACATCAGAAATTCTCCTCTTTTGAGCTGAGTTTTTTGGGTGTGTGTGTGTGTGTGTGTGTGTCTGTGTGGAGTGGGCAAGTGGATAGTCTCTCTCCTCTCACTCCAGAGGTGTGTTCCCTGTCTCGGCCAGGTGTGTTGTGTAAGCCGAGTGGTGCCCCCTAGTGTGTGTGTATATCTTCCCAAGAGTGTGTGTCGGGTCGTTATAGAGGCGTTGTGTGTGTTTTCATCCCGCTCACAACGGCATTGGGTTGCATAATCGTTGATGGTGTTCAAGTGTCCAAAGTGTATATAGAGTAAGGGGGTTTTCAAAGTGTGTTGCTTGAGTGGGTGAGTGCAAGTGTTATTTTTGATTGGTTTCCTTCTCCACTCCCAAAAGAAGGTGGTGCCCCAAGTAGTGTGCGTACCTCTTTACGAACATTTTGTGAGGGTAGGCCCATTGGTTTGGGTTTAGAGGCCCCATTTCAAAAAGCTCCCCCTCACGGCCACCTTCTTTGATCTCATTCTAAGGCAAGTGGAGGATCCAGCTCGTCTTTATCACCATCACTTCTACTTCCTTTCAAAAAGACCTCCACGATACACAACTCTGAATCATGCAGTTGCAACTAATTTCACACAAGTGTTGAACTCAACAACAAGGCAAGCTATAGATCACGTGCAGTATATGCTTACAACACTCAAGAGCACAAAGAAGGAAGGAAAGATAAAAAATCTGGGTGCTCCAAAGGTTCTAACAAAATTAGCATACCATGCTATTGGAATGGCCGCCGACAACTTGCTGCCAGTCCCGGATCAGAATACATGGATAATATCAGCTCAACCTTCTCCATGAACCACTAGATCAACGAAGAAAAGGGTATATAAATCAAATGAAGCATCAACAAAAAGCTCACCTGAATCCCACAGCAGTGAAAGCTCTGACAATGAAGAAACAAGGGCAAGGAGAGAAGAAATAAAGAAGAAAGCAGTGGCAACCCGTCAAGAATAACCTCAGCAGAAGAAAGAAAGTTTTGAGAGGGAAAAAGTGTCTTATGAAAGAAGCCGCCAAGCTGCAGGAGAAAACATGGAATCATGGAGCCGGAGGAAGATCAAGGGTCCAATGACCAAGAACCCCGTGAAAAAGGTCCCAAAGGCTCTGAAGGATTTACTTGAGTGGATGTATGCAGAAGCCAAGGCCTTGAAGATACAAGAAGCTCTAGAAGCGTAAATGAAAGCAAGAGAAGAATGGGTTGCACAACAAAGGCACGCAGAAGCTGCACAGCAAAGTGAACCACATCATGAACAAGGAGAGATGTCTCCAAGACCCACTTCACCCACTACGGAGCAAGAAGACCATCCCATGCCAAGTCCAAGCCCTTCACCAATTGCTAAATCCAATGAGGGCAAGGAAGCAAAGGGAAAAGAGAAGCAATAGGAAGAGGCTAGCTTTGGACAGCCCAAGGGAACATAAAAAATTGAAACTGGACCTTCTACAACAACCCAAGCAGAATTAGCTGAGGTAGCCACAAAGCCTCAAGAAGAATCAATTGAACCAACTACAAGGCCACAAGCAGAATCCATTGCATCATCAAAAGAGCCGCAAACCAAATCTGCTGAAACCTCTGAGCAACCCCATGTAGAACTTGAAGAATGGGAAACCATAGATGAGTTCATCATTCATGTTGATGAATATGCAAAGCAAATGCAACTAATGATAGAAAAGATGCAAATAGTAACACGTAGCCGTAGTGCCAAGGCTAGAGAATTGCAATAGGTAATAGATGCTCTGCAAGGTGAGCTCCAGGACAGAATGAACATCATTGAGGATCTTCAAGGGCATATTAAAGAGCTAAAAAACGAAGAAGAACAACACCAAACTGTCAAGAAAAGACAACAAAAAGAGATGGAAGATTTAGGGGAGCTCCTCATTAAGTTGTTAGATGCATGCAAAAGCAAGGACCAACAGCTGACTGAAGTGACCAATGAACTTTTAATCACTACAATCCAAAAGATCCAAGTCAACTAGATGTAGATAATGACTCACTACAATACTCCGAGAATAGAATCAATGATCAAGCGGCATTTCTAAGGCAGATAAGGGAAAACCCAACCGTATCTTCACTCAAGGGGATAGATGAAGTCTACAAGACTTTGGAAAAGAGAAACAAGGACCTCGACCTTGAGTTGAAGCTTGAAACATGCACAAAGACAAGACCTTGCCTTAATGCGGGTACAAAGAGAAGAGTAATTGCTCAAGGGGATAGAGGATTTAAAAAGAGCCAACCAGCTCCTAAGAGAAGGACATACAAAAGATCAAGAGGAGGCAAGAACCTCTGAGCAACCAATCATAGACAAACCATCAGTCTCCTTTGTAGATATGAAACATAGCCATCAGAAGGGTCAGCAAGAGATTCAGATTTTCAAGTGTCAATCACTGAAGAAGAACAAGTGCCAATTGTCTAGCTTTCTAAAGCTGAAGAAGATGCACTGAAAGAGCAGATTGTCCATGAAGTAGATATTGAATGGAAAACGGCAATGGATTGGGAGTTGCGAGTTTGCCACTCAGTCAATGTAACTTAGATCACTCCTAACCAAATCAATGCTCAATGGCATCAGCAGTTGCTGCCCTACACTTTGATAAATGTGGAGCTACTGCAAGTCAAAGAGAGACTTTACAAGGATATGCAAGAAGAAGGTTTAGATGCTCTCCACCCAAAATGGAGAAAGAACTGGCTCAACAAAAAATCACGATATCTCATTCTGATTACAAGAGCACTTGCAGCAATACGAAAGACCTTAAATTTTGTCTTGTACCAAGGGTAAGGATATGGTAGGCACACGATGCATTGAGGAAGAAGAGACCAACTTGGCTCAACTACCCAAGACTGCCAGCTCTAGAGCAAAGACCAGCAACGGAGGACTACATGGTGAAAACCCTAATGGGTGCCATGAACTTCTTCAGAAGCCTCCCTTGCCTCTCATGTGCAATGCTTTATAAAATCTATAGAATGTTGCTTACATGAATTCAAGATTTTCATGAGCCTGATCAATAAGGAGCCCCATCGATGTCTCTCCATGCTATGATTTGAGTGGAGAGTTCTCAAAAGAAGTCCTCTACGGCTTCTATGCCGCCATCAACAAATATGTTCGCATTCAAAGAGGCTTTTTACATAGGATTCTTCATATGGCTTTTGGGCCAGTGATCATCAATCTGACATTGAGGTTTGTTGGCGATTCTGCAATTGAACTTAAAAACAAAGTCACTATTCAGTTTTTGCAAGTCTCTAACAAAGAAAGACGCATCAGATATAAAAAATCTCTACATGCACTTAAAGACCACCTCGCTGTTAGCGGGTCGCCGTGACGGACGTATGCATCATAGCTTTCTGGCACTAACATAATGTCAATACTCAGGGAAAGTGACTCGGATGGAGCACGGAGACTCTATGAGATCGTCAATCTCACGAAGTGAACCTTAACAAGCAAACACACTAACTCTACAAGCAAACCAACACTCAACGATCAAGGAAATCTGCCTATGTCCTTTCTCATAGCTCTAGGTCATCACACCATTTTTGGCACTCGAACCGACTCGAAATGAAACGAAACTTTAGGAGTAGTCTAGGACACCTAGTGGCACTATCCTAGCAAGTCTAGTCGCAATCCAACAAGGTAACAAAATCACGATACATCATGAAAAAGGTCCTGAAAACTGCAACAAAACTATCCCAAAGTGTCGTCCTATGGTCTAAGAACACTCTCCTATGGTCAAAACGACTAAAAATAGCAATTTAAGCACTCAAATCTGCAATTATAGCTCACAAACGTGTAGTCGCAAACCACAACAAAATTGACAATGCTTACACTAGAATGAAAGAGCAAAGAAAGAGGAACACAATGCAAGTTTCAGATTTGAAAATTGATTACCAAATCATTAGCTGCGATGATTACAAGTTCAGAGTAGCTCGTAGCTTGAGCATACATTTTTTGAGGTCCCACTTCTTCTAAAGATAAGCCTCCTTTCACATTCAGGTTGTTGACCTTTATACCTAGGGCATTCTAAATGGCCAGTGGCCAGTTTACATGGACCTTTACAAATATCATTACAACATTACAACTTAGAGGCTACGTGTCCGACCAGTTCGGTGCCCATTTGATTTATCCTCAAAAATTCCCCCCTTCCTAATTAGTGTCGTCCCTTGACACGACCTTGTGCAGTCTTGTCATAGGGTTGTCTTCAGCTTTGTCTTCAAGATTGGTCTTCAGCTTGGGAAGTGCTTTGTCATTGATGACACTCCCCCCTTCCTTGAGTGATTCATATCTTTCATGTTGTTGATACGTGATTTAAGCGTGATTGTTGAGGCAACTTTTGTTCTTGTTGCGCATTCTCCTCTTTGTTGCCAGTCTTGGCCGTCGGGAAGATGGATGTTGATGTGTCTGAGCTTACAGAACTCAACCTCTTTGGGGCGTGGACTTTATGATGGATTTTCTTTCAAGGTCCACTGCAATTTGAGTTGTCTGCAATAGGTCACCAATGTTAAAGCACTGTGTGGGCTACTTTTGATTGTTGTGGATAGCTTGCTTGCTAAATTTCTCATTGCTTGTCGCTGTAAGCCATTCTTTGACTTTCCATGTTTTGATGAAGCTTTGTTGTCACCCTTGAAGATAAAAGATTCTCTTGATAAGCATATGGAGACCTGCAGTTTTTGCTCCAAGTCATTTTTGATTGATATGGGTAGCCATTTCCTTATTGTTGATTAGAAGGAATATATACAAGAAGTCAATGATGAGGGTTTCTAGATTCGGGTCTTAAAATCTAGATGACCAAAGGGAAAAAACCCAGTGGGGAAAAAAGTGCCTTTGGTATATGCTCTTATTGGAGTTGAGCATTTGGAATTGAAGTACCTGTCATGCAAGGTGAGTGCGTTGGAGAAACAAAGGAAGAGTGTCTAATGCAAGTGCCAATTATGGGACACTCTATATGCACATGAGAGATTTGTCGAACAAAAGCATGCAGTGTAGGAGATGGAGTTGATGGGTGCTTCAAGGAACAAATGTAGCACTTGTGACATCAAAGGACGTCTCAATAGCTTCCACATTTCCAAGAAGGGTATTCGATGTAGAAGCTTCTCTACTCATATCTCATTGTGCTGAGTGCGTGAGTGTCTTTTGGACTTCCTCCTTCACTTACCACTATACTACAATGACTTTGACTCTTATGCTCGAGTCTTACCAAGCATCGAGCGGGTTTTTTCGAGCAAAGACAAACCCGAGCAAATGTTTGTATGAAAATAGTATCTCATCATCAACATAATATTTATTGTCTGTATAACGATGTACCACAACAAAAAGGGTTATGATGGATAGATTAATTCCTAAATTCCAAAAGATCAAGATTCACTTTTAAAAGAATTAGCACAATATTTGAAAATATTATTTTATCTCTTAGGCTCAATCTCTCTTTATTTAATTGTAGTCTCCCTCACTCATACTCTTCCTTCGCTCCAATTGTTCTTGCTTGGGATTTACATGTTTGAGCATTAAGCTAGATTGATAAACTAACAAGAGCTCTAGCTTTTTACTTAATGCTCAAGTCATCCTATGTTTCTTTTTGTAAGGGAACATCTGTAGTGCTCCATTCTCCAGTACTTTGGTTCTTGATTGTCATTTATACTTGAGAGCATGTGCATCCCTTCCTCGTCTTAGCCACATCAAATTGATAGCAATTTATTGCACCTCACTTGTTCATATATACACCAATCATCCCTTCCACGTTGTCTTGCTTACCCATACTACAAGGTTGTGATCTTCATACAAGGGCACCTTTCTTACACGACACATGGTCAACAAACACCATTAATTATGAAAGGCCTCTTTTGTTACAATAAAATCGTGTTTTTCCTTAATTGACCAAGATAATCCTTTTTTAATTAGTTTACAAAAACAACTACCAAACTTATTGAGTTCTATGCCTAATAATTTCTAGAAATTCTTTGTCATAATTGGAAAAAATTTATTTGGAAACAAATAAAATATCGAGAGGATATTTTTACCATACAATGTGACAACCTCAAAGCTTAGGGGTGTGAGAATTTTTATAAATGCTTTAAAAAATTAGAGAGAGAGAGAGAGAGAGAGAGAGAGAGAGAGAGAGAGCACCATTAGTTCTATATCTTAGATTGTGGTGTAAATTTCGTGGTTGAACCAAACAAATCTTGATTGTAAATATCTTCGGGGCCTTCATTTTGAAGATTTGAAATTGGGCTTCTTTTGTGGTTATGGATCCCTTTAAATACCTCATATCTGGCCATAAACTTGGTTACCTGGATCTTAAAACAAATATCGATAAATGGTTTTTTAAGTAGTGAAGAACACAATGGAGAAACCAATAAGATAAGCATCTATCTCTAACCATGTGAGAGAGAGAGAGAGAGAGAGAGAGAGAGAGAGAGAGAGAGAGAGAGAGAGAGAGAGAGAAGGGGGGGGGGGGGGGGGGGGGGGGGGGGAGGGAGAGAGGATAAGTTTTACATAGTGCATAGTGCGACAATCCCAAATGACCTCAAAGATCTATCTAATGACTCTTGAACTGAAGACCTCCTATTCAAAAGGAAAAGAACCGCTTACATATCTCGGTTTGTAGTGTACATCTCTTGAATTAAAAATCTCATTTGTAATTCAATTGGACCTTGACTTTCAAAGTTGAAAATTGAACATTTTAGTTATAGATCTTCATAAATACCCTATATTTTGGCCAAAAACCGGGTTATCTCATTCCTTTGCCTTTAAAAAATGCTAGAGAGAAAGCACTAATATTGAAGTCCAATCTCTCTCTAGTGGCGCGGATGGCTAGAGAGACTCTGAGAGAGTATTTTCAGAGAAAGTATTCGCACATGCATGCCACCCGCCATGCAGAGCATTTACTCGTACCTATTTGGCACGATGTATAAATATTGATATCAAATCTCTCTGTAGCCATCCACGCCGGCGTGGATGGCTAGAGCGAGTATTTAGATAGAGAGACTAAGACGCTCTCCTCCTCCATCTTCACGTAGACTTTCGAGAACTTTAAGCTGATTATTATTGGAGAGCACAAACTAGTACGCAAAGCTTATATGTCTCTCATCCAACGGCCGTATGGCTTGATTCAGCTCCAGAATGGTGATTGCAATAAGTGCATCCTTTCTCTCTCTCTCTCTCTCTCTCTCTCTCTCTCTCTCTCTCTCTCTCTCTCTCTCTCTCTCTCTCTCTCGTAGCTGTTGTTGCACCTTTCCCGTATGGATTGATTCTGGTGACTCTCTCTCTCTCTCAATGAGTCCTTCTCTTACAAACATGTGATCCCGTTAAGATGATGCATCCATAGTTGGTTAAGAGAAGATCCTCCGGTGCTGTGTTCCCTTACTGTCATGGCCACTTGACTTGATCATAATATGGAGATGGTGTCGGGTTGCAAAGATGATGGAACTTTGCACATTGGATGCATTCAAGAATTGAATTGAGTATGCTGAGATGGCTCCCATGTAGCAGGCTGTGTATGCATATTGTTGCGAAGAGGGGAGCTTGCATGAGAGGCATGTCTGCACATGCAGAAGCACTATGTGATTTGCTGAGGCTGCGTGGATGGCAAGGGCCTGCATACAAAGAAGGTGTCCGTCCACAGAGATGTTTAAGGCATTCCATGTCTCCTCTGCAGGCCAGCATTCGGAAGTGGGAAGGCAAACACAAGCTGGAGGAGAGCAGCCTGCTGTGATGCTCGACTTGATGGTAACATGAAGAAACAAAAGAGGAAGAAGAAATGCGTGTGGCACTAAACTGTGTATGTTACCTGATTCTCTTCCATGGGGATGCTCTCGATCTATAGGCGCCTCTCTCTCTCTCACTCTCTCTCTCTCCCCCTCAAAAGAGCTTAGATCCAAGATTGATCACGTCCATTTGCAATAACTAAGTAGCACTTGCTAACTAGACGTACAATATAAAGGCCCTGCTGCGACAAAGTGTGTTTAAAGAAGGGGATCTACACAGCAGAGGAGGAAAAAAAATTGAACATCAAGATGGGCCGTGGAAGTTGGCATGCCCTTTGAAAGAAAACTAGTATACATTCATAATTTTCACATGCTGAAGAAGCAACTCTCTATATCTGCTGATTAAAAACAACAACCACCCGTCGGTGCCCTTGTCGATCAGATTCAGAGGTAATGATACTAGGCTACAAACACTAGGTAATGATACTTGTAGGGTACAAGTCATTGTTGGATTGTCACCATGTAACAAGGAGGCCACACGCTTTTGGCTACATGACTTGATGAAAGATGATGGTTAAATTGGTATCTCACGACAAGCACAAGAAGATGCAAGCCATGCTCAAGGTTGTGCCATATAAGGATTCCATGCACTTTGAAGCTACATTTGATGGGAGACGACAAAAATGCCTCAAAAATTGGGCAAGCAAGAGCGCATCCGCAAGAGCTCAGGTAGAACCACACCACTTGTAAGCAGTTTTGGCGTGTTGTATTTAACTACTAGAAGCAAATTTTCAGCCAACTATGAGGTGGGGGTAGAAGATGAGGTTTTCCCATTCGGTCGAGATTGGCATAGTTGGGTCTTGCAAGCTTTGTTTGCTGATGTTCGCAGGTTGGGGTGGTCCAACTATTCCTGTGTAAAATTGCCCCAAGATCTTTTCTGATGCCCCAAGGGCCAATATGCATTGTGAGGATGGTTGACCGAGGCCTATGCCACATCATTCTACAGGCGGATAGATGCAAAGTTGGACTACCATCCATTTGGGTTTCTACGAGGCATTGATAGATGTACAACTCCAAAACAACAAATAGATTACGGACAAAAATGGAGGGCTGAGCAGCATTAGGAAGAACAGTAGAGAGGGCTACAATGACAATCATACACTAGCTCTAAGAGGTGTGTTCAACATAGGGGCAAAAGGGGCATCGCGCATTGGCTGAGCAATCTGGATTGAGGCACGTCGGACAAGTCAGCAACTAGAAACCTTGAGCAATCTAGGAACTCCGAGTAGTACTCATATAAACATGGAAAATTTAAGAGAAGGTTATTACACTAATTTTTTCAAAAGTTTATGGGTTTTCTCACCTTATACTTTTGATTTTGAAGATAAATCTCAAAATATTTTGGTGGAATTACACTAAACATAGGTTTCTTTTTTTTATCGATATGGATGGGTGAAAGAGAACTGATACGTGAGCAAAACTGATTCTTCTATCAAAGAACTCCTTATAATCCCCCATCATTACCACCTCCGTAGACACCTTTGTCACCACCATCGTTGGCAACACCACCAATTCTCCCACCCCCTCCATGGTAGGCCACATCATATATAACGGTTTGATTCAAATATAAACACCCAATTGCTAACAATCTCTTTGAGGTCCTACGTGTGAGGAGGTAGGAATAGGAGATTTATATCGCTTGATCATGGTGCCACTATCCCCAACAAGGATCATTGGTGGTAGCAATGAGCTTCCAATATCTGAGGGCAACAACTTTCGAGGAGAGCAATATCAATGTGCCATTGTTCAAGGGGTTTTGTCTGTCAAAAGTCTGTGGTCGGTTTACCATAAAAACTAGGTGCAATCTTGTTTTTATTTTTTGTTGTTGTGCTTGAAGGCACCTAACGAACCCTGTTTGGTTTTGTTCTGTATAGTGTGCCTTGCTTTGTCCTGCTCGTTGTAGGGATTGCTCGAAAAATCTCGCTCGAGTTTTGGGATTCCTCTTATGCTCACCTATACCAGCATGAGCGACACAATGTAATTATGCTCAACTCTTCTAGCTTAAGCAGTACCTAGAATTACTAAGACTCTTAGACCACAGATAATATTACATGAAGGTTTAGGACTAACGCCTCGTTCATTTAGTGGCTTAGCTGCCTGACTCGGACTTTTATGCCATGTATTTTTAATAGCGACTTGGACTTACTTGTTGAAGGCTAGAAACCCAATTCCATAAGTTCTTGAAATTTAGGCCTCTTCCATTGTGTTGGTCTTTGGATGCCACCATTTTTTCCAGTAGGTTGGCATATGTTGGCTCTTCTTGACTTGCTTGTCCTATGTTCACACTGCTTTGTGAAACAATTCCTTCAACTCTTGTAGGGGTTGATGTAGCTTTTCCGTTATTTCCCATGAGAAGTGGTCGTTGATGTGTGTGGGTTCTTTGTGTTTGAGTTTCCACGAGAAATTTCGGAACCCATCTTGTTTTTGGTCCTTGTGTGACCATCTTTGGCATTTTATCTTCTTCTATAATTTGATGGACACTAGTCTTTGGTAGCCAGATTTGATGATTTCTGTTGTAAAAGCCTTGCTTTTGTAATTGATGACAAGGTATCCATCTCTAGATTGCAGCAGCCTTGGTTGTAATTGGCTTCTATTGGCTTTTGGTTGTCATTGCTTTCTTTGGGGTAGAAGCTTGTGCTACTTGATTTCTCTTCGTTATTCCAGATTGAGGTACAATTTTTGGTAACCATATTTGAGTGTTACCTGCATAGAATCTTTGTGCTTCAAGTAGCTTGACTGGAATTAGCCGTTGCTTCACCTGTTTGTGTTGGGAAGCTTCGTTGAAGTTTGACTTTTGTACCCATACTTGTTGTGTTGCTTTCTTGGAAGGTCTTTTCTTCTTTCCTTTTTTGTTGTTCTTTCTCCTTCTTTAGTTGTTTTTATTTCGTTGATAGCTTGGCTCGCTCATTGTAGAAATTATTTCTTGAGGTGAGTACATCCAGGCTGTTACTTTAGGCTTTTTGTCCCAAACATTAATGTTTCCTTCGAAGTAGCCTTGAGCACTGATTGACTCATTTGATGCTATCCACCTTGTCACCTTTTGTTCTTGTGGTTGAACCCGTGTTTCATGTATCCAAACTGGGTCTTTTACTTGGATGTGCTCTTTGGATACCAACACTTGGTTGACATTCTTCGGCTTCTTCTGGATGATTTTTTGTGATGGAAACTTTGGTTGATAGACTTTTTGCTTTGGTTTCCATTGCATTGTTGATGGTGTGGCTCTTGACGTAGAGGCTTCGTGGGAATTCGATGGAAGCTCGTTGAAGGTAAAGTTGTCTCGTGAGGTTGATATACTTCAGTGTTTACCTTTGCTTTACCTTTTTCCGTGATGATTGGTTGCTCCTTTTTTGCATTGAATTGAGGTTCTTTTGGGGCTTTTGATGGTGTTGTTGTTGCGGCTTTTTATTGTTGTCGAAAGAAGATGTTCCTCCAACTTTCTGACAGGATCAGACTCTCTTTGATATGATGGGAGTCAATTATGTGGAAAGTATCCTTGTACTCCCCAGTACTCAATTTGAGTACTGCTTCTGCCACTCCGAAGCTAGGAATTGGCATTTTTGAACTTGTGTACACGATTTCCTCTAGCTCGATGATTGGTGGCTTTCCCATCATGATCCACATTCCTTTAGTCATTATATTCTTTGTTGCTTCTGGATCTATCACAATTGAACATGTGATTTTGAGTCCTGTTTCTCTGCGTATGCTGAATTTGATTGTCGTAGAAGACAGTCGATCTTCTTCTTTGTCCCTGTTCTTGTCTTGATCTTGTACTTGTTGAAGATTTGCCGTTGAACTTGGAATCTTTTCTCCTTCATTTGCTTTCATTTGTGCTTTTTCTGGAGTCTGCTTCTTTGAAATAGCGTTTGTCGATTCTTCAGATATGTCAATGATGACATATTTTTGTTGTTGCTCTACTTCATTCATGTGCACTTTGCCATCATGCTCCATGACGTAGCTATCTGTTTCACCTTTTCTGCTTTCACACTCACAAATCTCGTTAGCTTCCTTCAACACCTTTATTGTAAATACGGGAGTTATATCATACCCTTCCTCATCACAGAATTTAGTCGGGGTCACCTCATTTACACACACATCAAGAGTCACCAGTATTTGATCCCATCCAAAGGGTTCAAATAACTCCTCTGGAAATGGCAACGCTACATATGCCTCATCTTCTACTGAATGCTCTAGGATGCAATCCTGCTTTCTAAGACTTCCACTCTCAGGAGCTCCGTACATCCAAATATGCGCTTTGCTTTCCAAATCAATTGTGGACTTTAAATTGCCCCCGGGGGTTCGTACTACATCTTTATAACTATGATTTGTGACACTGATCTTCGTAGTGACATCCTTGTGTCTCAAGTAGATATAGTCATAGCCCCAATCTTGTACCATTTTGAGCTGACGCATGAATGGTCTACCCAATATGATATCAAAGTTGCTGCTCTTGTCAAAATTCATTATGGCAAAGGTGTGCTCATACTCGATGCCACACGAGGATACAATGATTTGTTCTAATATTCCAATCGGTTTCTCCGTGTATCCATCCTCTAATTGCAGTTTCATTCGAGTTTTCCTAAGAGCAAGCTTTCCCCATTTTTTCCATACCTCTTTGGTTGCAATGGCAATTCTTGCCCCACTATCTAATATAGCAACCGCCTTTACTCCTTTGTACTCAAGTGGTAAGGTGGTGTTTCCTTCGTCTCCTTCACAATAGTCACCCACCTTATTAACCGGTATTGTCTTTGTCTGTCACTCCTTCAGCGAGGTGTTATCCATGTTTTTGTCTGCAAGTTGGTCACGTGAAGGGATTTTCAGCCCCATGTTTTCCAGGTGTTTGCCCATTTGACCCCATAGATGCGGTCTAATTTTTAGTAGCTCTGAGAGATAAAGTGTGCATTTTATAGGAGAAGACATCAATTCATGCAAGCTCTTGGTATCCATCATTTTTGGTGTGGCTTTCCACTGAGAGTACCATTGAAAGATGGCAAAGTCTTTAGAGAGCAATGTCTCGTGTTCGCCTATGAAAGATGACAAAGTCTTTAGAGAGCATGGTTTACTCTCTTCAAATGCGACAGACCCAACATCCCCATATAGAGATCGTATATCACCTGGAAAAAATTCATGATCTATGTTTATATCAGGGATAAGTGCTGACTGTAAGGTAGCACTACCATCTTTTCGGTTTCTAATCGATTCCCACAAGGATTGTGGCCACGGTTCTTCTACCTCCGGAATAGGCATCACTTCTTGTGAGCCCACCCCATCTGTGGTATTGGCTACTTCCCTTGTATCTAAAGGTGCCTTAACTGCCGACTCTTCCTCTTTGTTTACAATACCACGACTTTGCAATTCTTGGAATTTTTTGTGGACTAGCACCTTCATTTTTGGAGCATCTGGAACTGGTTCCATAAGAGCTTGGGCCTTCTGGATGAGCTCCTTGCACATTTTCAGCCTCTCTTTTTCATACCCTAGATGAGGGTACGTTAGCCATCTATCCTCAGCCACTTTGTCGACCAAGACTGAACCTCCCGAGTTAGTCTTTGACTCTTAAGGTCCCTTTGTGTTTTTGTTCCTTTCTTGCTCTTGTCTAAGCTTCTCTCTTGTTTGATTCAATTCAGTTTCCAAAGCCGCTTTCTCCTTGAGCCTCTTCAATTTCATTTTGTCCCGTCTGCCTTTCCATGATCTTCTTCCAAAGCTTCTCACTGATTTGTTCTCAAATTATGTTTGAACAGGCAATGTGGCTTCGTCAGCTTCTTGAGCTTGAGCTCGAGTAATCACGTTCAAAGGAATGGTGGGTTCTACCTCAGATCCACTTGAAGAAGGAATTACGTCTACAACGTTCATTGTTGCTTTCCCCCTGTAGTTTGGTTTTTTAGCACAGTGTTGGCGTAGATGGTCTATCCCATAACGTTCACAAAATACGAATAATTCGATTTGTGGACCCTTGTTTGGACAACTTCGTGCCCAATGGTCACCTCCACATTCATAGCATGGACCTTCTTGTTTCATAGCTGGTGATCCAGCCGATAGCTGTTCTTGCCTTGTGAGGATGTTCTTTGAACCATACTCCTAATGATAGGCTATGAACATGAGCACATTCGCATCCATGGAATACTGGTTTTTCATGGGATGTGGCACGTCCATTGGTTGAGTGTAGTTGACTACTAGTCTACCATCATTCAAAAGAGGTGCTTGCTGCCCTAACATTTGTTGCGGTTTTGGTTGAGTGTTACACCATGGAGTAGGGTGATCCAATGTTGTGCATCCTTTCAAATGTAGGTCTTTTTTTAGAGTTTTATTTTTCAAGCCCTTTATGAAGAGAACTGACAATCTCTCATCTTGCGGTAACTCTCTCACAGGACATCTATCAATGTATTGTTTGAAGCGAAGCAAAGCTTCCTTCACTCTTTCGTTCGCTTTTTGTTTGAAAGTGTAGATTTGGGACACTGTATTATGTTTGATTCCCCTTTTTGAGAACTCCTCGACAAACTCTTGTAAGACTTGTGCTATGTTTGGAAAATTATCTCTGTTTAGTGGTTGGAACCAAAATTTCATGAATTCTGTTCTACAGGTTCTCTATGCCCTGTAGAAGCTAAATCTCACCCCTTTTTGAATTTGGATCCCAAAATCTCAAGATTTGCCTAATTTTGTGTCTGCGATGCTTGTTTTGCTGTTTTTGCCCTAACAGCCAATTCTGATGTGATTTTTGAGTTTTTCTTTCAAGAAAACTTGATTAGAGCAGTTTCCCACTGATGCTCACTTTAACTGGTCACTTTTCACAAAAAATGGTTTTTTGGGGTACATGGATCTTCCTCCACGGATTCTTGTCAAACTTTCCAGATTGATTCTAGAGAGTATGTTGATGCCCTTGATCCACAAATTTTTGAATTTGGATCACTTTTGAGATCTCTACCATCAAACTTTTAGAGTTATGGTCATTTTGTCCAAAATATGGTTTTCACCCTTTTATCCCTTAATCTTTTAGCCCAATTTTGATGGTGGTAGTTCCTACTTACCCTATCCTAAGTACTGAAATGAAACATGAAACAAAAACAAACAAGACGGTACAAAATAAAGTTGCAACGGAAAATGGAACAACACTTTGAAAGCATAGAGAAAATCGGAGAATGAAATGCTTTTGGCTATCTCACTCATAACCCTCTTTACTTCTCAAGAATAGATCTAGCAAGTCCTCGACTTCTAGACTCTATCAAGCACTAAATCCCATGTCTAGCTGCTTCATTGCTAAAGTGTAAATGGAATGGAGAGACAAATATTTAGAAAAAGAATGCTCTAAATATGCACTAGGTCACTCACCATCTAAGGATCATATCCCTGGAAGTGGCACCAATGTTAGTGAGTCATCCCGACGGACGTCTGCAGCATAGCTTTCAGGTACTAACATAATGTCAATACTCAGGGAAAGTGACTCGGATGGGGCACGGAGACTCTATGAGATCGTCAATCTCACGAAGTGAACCTTAACAAGCAAACACACTAACTCTACAAGCAAACCAACACTCAACGATCAAGGAAATCTGCCTATGTCCTTTCGCATAGCTCTAGGTCATTACGCCATTTTCGGCATTCGAATGAACTCGAAATGCAACGAAACTTTAGGAGTAGGTGTAGGACACCTAGGGGCACTATCCTAGCAAGTCTGGTCGCAATCAAACAAGGTACCAAAATCACGATCCATCATGAAAAAGGTCCTGAAAATTGCAACAGAACTATCCAGAACTGTCGTCCTATGGTCTAAGAACACTCTCCTCTGGTCAAAACGACTAAAAATAGCGATTTAAGCACTCAAATATGCAATTATAGCTCACAGACACGTAGTCACGAACCACAACAAAACTGACAATGCTTACACTAGAATGAAAGAGCAAAGAAAGAGGAACACAATGCAAGTTTTGGATTTGAAAAGTGATTACCAAATCATTAGCTACGATAATTACAAGTTCGGAGCAGATCGTAGCTTGAGCGTACGTTAATTGAGCTCCCACTTCTTCTAAAGATAAGCCTCCTTTCACATTGAGTTTATTGACCTTTATACCTAGGGCATTCTAAATGGCCAGTGGCCGGTTTACATGGACCTTTACAAATATCATTACAACAGTACAACTTAGGGAATTGATCCATTACTCTGGAATCAGGATTTACATAGAGTATCACTACACTAGCTAGCAAAATAATAGACTACAAATGTGTTGTCCGGCTACGTGTCCGACCAGTTGGGCGATCATTTGATTTATCCTCAAACACTCGCCAACCGTCAACCCAAAGACTACTTCAGTCCATGAAACTATGTCAAGGGACGGTACAGTCAAGGAGGGGGGAAATGTTAGCAGCAAGGTAACCCATATTACATTTTTCGGGAGCTTTTATTGTAAAAACACTTATTCTTTTGATAAATCGAGAATATTGTAACTCCTATTTTCTAGATGGCTATAAGATTCTAGACTGTATCAACTTATCCTTAGTTAGAGCTCCCAGATTATTAGTTTTTGACCAAAGAAACCTTGACTAAGGTATACAGTCCAGTTTTTGTAAGTTATTTTCAAGTTTTGGATAATAGAAACACAGAGTGAGCTAACGACGCTCACTTCTCCCCTTCTCGTGCTTTCTACTCCCTTTTTGGTTGTCACATTGCACTATTGTCTGTTGCGTTTCAACCGCAGGTAAGAGCTCCACGCATTGACGTAAACATATCATGGACCGTAGCTTTTGGCATCACCGACCCGCGGCCTAATTTCATCATAATTAGGAATTTAAGCTAGGAAATTACAAAGTAAGCATAGGTGGTGTTGTGCAGCTCTGCTCCAATGCTAAGAAAGATGCTAGAAAAATGCACATCAAGTTGTTTGAAGCTTACATGATTAACATGATCAATAGTTAAGGCCTGGTAACATGATAATTTCAATGCTCAATGTATGTCAAATGCGGTTAAAAAGGCCAAGAGATGCCTTAATGATGCCGAAAATGATTATGCTTGAAGTGAGCATAGAAGAAAGATTATGATCTAGAACTACAGTGCTTGAAGTGCTCTACCGCCTGTCTTTATGGTTCATCGATTGGAGCTACGGTGAAAAAGTTATGGCAGTTCGAAGTTTGAGTCGATTGCAGATCCGTACCGAATTAGGAAACTGCAGCTGAGGTGACAGAAATGAAATGAATGCACGGACCTGAAGTGCTCACTTTGTGGAGCACATCGGTCTTTTCAGTTCAGTAATCGAAGTCCCGGTCGCCAAGATATTGGCCGATTAAGATACATCGGGGGCCGGCTCCGTACCAGTCCAGTCGGCTCGGTCGGTGTCTCAGCTGGGAGTTTTGCCTATTGTCCAGAGTTTGGGATGCTGGAGTAGTATTAGCTTGATGAGTCTCATGCCCGGGATGTCATTTAATGCAGTGCTTGGCCGGCAGTGGTCGTAATTGGCACTACCCTGTTGACAAGAAAGAAACTCTGACACTTTTTATCGGATGTGATGGGAAGGCCTTCCTTCAATGCAATCCCTAAACTTGCATCTTAAAGGTATGTAGGATTATATTAGAGGTTGATACGGGCATTGAAGTTGAAGATGATAAGGTTAGTCAAGGACTGCTCACAAAGAATGCCGTGTTTGGCAGTGCTTTGCTAGATATATATGCCGAATGTGGTGCCGTAAATTTTGCAAAGCTTCGTGTCTGCAATATTGGCTCTTGCAACGATTTGAACTAAATGTATGCCAAGTGTGGTGCCCAAATCCCATCAAATATTGGCCAAGGGCCACAAACTAGGGCCACCCACATCTTATGGCCGTCCAATGGCCAAACTAAAGTGCCCGCCCACTTGAGAATTGAAGTGGCCTAAACTAAGGGGGTGTGTGAAGCCAAGAAAAAAAAATAAAGGCAATGGCGTTCAGCAGCGAGGAGAGGCGCAGGGAAGAGGAGATGGGGTCGCGCTGGCCAGCTCGGGCCTCAGATGCCCTCGCCGCAGTGTCGAAAGATGCTAAGGAGGTCGGGGCGCCCATGTTCGGCACCGGTTGCGAGATTTTTTGTGCTGTCAAAATCCTACTTTGCCACATCAGCAGCAGGCGTTCTTATGCAGTGATGCCGGCGCTCCTGCTAAGGGGGGAAAAGAGCTATTAATAGCGAAATTTTTGCATGAGATGGGACTCTTTTGTATGTGTGTTAGGAAGAGAACGGGCAAGAGGGTAAGCAAGAGGAAGGAACTCTCTCTCCTTTGATCTCCAATCCAACCAAAGCAAGGACGAGCTCTCTCTCTCTCTCTCTCTCTCTCTCTCTCTCTCTCTCTCTCTCTCCCTCTCTCTCTCTCTCTCTCTCTCTCTCTCTCTCTCTCTCAATCTCCAATCCAACCAAAGCAAGGGCGAGATCTCTCTCTCGATCTCCAAGCTAAGCAAGGGCGAGCTCTCTCTCTCTCTCTCAATCTCAAATCCAACCAAAGCAAGGGCGAGCTCTCTCTCTCGATCTCCAAGCTAAGGAAGGGCGAGCTCTCTCTCTCTCTCTCTCTCTCTCTCTCTCTCTCTCTCTCTCTCTCTCTCTCTCTCTCTCTCTCTCTCTCTCTCAATCTCCAATCCATGCAAGGGGAGCTCTCTCTCTATATGGATCTCGGCAAGGATTAAGCACGGGCTTTGCAACCAAGGCAACCAAGGAGACTATTTCTCATCGGCTTAGGCAAGTACAGATCAACAAGGGCCTTTAAGCAATCATAGGAGAAGAAATACTCTTCGGCATAGACAGTGATTGAAGACAAATCCAACAGATGGAATCGACACAATAGGATTTTCCTCGTCAGCGGGCAAATTAGTCTAATTATCTCTTTTTGATGAATTGCGGAGCCGTTAAACGGCCCAGTGTGATCTGCTACCAATTTCCAAGCAAGTTTTGTGCATCGATAGTATTACCGAGTAATTAATTGCTATTGTATTGTGCGTTGCGACAATTTTTTTGCTCTCAATTTTTCCACAGTGAGCAGCCAGGTGCTGACCTGGCTCAAGTTTAGAACACTTATCCCCTGACACCTGGTGAACGCGACGCGAAACCGAGCCGGGGTGGGAAAATTGTTGAAGCATATGTCTACACCACAAGAAGGAGCCATGCAGCAGATGATGCAACAGTTTGCAGCATACATGCAATAGCAACAGACTGCCCATCAGCAACATAATTTGCAAGAGCGGATTCATAAAGCTCGTCAAAATGTTACGAAAAAGCTGCAACGGTTTGAGGGCCGAGATATTTCAAAATTTTATAATTTGTATGAGCAGTCTATGGAAGATAATGGTATTGAAGACCAGGATTCAGTGGAAGGATTTCATCTGATTGCAGTGCCATAACTTAGGGCCCGGATTAAAGAAATTCAAGCGGCTCAAGGGCCGAACTGGCAGGATTTTGAGAAGGCGCTGCAAGAGGAATATTTTTTGGAGGATTCTCAACGGGTGACCAGACAGAAGTGGGTGCAGAAGAAGGGTAAAAATTTATCTGCACGAGAACTGTTGCGAGAGTTTGAAAAGAAGTTTGATCAATTATCGTCAGCAGAACAACGTTCTTTGAGGGATCAAAAGATAGAATTGTTTATTCAAGCTGCTGATCTGCGACTTCAAAAGAATTTGGTGCAATTATTGGAGGATCCGGTGGGAGAATTGGGATTGACATCAGATTGGAAAATAGTATCTGAAGCGGTGAACATGATCGTAAAACGGCAGAAGCGGGTTGATAAGCAAATCGTGATTGAGGTACTAAATGATGATGAAGAAGAGATTAAAGAGAAGCCGCCCTCTACATTACCCAAAGTGGAGGGGCCTGTTCTTGACGATATTGTTAAAGGTATTCAAGAACTAAATTTGAATTTTAAAACTATTAAATTTGAAGGGCTAGCTGCAAAGGCGTCTACTTCTAAACCTAAGCAGTAGCAACCACCACGTAAAAATTGGGATCGATGCATGTGGTGCGATATAGTGAAGACCACAGGTTTGTCAGAGAGTGTAATGAGTTTGATGAGGCTTATAAGAAGAATGTGGTTTTCTGGAAAAACAAGAAGATTCATCTCAGGGCGACAGGGGAACTGCTCCGCTTGAACTTTGCCAGAGGCGGAATGAAGAAGATAGTGGAGGAAATACAACATAATGTTGCCCTTGTGGAAGCTGCTACTTATGGGCTACAAGTTTGTGGTAAGGAAGATGATGATGGTACAAGTGTAAAGGTCCAGTTCTGGCCATATGCTCTAAAGATAGCAGAAGCAGGTAAGGTAACATACGAGAAGTTACGACAGGTGTGAAATTCAATTCGAGAAACCACTGGGTGGACCGATCTAGTGGATTCTCTTTCGGTATATGCTTATATTGCTAAAGCTCAAGCTAATGAAGCTATGGTGGAAGAGAAGCGGAAAAGAGATGAAGAGGTGGTTGGGGCGTCAAAAAGGCCGACGAGATCCAGCAACAATAAGAAAGAAGAAGTGCCAACTCCTAAACCTGCTCCGGAGGTGGTTATGGAAGAGGCTCCGAAGGACAAGAAGCAAGGTAAGCCTAAAGGGCCCTCGTATAAACTCAAGTCCGATATTGAACTAGCTACAAATTTGAAGAAAGTTTTTGAAGAACGTATCCTAAATAATAAAGTGGAGCTCACCTTGGGGGATATTCTTGGAATTGCTAAGCGCGAGTTCCACAAAGAGATCATCGACATTATAAAAAGTAAGCGAAAAGTACCGAGTGGTCAAGGGTCAGATCCAGTTAAAAGCCAAGTGGTTCGTCACATTGAAGCAATCTTGGAAGACTATGAGGAGTATTTAGCAGATCTTGAAGAAGAAGAGCCAAAGCCTGTGGTGGTTCCCTACCGGATTATACCTGAGGTAAGAAACATGCATTTTAATGATGGTGAAGATGAAGAAGTTATACCCAAGAGTCACTTTTCGAGGACTCATTGGGCAAGAGCAACGACAGAAACAGTGGTAAAGCTTGGCGACATTGAGGAGCCGGTCTTAGCCCTCATAGACCATGGGTCAGAAATCAATCTCATGGCAAAGAATTTGCACCAAAAGGGGAAGTGGCCTATTGATGTAGATCACGGGTGGCGGATTCGAGCTGCCAACATGCTTCCTGGAGATCTTTACGGTGCAGGTGCAAATGTTAAGGTAACTATTGGGATGTCTGTGATGAGAAAAACTTTTTTATACAGGAGCATTCCTCCTACCCGTTGATTCTAGGAAAACCCTACATTACGGCTGTGCGGATGGAAACTAAGGTGCTGGATGATGGCTCGGCCTATGCCAGGGTTCGAATCCGAGATGGTAAGAAAGCGGTTCAATTTCTAACTGTATGTGTTGATCATGTTAGAAACAAAGACAGTTTACGTGATCGTCCAATGCCAAAGATACACAAGGAGTTTAAAGAATAAAGATTTGCTCAGGATTTTCTTGGGGTGCCACTATAAAACGGGACTATGGTGGTGCAAGTGAGGAGAAGTTCTCGCAAAGAGAAACCTTCTCTTCAGGATTTTTGGGGTTGACATCTGAGGGTTCAGTATCTTACAGGAAATTTAATGATTTAACTAAATGGGAGAAACAATATGTTTCAAGCATTCAAAGTGACTTGCAGGGATGTGATGTGCTAGAACCGGATGATGTGATATCAAGAATCTTTGAAGAGATCTCTTATGTTGATACTATGTCAGAGCTTGAGGATATCAAGCAGAACAGGTTAGAAAGTGGAACTGAAGTTGTTAAAGTGCACTCAATGGACTTGGATAAAGAAGTTGAAGCACACGTAGAGACAAAGTACAAGACAGTTGCAAAGAAAGTGAGACCTGTGGCTACACCTCTACCAGAGGGAATTGATGAAGTAATTAAAGAAGCTTCTCGACAGCCTATGCTCAGAAATCCTAAGAACATTGGGCACAAATTCACTAAAGAGACATTGCAGCAGCTTAAGGTGGGAGAAGATGGTTTTCTCAATGAAGAGGAAATCAAGTGTTTTCAAGTTATGCTCGAAAAAAATGGTAAAGCTTTTGCCTTTGAGCCAAGTGAGATTGGGTGTGTGGATCCAAGTGTTGTTGCACCTATGGTTATATTCACTGTTCCTCACATGCCATGGAGCTTACGTCCTATTCCAGTTCCTAAAGATCACTTTCCAAAGCTTATCAATTTGCTTAATGAGAAGATACAAATGGGAATCTTGGAACCATCATGTGCGCCATACTCTAAGCGATGGTTCACTGTTCCGAAGAAAAATGGTACTTTAAGGTTTATATAGGATATGCAACCTGTTAACAAGGTAACAATCCGCAATGTGGGTACCGGCCCAATTGTGGATGAATTTGCTGAGGCTTTTGCAGGTAGGTCAATTTACTCTATGGGTGATCTTTATTCTGGATATGATCAATTTCAATTAGCTTTGGAGAGCAGGGATCTTACTACGATGCGTACACCTCTCGGATTGGTAAGGATGTGCACTCTGCCACAAGGTGCTACTAATTCTATAGCTCATATGATGAACGGCATGAATAAGGTATTAAGGGACTTTATCCCACATGTTACTATGCCTTTCATTGATGATCTACCAATTAAGGGCTGTGAGGAAGGCTCAAAAGATGAAGTAAAAGATCAGAGGGGGTGCCAACAGTTTGTTGCTCAACATATTGCTGACTGTGATGCTATTTTATCTAGGCTTGAAGAAGTTAACTTAACACTTTCATGGCAAAAATCAACTTTTGGTGCCAAAGAGGTTCTAATTGTAGGGCACATGTGCAATCCAGAAGGTAGAAGGCCAAGTCTGGCTAAAGTTGAAGCTATTTAAAAGATGAAGGAAACGTGCTCTTCGGTTACTGAAGTTTGTCGGTTTCTGGGTGCATGTGTATTCTATCTTATTTGGCTGCCACAGTTTGCTCATGTTGCACAAGTGATTTATCAAATGTTGAGAAAAGGTAAAATATTTGTTTGGGAAGAAGTTCATACACGAGCTATGAGGAGATTAAAGAAGATGCTCCTTGAGGCTCCGACCTTGAGGAAAGTTGACTACAAATGCGGAAGGCCAGTAATCTTAACAGTTGACACTAGCCCAATAGGTATTGGATGGGCTATAGGTCAAGATGATGAAGAAGGGAACTTGTATGCGGTTCAATTTGGAGCAAAAGTGCTCAATGCTCACCAAAGAGGCTACCCACAGTTTAAGAGAGAACTTTGGGGTGTTGCTACTGCTCTAAGGTCTGATAAAGAATACTTTATTGGAGCTTCAGTCGTGGTAGAGACAGATTGCGTGCCACTGATAGGGATGATTGCAAATTGCTCTACTCCAGATATTGCTATGCTACGATGGATAGCCTATATTAAATCTCTTAATCCTGAATTTTGTCATATTGTAGGTAGTGATAATCCTGTTGCAGATATGTTATCAAGAGCTAGATTTGAAGATGAAGAAGAGATGTTGACCACAAGTGATGATGTTGGCTTGAAGTTCTATTCGTCCTCTTATCTGCATGCAAGTTGTGGCAATATTGCTCATACTTTTGAGGTATTTTCTGAAGAGTTCTATGAAGGAGAATGGCTTTTGATTGGTTGCTACCTTAGCACTCTTACTAAGCATGAAGGGTGGACGGATCAAGAGTACAAAAAGATCAGGATGAAAGCTTACGGCTATTTTCTAAAGGATGGCCATTTATGGAAGCAGCCAAAACGCTCTAAAGGAGTACGGCAGCGGGTTGTTTGTGATAAAGTGACTCAACAGCAGGTTATCAAAGAGTTTCATGAAAGTTTATGGGCTGGACACAGAGGGGTCTGGGCAACTTTTGTCAAGATTAAGGATCGTTACTGGTGGAAAGGTATGTATAAAGATGTGACTCAGTTTGTGGAGACATGCCTAATATGCCAACAATATTCTAATGTGTGACATCGAGATGGATTGCATCCCACCTATCCACTGGCTATGCACTACAAGTGGGTGGGGGACCTGATTACCATGCTAGTAGGTGTGTGGCAGATGCGGTATATTGTTCTTGCAAGAGAGGATCTTAATAATCAGGTGGAAGGCAGAGCTTTGCGTACCAAAGCTACCAGTTCCGTATGCAAGTTCTTGCTTGAGGATGTTATTTCCAGGTATGGATGTGTTGGTAGAATTATTGCTGATAGAGGAGAGCTGGATGCACATGAAGCTCGGGATTTCTTTGCTTGCTTGGGCATTAAATTGGCTCTCACTACAACATACAATTCAGAGGGTAATGGTAAAAGTGAAAGAGGGCATCCACCTGTTGTTAAAGCTTTAGCAAAGGCATGCCAGGGACATATTGGTGATTGGCCTAAACTCTTACCATTTGCTTGATGGGATGATCGAACTACACATAGTTCTATTACAGGTTTTATGCCATTTGAGTTAATGTACGGGCAAAAACCCATTATGCCTACAGAGTAAGCGGTTATCTCTTGGACCGTAATGCCATGGGAAGAAGGTATGTCTACAAAAGATTTTCTTGCATTGCGCATTCCCCAACTTGAGAGGCGTCAGGAAGATATTGAACATGCTAAACTAATGCTTAAGGAAGCAAGACTGAAGAACAAGGCAGCGTTTGATGATAAGCACAAACTACGACCTCGTGCCATTAAATATGGGGATTGGGTCCTTGTATATGATAGTAGCCTGGAAAACCAGTACACTGCTATGCGGAAAATGGTTAAACGATGGTTTGGGCCATATATAGTACTTCATGTTTATGATAATGCGACCTACAAGTTATGCGATCTTGATGGCACTGAGCTCAAGGTGCCTATTGCAGGGCAAAGAGTTAAGTTGTTTAAGCAACCAGATGGTGAGATTAATATTGGAGACTTCAACACAGATCAACCTCCTGAAGACAATGCTATGTATGCATCAGACGATGAGTCTGATGATGCTCTTGATGATGCTTTATAAGTATGGTTGGCACAGACCGGAGGCTGTGCAGGTTCAGAGGGGGTGGATGTCGTGCAGCTCCGCTCCCATGCTAAGAAAGATGCTAGAAAAATGCACATCAAGTTGTTTAAAGCTTCCATGATTAATGAACAGTAGTTAAGCCCTGGTAATAGGATAAGTTCAATGCTGAATGTATGTCAAATGCGATTAAAAAGGCCAAGAGATGCCTTCATGATGCTGAAAATGATTATGCTTGAAGTGAGCATAGAAGGAAGATTATGATCTAGAACTGCAGTGCTTGAAGTGCTCTACCAGCCTGTCTTTATGGTTTGTCAATTGGAGCTACGGTGAAGAAGTTATGGCAGTTCGAAGTTTGAGTCGATTGCAGATCCGTACCGGATTGGGAAACTGCAGCTGAGGTGACAGAAATGAAATGAATGCAGAGGCTTGAAGTGCTCACTTTGTGGAGCACATCGGTCTTTTCAGTTCAGTAATCGGAGTCCCGGTCGCCAAGATATTGGCCGATTAAGATACATCGGGGGCCGGCTCCGTACTAGTCTAGTCAGCTCAGTCGGTGTCTCGGCTGGGAGTTTTGCCTATTGTCCAGAGTTTGGGATGCTGGAGTAGTAGTATATTGATGAGTCTCATGCCCGGGATGTCATTTCATGCAGTGCTTGGCCGGCAGTGGTCGTAATTGGCAATACTCGGCTAACAAGAAAGAAACTATGACACTTTTTATCGGATGTGATGGGAAGGCCTTACTTGAATGCAATCACCTAAACTTGCATCTTAAAGGTATGTAGGATTATATGAGAGGTTGATACGGGCATCGAAGTTCAAGATGATAAGGTTAGTCAAGGACTGCTCACAAAGAATGCCGTGTTTGGCAGTGCTTTGCTAGATATATATGCCAAATGTGGTGCCGTAAATTTTGCAAAGCTTCGTGTCTGCAATATCGGCTCTTGCAATGCTTTGAACTAAATGTATGCCAAGTGTGGTGCCCAAAGCCCATCAAATATTGGCCAGGGGCCACAAACTAGGGCCACCCACATCTTATGGCCATCCTATGGCCAAATTAAAGTGCCCGCCCACTTGAGAATTAAAGTGGCATAAACTAAGGGGGTGTGTGAAGCCAAGAAAAAAAAATAAAGGCAATGGCGTTCAGTAGTGAGGAGAGGCGCAGGGGAAGAGGAGATGGGGTCGCACTGGCCAGCTCGGGCCTCAAATGCCCTCGCTGTAGTGTTGAAAGATGCTCAGGAGGTCGGGGCGCGCATGTTCGGCACCGGTTGCGAGATTTTTTGTGCTGCCGAAATCCTACTTTGCCATGTCAGCAGCGGGCGTTCTTATGCAGTGACGCCGACGCTACTGCTAACGGGGGAAAAGAGCTATTAATAGCAAAATTTTTGCATGAGATGGGACTCTTTTGCATGTGTGCTAGGAAGAGAACGGGCAAGAGGGTAAGCAAGAGGAAGGAACTTTCTCTCCTTTGATCTCCAATCCAACCAAAGCAAGGGCGAGCTCTCTCTCTCTCTCTCTCTCTCTCTCTCTCTCTCTCTCTCTCTCTCTCTCTCTCTCTCTCTCTCTCTCTCTCAATCTCCAATCCAACCAAAGCAAGGGCGAGATCTTTCTCTCGATCTCCAAGCTAAGCAAGGGCGATCTCTCTCTCTCTCTCTCTCTCTCTCTCTCTCTCTCTCAATATCTCAAATCCAACCAAAGCAAGGGCGAGCTCTCTGTCTCTCGATCTCCAAGCGAAGCAAGGGTGAGCTCTCTCTCTCTCTCTCTCTCTCTCTCTCTCTCTCTCTCTCTCTCTCTCTCTCTCTCTCTCTCTCTCTCTCTCTCTCTCTCTCTCTCTCTCTCTCTCAATCTCCAGTCCATGCAAGGGCGAGATCTCTCTATATCGATCTCGGCAAGGCTTAAGCACGGGCTTTGCAACCAAGGAAACCAAGGAAACCAAGGAGACTATTTTTCATCGGCTTAGGCAAGAAGAGATCAACAAGGTCTTGTAAGCAGTCATAGGAGAAGAAATACTCTTCGGCATAGACAATGATTGAAGACAAATCCAACAGATGGAATCAACACAATAGGATTTTCCTCGTCAGCGCGGGCAAATTAGTCTAATTATATCTTTTTGATGAATTGCGGAGCCGTTAACGGCCCGGAGTAATCTGTAATGGGAGTTAAGCTTTTAAACTGTCATTAGCATTATTTAATGGTGTCGTTAACGACACTTCTTCTTGATTGCGTATCAGTTACGCCGGTGTTACCAATTTTCAAGCAAGTTTTGTGCATCGATAGTATTACCGAGTAATTAATTGCTGCTGTATCGTGCGGTGTGACAATTTTTTCGCTCTCAATTTTTCCACAGCCACCAGCATCCTGATGCTGACCTGGCTCAAGTTTCGAATACTTATCCCCCGACAGTGGGGTATTGGGGCATCATTGCTAAGCATTTTGATGCATTCGGGGTCAAAAACGAATAGGTCAAAATCTCACTACTCTTAATAATCGGGATTTTTGCACTTCACCAAAAGTGAGATTTGAGACCATAAGCGTGTGTGCTTAGGTCTTATATAATTTTCCTAGTAGTTTCATAACATTCGGATGTCGTTTGATGCTGTAACGGTCATGTTTTGTTTGCCTATTAGCGATTAGCTTTTGATGACTTAGGTCATTTGAGTGTAGCTTGTGTTAGATACGGGAAACGACGCCAAATGTGGGATGGGTTTTTAACCTCACTCCTATCTTATTGCAGACATAGCGAGAACCACAAACATAATTGTCAATCCATGGGACGAAGCTGAATCAACTATTGCATAGAGGCTACAAGAGGGTGTCAATCGCTTGGAAAACAACAGACAACTCATATCTAACACAAGCTACACTCAAACGACCTAAGTCATCAAAAGCTAATTGCTAATCGATAAACAAAACATGACTGTTATAGCATCAAACAACATCCGAATGTTATGAAACTTCTTAGACAAGTATACAAGAGCTTAGCACACATGCTTATGGTCTCAAATCTCACTTTTGATGAATTGCAAAGATCGCGATTATTAACAGCAGAGTGAGATTTTTACCTAGTAATTTTTGACCCCGAATGCATCTAAATGCTGAGCAATGATGTCCCAATACCCCGCCTATGCTTACTTTGTAATTTTCTAGCTTAAATTCCTACTTATGATGAAATTAGGCCACGGGTCGGTGACACCAAAAGCTACAGTTTACCATGATATGTTTATGCCAATGCGTAGAGCTCTTACGTGCGATTGCAACACAACAAACGGCACTGCAATGTGACAATCAAGAAGGGATTAGGAAGCGCAAGAAGGAGAGAAGTGAGCACCGTTAGCTCACGCTATGTTTCTATTATCCAAAACTTAAAAATAACTTACAAAAATTGTCCTTTATACCTTAGCCAAGGTTTCTTTGGTCAAAAATTAATAATTTGGGAGCTCTAACTAAGGATAAGTTGATACAATTTGGAATCTTATAGCCTCGACTCATTGATTACAATATCCATCTGAAAAATAGGAGTTACAATATTTCCAATTTATCAAAAGAATAAGTGTTTTTACAATGAAATCTCCCAAAAAATGTTACATGGGTCATCTTGCTAGCTAACAGATATATAATTCCCTTACTGTCAATAAACTTTTTTGTAAGAATTTTGAGATTCCTTATGTAAGAGATACGTAACTCATTTTAAGTCACTCTAGAAGTAATGGGGGTTTTGAAAGTGCCAAATGCAACTATTTTGAACTATGAATGTTGCTATATTGTAAGCTCTTCATTTGTGATATTTAAACAAAAAGATCTCTACACTTTCACTACACTACAAGCTCTTTATACGTGATGTTAAAATAGAGATTATATCCATCACAAAGAGTATGTGGTAGCATTGATCTATTTTTTTTGAATGAGAGTAGAGTTTTAGAGTTACTGATAAAAAACTTGCCAAATTTGAGGGCTGAGCAAATAGCTATGCCATGGAGTATATGTAGCCCATTTACATCATTCCGTACTAGGAAACTAGATGTAGATTCTACTTGCAGTAAAAGATGAACTTCCACATTAAAGTCCATGCTTTGCAAGAAATAAGAATCCCTCTAATCCATGTTAGCCAGATTGATACCTTTGCATTTAATGGGTTTATACTACCTTGACTACACCAATATATTACAATTAGGTACTTTCCATTGTTGAAAATTAAAACCATCCAACCTCTCAAGATGCCCTCTTCCTCTTTGTCATCACACCTGCTCCAAGCTCCCTCCTCCCTACTCCACCTCCCACACCCTCTACCTCTCTCTCCCTTGTCCACCTCTCTCCACCTTCTCCCTCACACACAAACACACACACACACACACACACACACACACACATTTTGGTTCGTTTGCGAAGGAGTTTTGGTTTTTTGCGACGAAGCCTTTGAAGGGGGTTTACCGCGAATGTCATAGGACGCTCAACCTAACGTTCAACATCTCCCACACACACACACACACACACACACACACACACACACACACACACACACACACACACAAACACGTGCACACACACATACAAACACCCGTGCATGCGTGCGCACACACACACACACACACACATTTACATGCATAAAGATAAAGACAATAGGAGAAAGAGAAGTGCACATACCTCATTCATTTGACGTAGGTTGCTTAATGAAATAGATGCAATCTTCTTGCGCATTGTTGTTGTATGCTAGCTTTGTTTGCAAATGAATGCGGTAGATTTGTTAGGAAATGGATTATGAGAGAGATAGAGAGAAGTACATAAAAATAGGTTAGAGAGAGAGAGAGAGAGAGGAAAGAGAGGGAGAGAGAGAGATAGAGATAGGAAAAGAGAGAGAGAGAGAGAGAGAGAGAGAGAGAGAGAGAGAGGGAGAGGGAGAGGGAGGGAGAGGGAGAGGGAGAGGGAGAGGGAGAGATAGATTGATTCAGAGAGAGAGAGAGAGAGAGAGAGAGAGGGAGAGATAGGGAGAGATAGATAGAGAGAGAGGGGGGGAGAGTTAGATAGAGAGAAAGATAGATAGATAGATTTTATTATCGTCCTCGGAGGTCAAACATGACCTATGGGACCAAAGTTACATGTGATGTAGTATGTGTATGGCTGATGAGTGACTCTCAATGCTCCAAAATTGTGGTGATGAGAGTCGCAAAGTAGAGCCCACACTGTGGCTGGGAGGGGAAAGTGTGTAGTTCTAAGTCATGGCTGAAAATGTGAGAGAAGCAAGTTCGGATATGACCAAAAGCTGAGCACTCTAGTAGTGTGTGATACTTAGACTCTCAAACTTATAGTGAGCATAATGTGCACAGTCAATTTGACTCCTTTCCATTGCCCCAACCCCCTGTCTCTTATCGAAGGAAATGGAAGCTAAGCCGAATGGTTGCGATAGTGTGTATCATCGACAAGGGGATAATCTTAAGCATGTAAGTGTGAGTATGGTTTCCTCTTTCAATGAAGAACATGGTTCTGTAGTTGGGGGCAATATGGTTGGTGTAATGTATGAAGCGTGACCCACTGGATTTTTCCCAAGCCGTAATACATTGGCATTGTAGAAAAGCTTCATTCACTTGGGAGTCAATTGAAGCATCATGTAGCAAGTGTAATGCATCCCATCTCCCAAACCACTTCTTTATGTCTTGCATCCATCCTTCGATCAAGATCTTGCTTTTATGTGTCTTCTGAACTTTTCTATTTGCTTCCCATGAAATTGTAGGAAGTCGATGTGAGGGGTTTTGAGGCATCTTTATTATGTACTCCCCAACCCTTTCCATGCCCATAATCTCTATTGGAAGAGATCCTTACTCAAGAAGTAGGATTATATATGGTGTTTGTGTCTTAACTTGGAGAAAGTTTGTAAGAAAACACTTTTGGACATTCTCAAACTCTTTCCAAGTAGACTTTGAGATGCTCCCGTCCCACACTTCAAATCCATAAAGAAGAACCGGTGTCACCAATGCATCAAAAAGGTACTTCTTGAGAACCCAACACTTGATGTTTCCCACATTACACATGTTCTCAAATGCATAATATGCTCTCTTTCCCACTTCCAAATGACGCATAGCACATTCATGCCACTTGTGATTGAACGAAACCTCAACGCCAAGGTACTTAAAGCTCTCAACAACTTTAAGTGTCTCATTGTTGTACACAATGCATGGCTTCTCCTTATGGTTGGTTTTCACAAGCATAACCTTTGTTTTGGATTCATTCACAATCAGCCCACTATGCAAGCAAAAGTCCTCAAGGACAACCATATCATCTGCATACAACAAAAGCATGACTACCGCTAATGGTCGGGTTTCAAAGCCGTGGACGTGGGAACAAACCCCACTTGGGGAAGCATGAAATAATAACAATAAAATAAAAAAGCATTATTTTTTTGTGGGTTTCTGCATGCCACCACCTCCCTCCTTGACCAGCACTCACAGAGGGGTCCGCCAAGCATGGCACCACCCTCTCCCTCTCCTCCATTCTCTCTCTCTCTCTCTCTCTCTCTCTCTCTCTCTCTCTCTCTCTCTCTCTCTCTCTCTCTCTCTCTCTCTCTCTCTCTCTCTCTCTCTCTCTCTCCAATACCACAAGCGACCAAAATCTCTCTCTCTCGCTTGTTTGTCCCCATCCGAAGGGGTCGCCATGTCTATCTTTCTCTCTCCCCCTCATCCATTATCAAGCCACTCTCTCTTCCTCTTCACTGACACTCCCTCTCTATCTCTCACTCTCGCCATCTTCTCTCTCTCTGATTCTCTGTGTAGCCAGCCCATGTAGGGTGCAATAAAATATATATATATCTCTCTCTCTCTCGTTCGTCAACCCAAGGGGGCCGCCATGAAGCAATAGTCTCTCTCTCTCTCTCTCTCTCTCTCTCTCTCTCTCTCTCTCTCTCTCTCTCTCTCTCTCTCTCCTCTCTCTCTCTCTCTCTCTCTCTCTCTCTCTCTCTCTCTCTCTCTCTCTCTCTCTCTCTCTCTCTCTCTCTCTCTCGTTCATCAACCCGAGGGGGGGCATGAAGCAATAAGATCTCTCTCTCTCTCTCTCTCTCTCTCTCTCTCTCTCTCTCTCTCTCTCTCTCTCTCTCTCTCTCTCTCTCTCTCTCTCTCTCTCTCTCTCTCTCTCTCTCTCTCCCCCCACCCACCCATGCCCTCCTGTTGCCTCACACTCCCTCACAGCTCTCTCATCTCTCTCATTGACTCTCTCTCTCTCTCCCTCTTCCCTGGCAGCCGGTTCAGCCCACATAGCTCTCTCTCTCTCTCTAGACAAAAACCACACACTCTCCCCCTCAGCCTCTCTCTCCCCATCTCTCGCTTACTCCCTCCCTCTCTTCCCCTCGTTCAGCCTCCCTCTCCCTTCATGTCCTGTGTCGGCAGCCCGAGCAGCACGGTTCAATAGGCGCTCTCTCTCTCTCTCATTATTTACACACACACACAAATCCCACACCCCATACACACACACACACACACACTCACCCTCTCCCTCTCTCTCTCCATCTCTTGTTCATTCTCTCTCTCTCTCTCTCTCTCTCTCTCTCTCTCTCTCTCTCTCTCTCTCTCTCTCTCTCTCTCTCTCTCTCTCTCTCTCTCTCTCTCTCTCTCTCTCTCTCTCTCTCTCTCTCTCTCTCTCTCTCTCTCTCTCTTCCTGTGTCGGCACCAGCCGTGGGCCATGTAAAAAATCTCTCTCTTTCTCTCTCATTCCCACACACTCACACACTTACATACACATACACATTTTGCTACAAACGGGAGCGTGGTTGCCCTGCCAAAATACCCCAAACAACATATTGCTAATCATAAATGAATGAATCAGCATACCTGACACCTCGCATAGCACATAATCAACGATGTACGCAAACAGAGAGAGAGAGAGACATGGAGCATGATAGAATGAGAGAGTGCGTGCAGATGCACCTCTTAGAGCGGAGTGCTACGCCGACACGACGAGAGAGAAGAGAGGAGAGGAAAGAAGAATAAGGCAGACATTGGGTGCAATCTCCCCCCGAGCAAGAGTGAGAATGTCCCCCTTGCACATATTTTATTTATAGAAAATTTCATGCTCAAAAATTGAGCTACATCAGTTACTTGGGCATAAGATAGTCATGGATCATAAAGAGCTCAATATAACAATTAATAGTTGTCTGCATCTCAACTTATAACTAAACCATAAAATACTAAGGCTTGACACGAAATCCAATGGTGGAAGGTTTATTCTGAATAATTGCTATCGCCTTATTGTCTAGCACGTGCCAGTCACACTCATCTGCTCACACAACACCCGACAAGTGATCATATCCACAATTCAAATCAACATTGCAATGCTTCATGAAAATATCAAATATTTCAAATAAATCATCAAAATATCAGTTCCATTACATACCCCGCGGTTGAAAGACAATTGTCCTCAATTGTTACCAAAACCAAACTAGCAACGGTGGTGGCCAGAAAGCCACCACTGGTAGAGTAGTCTAGTAAGTGGTGTTGCCTAAACCGGCGGATCTACACCAATGGACATGCTGCCTAAATTGGTGGATTTGCACTAAACTTGCCTAAACCTACAAATTTGCATTTTGAATTCGTGTTGCCTAGATCGGCGAATTTACACTAGTGCTACCTAAATCGACGGATTTGCACTTTTAAAATTCGTGTTGCCTAAATTGGCAAATCTACACGAGAAGAGAGGCACTGCCTAAATTGAAAAATCTGTGTCTCTAGGTGTGTGGTATGCAAGGATCAAGTGATCGTACTGCGGACGTAGCGATTGTTCAGAAATCCATTGACACTCTTCCAAAGAATGGTTTTTGTATTTTATCCAATATCTTGTGTAGTGGTCTCCTCTGCGGGTAGTGGTCATGTCATGATCTAAAATTATTTTGGGAGTCAGAATTTCTTCATCATCCTCAATTAAGGGGGGGTCAGCTGTGGAAGGAGTATCAAGAATAGGTCTCTTATGTGGTCTCAACAAACTAACATGGAAGGAGTTGTGTATTTTTTACAATGTGAGGGATTGCCCAAGCAGAACGCATTGTCATTTATCTTTTGAAGGATTTTGAATGGGCCATAAAATCTAGGGGCCAATTTTACTTTGGGATGTTTTTCTATGCTTTTTAAGCGGCCTTTTTCTATTCTAAGCAAAACAAGGTCATTTTCTTTAACAAGTGCAGGTCTTCATTTCTTGTTGGCCTGTGTAGTTTATCATTGTTGTGCTTGTTTAATACAGGTCGTGGATTCTTGTAAAATGTGTGTGTGGTCTCTTGCTAAAGTACCAGCTGCTGCAGGTACATCAGTGCCAATAGTGGAGATAGGGACATGGAGTTTCTTCCCATAGACCATTTCAAAGGGTGCACAGTTTGTGGAGGAGTGAGGGGTGTTATTGTAAGAAAATTGAAGCATAGGGAGGTGTTGGTCCCAGTTTCCAGTATTTTCAATGGTATAAGATCTAAGGAGGTCCATAATAATGATGTTCGTGGCTTCTATTTGACCATTACTTTCAGGGTGAAAGGCAGACGTGAAATCCATTGTGGAGCCTAAGTTTTTGGCTAGGGCGACCCAAAAATGATTGCAAAATTGTCCATCTCAATTGGAGAGAATGATCTTGGGGAAGCCATGATAGGGAAAGATGGTTTTGAGGAAAAGGCTTGTAACCTGCGGTGCAAACAGTTGTTTTTTTGCAAGGTACAAAGTATGCTTGTTTGCTAAAATGGTCAGCTATGGTCCATATCATATCATTGTGTGAGGATGTGGTGGGGAGTCCCGTGATAAAATCCATGGACATTTGCTCCCAAGGGCCATCAGGGATAGGTAGAGCCATTAAAAGACCATAAGACTTACCATGATAATGGTGGTGCAGCCAAAGTTGGTCCGAGCTAGGAGATGGTCAATGCCAGGCAAAGGCAGCAGCTGAGTGCAATGTAGAAGGCTAGGGCAGGTACCAAATCCCTAGGCAGCCCAAGGATAGTGGAGATGTATGTTTAAAGTGGTTTTTTTAGTCCAAAGGTGTGCTGCAAAGAGCCGAGAAGGTTGGTGGCCTATTGTACCCGATATGTGGGCTTTATGTCCTAGAATGTAGTGATCAGTGTGCTCTAGAAGCCGGTCCAGACGGCTTGTCAAACGGAGCCCAGGTGCTCTAGATATTGCAGTTTAAAGTTGAAGTGTGTAGCAGATCCCCGACGGACAGGGTAGCTGGGGACAGGTGGCCTGGCCTGAGCCGACTTGACCGCATTGGGAAATGTGCCATTTGGTAGTTTTTTGGCCTCACCAAGGTTCTTGGTGGGAGTGTTTACCATGTGGAGCTAGCACAAGTTGACTGCACGTCAATCGGATGCTCGGTCGGCCAGATACAGCAAGATGAAGTCGGAAGCCTTGGACAGTGAAAGATTGGCAGATGATTTTTTTCGGGTTTTTGTGGCCTTGGATAGCGGACCCAGGGAGTTTGAAATTTGAAGAGCATGGGAGGAACTGAACTCGAAAACCTAGACGATCGGATGGATTTTGTGCTCGGGTCACGGGCCTTTTCAGTGGAAAATGGCAGGATGACAAAGTGGGCCACAGAATCAATGGGAATGAGCAATTTTTTACAAAGCCTTGGAGGCCATTCACAGTGAGACGGACCCAGGCACTGCCACGTGGTGGGAGACAAACCCCACATGCGCAGAGAGAAGGCAGGGGCGTGCAGTATAAAGGCCAAGCCTTTGGGCCTTTTGAGGTTGTGTGATGGAGTGTGGGGAGCGAGAGCTCCGCAAGCTCTTGGATATGGCGCAAGTGGTGGAGTTAGTTATGGGCACTACGTGTGGCATTTGGCGGCGCTGCATTAGTGCGCCCGCGCGGTTTTGGAGGAATGCCGGCGCAGTAGCGCGCCCGTGCGGCAGCGAGGTCTGGTCGCGACAGAGGACATGGCAAGCCCGATAGGGGGCAACTCCCGTGCCCCTTGTTGGGGCCCCGATGTTTTAAAGGAGAGAGAGGGAGCAATAGCGACATCGCTATTGCCTCCCCCCTCAGGTAAGGGGAAGGTCCCACAGTAGGGTAGGAGAGCTAGAGAGACAGAGAGAGAGAGAGAGAGAGAGAGAGAGAGAGAGAGAGAGAGAGAGAGAGAGAGAGAGAGAGAGAGAGAGAGAGAGACAAAGTCCGAGCTCGAGGGTGGCAAAGACCAAAGGAGCAAGGCCAAATGGGCCAAGCTAGGGAATGTCCGGACAAAGTGGAAGCCAAGGTCAAAAGAGGGCAAAAGAGGCGTTGGATAGAGGAAAGGGAGAGTCAAAGTAAAAAATGGCGCAGTGTAAGGTGGAGGCCATAAGGGTAAAAAAGGTGAAAGATAAAAAAATATAAAAATGCTAGGCGACAATAGCGACGTCGCTAATGCCCCCCCCCCCCCAAGTGCAAAAGAAAAGAAGAGAGCAGATGGAAAAAGGCGGTGCCCCCTTCCCAAGAGATACCAAAAAGGGTGCCACATGGACCAATTAGAGGGCAATTTCCCAAATTGAACCCCCCACCCTATAAAAGTCAAAAAATGATCAAATTAGGGGCTGCTTCTTAGCTTCTTCTTAGCTTTTTCTTGGCTTGTGGAGCCCGTTTGAAGCCTGCAAAGGGGAGCTGTTGGCCAGAGGAGTGTGCCTGTCAAGCCCTTTGCATTTTTCTTGTGGAAATGGCCATAGAGATGGCAGTGTGAGTTTGTACAGGTGTTGGGTGGAGTGTAATCGAGTCGTTGTTGTCTCCTGTGCTATTGTTTCCCCTTTCCCCCTTCTCTTTCTCTTGATTTCATCGTTCTCCTCGGTGCCGGTTGTGTGGAAGTGTGTGCCCCCCCCGGACCGACGGTGTTTTGAGTGAGAGAGTGAGATTGAGTTGTTGTTGTGTGTGTGTAAGGGTGAAGACAGGCCATGACAACAGGTGTATCTTGTGTGGTGGTTTTGTGGAGTGTGTGAGCAGTGTTAATCGAGCAGGCGGTGGTCTGCTAGTGTTATTTGTGTGTTGAAGGTGTTTTTTCGAGAGGATAGGGGTGCTGTGAATGCCCTGAGCTATAGAGAGGCCCTTGTGTTTGTGCCGGGCGTGTTCCCCCATTCCCCCTCTCCATCTTCTGGTGCCCCCACTGAGGAGTATTCTGATGCTCCTAGTTAAAGTTGAAGTGGTGATTTCGGTGATACCAAAGGTGCGGCCTTTGAAGAGCAGGTGCTGCTAGTGATGGCTTGGACGGGATTTCCCATTTTCACTGGGGTTGAAGATGCGGAAACATGGCTTCAAGACTACGGGTTGTTTGTGTTGGAAAGCGGTTTATCAAGAGAAGATGGTGCGGTACAGGTGTTCCCGCTCCTGGTTCGTGGTAAAGAAAAGCTATGGTTCGATAGCCTTGGTGAAGAAGGAAAAACAGATTGCGAAGCCCTGGAGGTGGCTTTTCGAAGCAGATTTGTAGCGGATGCGCAACTAGATGATGTAAAGCAGAAGCTAGACAGTTTGAAGCAAAGCTTGGAGGGAGATTTTCAAGCGTTCGAATAGGAGTTCGAAGCCCTATGGGGGAAGTTAATCAAGGTAACTGTTGCAGAAAATGCCAATTTTTTGAAATTGTGTAAGTTTATGGATTGCCTGCATGAGGAAGTCCGTGATAAGGTGGAAATAGATGGTCCAATGTCGTATGAGGAGGCGGTAGCTCTAGCGAGAGGGCGAACCAAAAAGATTTTGAAGAAGTGCGAGGCTAGGAGGTGTTTGCAAGGTGCAGTGGTGCCAAAGCAGTGCGAGGTGGTGGTAGCCGAGCCACAGGTGGTGCAAAGAGAAGTGCAAGTGCGAGAAGAACCAAGGGTTCTTTGGCTGCAAAGAGACAGGATGGTTCCTATGCCGAAGATGCCGGCTAGAGCGGTTCCCTTGTGGAGGAAGTGCAGGTGGTTCTAGAATGGACAAAGATTGAGCTGCCGAGTTCGAATGAAGCCTGTGAAGCTCCAATGAAGTGTGGTAACGAGCAAGGAGTGCGGTTTGCAGACGAGGTTGAAGCGGTGAAGCTAGAGGAGATTCTCGAGCTTGAAACCGAAGAGGAGGTTGAATCGAATGACAATAGCTCTATGGACGCAAATACGAGTTGGGAGACCGAGTCATCCCAATCCAGGTATGATGAGTTCGACCTCTTGCATGTAAGTGGAGAGGCAATGAATATGTGCGAGGAGCAGCATGAAGTGCAAGCCGAAGTACTTAGTGAAGACCGAGCGGAGCAATTTAGTCCTACATGTGGTGGAGAGCAGGTAAAGCTGGTGTGCAGTGCCATGCTAATGTCTATGTTGATGAAGATAGCGGTGGAATATGCCATAGTGGTGCAGCAGGTGCAAAGTTGTGCTAAAAGATGTGAAGCAGTTGTACGTATGGAAGGGGATGAGGCGAATGTGATAGAGAACGAGTTTCTCTCTTCCTTGGCAGAGCTTGAGGATGCAGTGGTAGAAGAGCAGGTAATTGCAATCAACAAGCAGGTGGTGCTTATTGACCTTGAAGGGCCAGTTGACAAGGAGGAGCTCGACGGTGCTGGAATTGAGTTCATGACGGGTGAGAAGGGCAAAGAGGAGTCAAAGTTAGAGGTGCTTCCTAAGCAGTTGGTGCCCTCTATGACAGGTGATGCGGATTCTAAGGCGGTGTCCAAGCTTTGTAAGGAGGTCTGTGAGTGGTGGTTGAAAGGAATGGTGATAAAGATAGCTGTGCAGTGTGCTGTTAAGCCGGTACAGGATCTGCTGGACGAGGATCTAGCTTTACATGGATGGGAGGGCGGGTCACATAGGTCGCGACTGTTGATTGAGCAGGATGGTGAGCACGAAGGTGATCTATTTGGTGTTCTTGAAGGTGCTTTGTTGCGAGTGGGAAGTTTGCTAAGGAGTACTTGGAGTGGTAGAAGCATGTGGATGGCAGTTTGGCTATGCAGTTGGGTATGTGCCTTGGTGTGGCACTATGCAAAGCTGTTGCAGGTGGATGGAGAAGACCAATGCAAAGTGTTTGACCCTGGTGGGTGATTACAGGTAAAGCAGGGGGTTGGGCAACCCGCATGAACCAAGATAGCGGGTAGCAGGTGCCAGTTTTGTACATATGGTGGGTGTTTTGCAGTGTACAGAGAGTTTGTTTTGGTGTGCAGTTTTCTAGTGCAATAAGGCCATGTGTGGTTGAACATAAATGTTCAACGAGGGGGTGGGAAATGATGGTGCAGCCAAAGTTGGAGATGGTCAAATGCCAGGCAAAGGCGGCAGCTGAGTGCAATGCAGAAGGCTAGGGCACGTACCAAAGCCCTAGGCAGCCCAAGGATAGTGGAGATGTATGTTCAAAGTGGTTTTCTAGGCCAAAGGTGTGCTACAAAGATCCAAGCAGTTTGGTGGCCTATTGTGCCCGAGATGTGGGTTTTATGTCCTAGAATGTAGTGATCAATGTGCTCTAGAAGCCGGTCCAGACGGGTTGTCAAACGGAGCCCCGGTGCTCTAGATATTGCAGTTTAAAGTTGAAGTGTGTAGCAGATCCCCGACGGACAGGGTAGCTGGGGACAGGTGGCCTGGGCTGATGTCAGTGTATATGTGTGTAGTGATCGAGTTGTGGAGCATGCCTGTCTTCTCCGATCGCGAATCGGAGCTCTGGATAGCAGTTGAAGATTTCCCGGGGGCCGGGTCTGAGCCCACTTGACCGCATTGGGAAATGTGCCATTTGGAGGTTTTTCGGCCTCGCCAAGGTTCTCAGTGGGAGTGTTTACCATGTGGAGCTAGCACAAGTTGACTACACGTCAATCGGATGCTCGGTTGGCCAAATACAGGAAGATGAAGTCGGAAGCCTTGGATAGTGAAAGGTTCGCAAATGATTTTTTTCGGGTTTTTGTGGCCTTGGATAGCGGACCCAGGGAGGTTGAAATTTGACGAGCATGGGAGGAATTGAAGCCAACAACCTAGACGATCGGATGGAGTTTGTGCTCAGGTCACGGGCCTTTTCAGTGGAAAATGGCAGGATGATAAAGTGGGCCACAGAATCAATAGGAATGAGCATTGTTTTACAAAGCCTTGGAGGCCATTCATAGTGAAACGGACCCACGCACTGCCACGTGGCGGGAGACAAACCCCACATGCGCAGAGAGAAGGCAGGGGCGCACAGTATAAAGGCCAGGCCGTTCGGCCTTTTGAGGTTGTGTGATGGAGTGTGGGGAGCGAGAGCTCCGCAAGCTCTTGGATATGGCGCAGGCGGTGGCGTCCGTTCTGGGCGCTGCGTGTGGCATCCGGCCGCGCTGCATTGGTGCGCCCGCACGGTTTTAGAGGAATGCGGGCACAGTAGCGCGCCCGTGCGGCAGTGAGGTCTGGTCGCGACAGAGGTGACGTGGCAAGCCCGATAGGGGGAAACTCCCGTTCCCCTTGTTGGGGCCCCGATGTTTTAAAGGAGAGAGAGGGAGCAATAGCGACATCGCTATTGCCTCCCCCCCTCAGGTAAGGGGAAGGTCCCACAGCAGGGTAGGCGAGCTAGAGAGAGAGAGAGAGAGAGAGAGAGAGAGAGAGAGAGAGAGAGAGAGAGAGAGAGAGAGAGAGAGAGAGAGAGAGAGAGAGAGAGAGAGAGAGAGAGAGAGAGAGAAAGTCCGAGCTCGAGGGCGGCAAAGACCAAAGGAGCAAGGCCAAATGGGCCAAGCTAGGGAATGTCCGGACAAAGTGGAAGCCAAGGTCAAAAGAGGGCAAAAGAGGAGTTGGATAGAGGAAAGGGAGAGTCAAAGTAAAAAATGGAGCAGTGTAAGGTGAAGGCCATAAGGGTAAAGAAGGTGAAAGATTAAAAAATATAAAAATGCTAGGGGGCAATAGCGACGTCGCTAATGCCCCCCCCCCCCCCCCCCCAAGTGCAAAAGAGAAGAAGAGAGCAGATGGAAAAAGGCGGTGCCCCCTTCCCAAGAGATACCAAAAAAGGGTGCCACATGGACCAATTAGAGGGCAATTTCCCAAATTGAACCCCCCACCCTATAAAAGTAAAAAAATGATCAAATTAGGGGCTTCTTCTTAGCTTTTTCTTGGCTTGTGGAGCTCGTTTGAAGCCTGCAAAGGGAAGCTGTTGGACAGAGGAGTGTGCCTGTCAAGCCCTTTGCATTTTTCTTGTGTAAATGGCCATAAAGATGGCAGTGTGAGTTTGTACAGGTGTTGGGTGGAGTGTAATCGAGTCGTTGTTGTCTCCCGTGCTATTGTTTCCCCTTTCCCCCTTCTCTTTCTCTTGATTTCATGGTTCTCCTCGATGTCGGTTGTGTGGAAGTGTGTGCCCCCCCGGACCGACGGTGTTTTGAGTGAGAGAGTGAGATTGAGTTGTTGTGTGTGTGTGTAAGGGTGGAGACAGGCCATGGCAACAGGTGTATCTTGTGTGGTGGTTTTGTTGAGTGTGTGAGAAGTGTTAATCGAGCAGGCGGTGGTCTGCTAGTGTGAGTTGTGTGTTGAAGGTGTTTTTCCGAGAGGATAGGGGTGTTGTGAATGCCCTGAGCTATAGAGAGGCCCTTGTGTTTGTGCCGGGTGTATTCTGCCATTCCCCCTCTCCAACGGGATACTCTTTGACAAATCAAACATTCTGAAACAATTTTTGTGATATCGTGCTTTATTCCAAGCCAAAAAAAATGATCTTGACATGTGGATTGAATTCCTTGATGACCCATATATGGTGGTGCATGCATTTCAGTCATTTCTAGTTCCTTAAAGGGTGTTGTGATGCATAGCTTTTGCTGAAAATAAATATAACCATATGCCAAGGTGTAGTATTCATAGGGAAGACCATTATTGTGAGTTATTTAAATCCAATCACGTGAGAAATGTGGATCTTGAGCATATGTGTTAGGCATAGAATGAAATGATTGCACATCACTCACATAAATATGATTCAAATAAGCATGCTTGATTTTATCAAAGACACATGAACGAGTAATAGAAAGAACATTCACTTCAGGTTTTCTACTTAATGCGTATGCTACTACATTCGCTTTACTTGGTTGGTATTGTATCATGGGATGGAAATTTTGAATGAAACTGGCCCATTTGATATGATGGTCAAAAATGGTGGATTGAGTCAGAAGATGTTTAATGGCCTGTTGGTCAGTCTTCATTAGAACTTCAGAGCCCATAAGATAGTGTTTCCAAATGTCTAGAGCATGGACTACGATTAGCAAGTTTTTATCATATGTGCTATATTTGGTTTCAGATGGTGTGAGTTTTTGACTTTCAAAGGCAAGTGGGTGATCATTTTGCATTAAGACTGCGCCTAAGCCTGAGCCACTCACGTCTATAACAACTGCAAAGAAGGATTGTGTGAAGTTGGGCAATTGTAGGATGGGGGCATGTGTCAGGAGATATTTGAGAGTGTCAAATGATTTTTGTTGTGTGGGACCCCAATTGAGTGGTATTATTCTTGACAAATTAAAGTGGTCATCGGTGATGCAATGTGTGAGAAGTTTTTGACAAATTTACAATAAAAACCTGCTAAACCTAGAAAGGATTTGATGTCATGTATGGATTTGGGGGTAGGCCATGTTTTAATAGTGTCAATCTTTTGAGGGTAAACAGATATGCCTGTTTCTGAGACTATGTGGCCTAAATAATCAATGTGTGTTTGAAAAAAATGTACTTTTGTTAGGATTTGCAAACAATTGGTGCTCACGCAATACCTCAAAGACAATATGCAGGTGATTTTTGTGCTCATGCTCATTACGACTAAAAATCAAAATTTCATCAAAGAACACAGTCTTGATAATCAAGAAAGATTTTGTTCATCATCCTAGCAAATGTGGCAGGTGCATTTGTGAGATCAAACGGTAAAACAATAAACTCATAATGACCAGACTGGGTACAAATGCAGTTTTAAAAATGTTATTGGGGTGCATACGGATCATATTATCTTGATTTTAAGTCAATTTTGCTCCTCGTAAGAGATCCAAGAGTTCGTCTATACGTGGGATGGGATGGTGGTTTTTGAAAGTGACCTTGTTTAACGCGCAATAGTCTATGCACATGCGAAAGGTGTTGTTTTTCTTTTGGACTAAAAGAACTAGGGCACCAAAAGGGGATGCACTGGGACGTATGAGGCCCTTGTCTAGGAGTTCGGTGGTTTGTTTCTGGATTTCTTGCTAGTGCAAGAGACTATGTCTATATGGTGCTCTGTGTGGAGGTTGTGAGCTTGGAAAATTTTCAATTTGGTGATCTAATTCACCTTGAGAGGGTGGAAGGGAAGGGGGGTAATCATCCACAAAGCAATCGTTATACTATGAGAGGAAATCATTATGTGTGTGAGAGATAGACGATTGTGTGTGCTCCACTTCAGTAACAAATATCATGTATGCCTTGTCATCTTTTTGTAGTGCACGTTTTGCTTGTCTGTGCGATATCAACGGGAACATAGCAAGTGATGCATCAGTAGTAGACAGTGAAATAGATTTTCCATTGAAAGTAAAATTCATTGTGTGTGTGATAATCAATTTGTGGATTATGTTGGTGACAAAAAGGCATGGCCAAAACAATATTGATGGATTGCAATGGTGAAATTAAAAAATCACGTTGTTGTGTGTAATCACCAATAGTAATTGCGGGAGATTTAATTTTATGTGTGCCATTGTACCTAGTTCCTTGAAAAGCACATTTGACTTTGTAGGCAGATGGTGTGGTGGTTAAATTCAATTTTCTAATTAATTTTTCAAAAATAAAATTGTGTGAACTACCCACATCGTCTAAAATAGACACACTTGAAACTTAAATTTTCCCTGACTAACGGAGCAAGGCATGAATTGGAATTGGCTTACCTGGTACATGAGGTGGTGTTGCAACTGTCTAATCATCCATGTCATCATCCAGGGATCCTAATTCATCTTGAATGTTGTGTATGTGAGCTGTGGGTGGGCGAGGTCGGGGCGGACGGGGTTGTTGGTGTAGTTGGCTTCAACATGGCCGTATTGGCGGCACTTGAATCACCAAACACCATTACAACGTGCAAGGGGGTGGGGATGATAATGTGTGTTTGAATTTTGAGGTGCAGTGCTTGTGCGTGGAATGGATGTGTTGTGTATTAGGGGATGATTATTTTGGTGACGACGAGGAAAAGGGGGTAGACGGTTTTGTGTGTAATTATTTTTGCGAGGGTTTGAAGTATACCTGTAGAAATTATCACCATTGCAATTGCGATTTCGGTTTCGGTTTTTGTTACCACTACAAGAGGTTGTGTGCACTTATGACGTTGTTAGCGACGAAAATACATTGGGTTTTTTTACTCCCCGGCATCGCTATGACCGTCGCTAATAGCATCAATATGGGAACATCACTATAACGGTCGCTATATGCGTCGCTATATAGCGACACCTATAGAGATGATCATAGCGACGTTTACAAGCCACCTATAGTGACGTTTATAGCGATGTTGCAGAGCCTTATATAGCGACGGTCATAGCGACACCTAAGAGAAACAAATTTTGGTGGCAGGGCATTGAATGCCTTGCTACCCATCAACCATATTGAATGTTTCAATAATTGAGTAAACCTAAATGAATCCAAGATAAGCCCAGATTCACCTTTGAAAGAAAGTGCAAGCTTAGATAGAGATCCAAAGTAGTCACCCACAAGACAATATAACAATTAAGTCCATCATCCATAGTATTGTTTGCAGAATAAAGATACAAAACTGACAAAAGTAAATTGATGAAAGTAAATCAATGAAAATTGTACACATCATATGCAGAATTGTTAAACTTTGCAAATGTAATAGTTACAACACCATTGTCATTATTGAAAAAATATACATGGTTTTCAAATCATGATACATATGCTATGACAAAAGGAAACTAATACTATCTAGATACAGCTAGACTGACATCGTCTAATCAAACGTCTCATCGCATCCAAGCGGCGTATCTGTCGGATTTTGCAAAAAAAAAACAATAAGACAGCTTTTTGTAAGTATAAACATATAATTTCTAAAACAATACAACAAATAGAAAAGAGTAAACCCTAATACTAACCATGTTGCCGCGATAACTCAGAATGTCCATCAGGGCGTTTAAGCCCTTCCTGCCTGCGTACTCGCGTCGTACGGTGTGGGGTCACGACCTGTCATCGATCACTGTCATAACATACAAAGAATCCATTATGTTAGAATTTAAAAACCCCTAAACCCTAAACTATCAAACCTAAAGAGCAATGCAAAAACACTTACAAAATCGGCCTCAAATAATGCCCACCCGCCGCTCCCCAAGTGGTGCGAGCTCCCTGCCTCTACTCGCGCTCTGGCTACCTCCTTTTGTTGCTTCCACTTGTCGGGATTCTCGTGCGCTGCTTTCTTTGCATTCTTCCAATCTTCTTTGGCTAGCCAATCTGGTATGTTCCACCCATTATTAATTGCTTTTTGCACTTCGGAACGCTTGTGCTTGCAGTATTCGCGCATTCAAACCTTCATCATGTCTTCATTGAAGCGGTCATCCCGTGTTGAAATGGGAAACTCGTCATGCAGCATGCGGATAACTCTGTCTTTTAAATCACTTGGTACTTCACTCTAGGTGTTTAGTATGTAGTGTCTAAACACCTGAGAGCGAAGACCGCGCATGCGCGAGATCACCTTCTTCCCTTCATCATCCAAGATGATGTCGTCGCAGAAGTCAACAGAGTAAGGCAAGCCCTCTTGTCGGTGATGCATGAACCTGGGTGTCCTGACAGGGGTCTCTAGCGGCATGTCAACGGGGGTACAGACGTCAGGTGTCTCTGCTGGAGTCTGGTCCCCGAAGCGAGGAGTGTTGACTGGAGTGACTCCTGAGGAGTAGCTAGTAGTGTGTAGCCGCTAGGAACGGCCGTCAGCGGTGCAAAACCTGGTGTAGATGGCGATGCCGTGGCTGGTGTGGGGGCGGGCGAAGAAGGGGAGGGTAAAGATCCTCGTCGAACACGAGGTGGTGTTGAGGCATTGACGGATTATGGCGGCATCCCCACAACAACTGCTACCGCCACCACTAGAGCACCGGTGCCTAGACAAGTGTGAAGATCATCTCGTCGATACCGAAGCTTCGGAGCGCGTTGAATGCTCCGAAACAGAGGGAGACGTGAAAGAAGTAGGAACGCGTGATGGTGTTGGGAGCGATGACGCTCCACGTACCATTGTCTCTGCTCGAGGTGACAAAGAAGAAAGAAACTCCTCATCATCCATACCTGCATTAAACACATGAACAATTAAACTTAATATTGAATGAATGGAAAAGAAAACATGGACAAGTAGAGAGAGAGAGAGAGAGGGGGGGGGGATTCCTGTGTAGAGAGATTTCGTTGAATTTTTGTGAATTTGTAAAAGCATTGCACTCCGTGTGCGATGGAGACTGAAGCTGCATCGCAAAGGTCTGCTCATAGAAGTTGCTTGCCCCACCAATAAATCTAATTGATCGGGTGAAAGAAATGTTGAGAATCAGTAGTAGTGCTTCTTAGTGTCTCTTTCACCAGATCAACTAGGTCTAGCGGTGGGACGAGTAGCATCTATATTGAGTAGACCAGCTTCGCGATTGCAGCTTCAGTCTCCATCCCACTCGGAGCGCAGTGCTCATCGTCCCTACTTGTGAGAGCATACCTACAGCATACTTACCTGGAGTGGATGCAAAGACCATTAGATACAATGACACAATGATGCATATAGATAGAAATGGACAAAAAACCATGTGAATACAATATACATTATAAAACGGAGCTAAATTGTTCAAATACAATATTTATGGCTTTAAGAGGTCTCTCTCTCATCCTCGCAAAGCTCAGCATAACTTCCTATATCTATATAGCGCTCTCCGTTTAAACAGGTGTCCTTCGTTTCATTCTGTAGATCCTCTGCATGCACCCCATAGAGATTAGTAGCTTGATGCTCGTCTAGCACCACCTCAACGACTTCTGACTGAGCATCTTCTCTTATCTCCTCCATTGATTCCGTTGTGGTTGGCACATGGTAGCCTTCATACATCCGTGCACTACGAGGGGCTACCTCTATGACGTACCACCAGTTTGATGCTGACTTTGGATGTAACATTTAATGGCCAATAACTTGTGTGTAGCGGAAATTAGCATGAACATAGTGGGCATTTCATTAGAATAGATTCCTAATGAGAATTACAAGAGTGCTTGGGTGGAGAGAGCAACAAAAAGCATAACACCTAGTTAGATAGCATCAACAATACTTTCAAAAGAGAGAGAAATTAAGCTATTGACAACAGTTGAGGACCGGATTTGCATGGAGCCGGTCCCCCCTCCAAAAGGCTTTGTATTATGGTTTCTCCCATCAAGAGAGACATTGTACAATACAATTCTTTGTGTTCCTTCAAGACTAGCTAGTGCAATGAAGATGAAAGCTTCATGCAGCAAGAAAAACACTCAGCAAACACAACTTTAATTATCCCCGGTCTCAGACCCAAGACCTCGCACACCTTCGAAGATGGTGAGAGCTAGCAGGGTATGAGAGTAGATTGAGAGGAAGAAGGAGTATCTTACGAGAAAGATGTACATCTCCTCACATAATCACTCATATTAGCATAGCTTTAGTTTAGTAATTAGCTTGATAGAGGAGATGAGCATGCATTGAAGCTTGGCTCTTGGTTGGATTTGCATCCACACGCCAAGAGTGTGTCGATGTAGGCTTCTATCTCACAAGCTTGGAGTAGGTGATGAGCTCTCCATTAAAGCTTGGGAAGAGATAGTCTTCTCTTTCTTCACACATGAGATTGTGTGAGTGTGTGTGTGATAATGCCTTCAAAAATCAGCCCCCTCTCTCTCTTGGGCGAGCCCTCTTGCTATATGCTCTTGCAGGCTCCCCATTGGACCTCCCCAAGTCAAGCCAATGGCTATTAAGCAGCATAAGTGATAGCCTTCTGACATGTGTCCCCCTTTCCCCTTTTGTGAGAGCTTAATCAATTAAACTTAATTGATTCAAATGAATTAAATCCCCATTGGACCTTTCCCCATTCTGACCAATAGGAATTAAGTAGCCCATTGGGCTGCTCAATTCCTATTGGACCCCTTCACGGGCTGTCCAATAATCATCCAGGAGACTTAATTTTCATTGGTTCTTTTTATTAAGTGTTTTTTTAATTAATTACACTAGATTTACTCTAGCCTAATTCTCATTGGTCCACCTCTAAGGCCATCCAATAGGAATTGAGTACACCTTGTGGGCATCTGGCCTAGGGAGCTGACATGTATCCCTCATTCCCTTTGTGTAAAGGGAACTTGTGTGTGTGTGTGTGGCTTTCTCTCTCATCCCCTAGAAGAAAGGCTCGCCCCCTCCCATGTAGGGATATGCAAAGACTTTTTTTTACACACACAAAGCATCCAATTCCCCTAGGGTTGACCTTTGGACATAACCTTTGAATTTTGGAACCTTAGCATTTTGGAAGTCTTAATGGGCTGAACCTTAGGGTCTTTTTAGCCCATTGTTGCACATGGATCTTTTGCAGATGGCCCCCCTTTTGGATCCCTATTTTCCCTCCTTTGGATCCCTACTGTGGCCGGTCTGCTAGCTTAACCAATATTCTAGCTTTTTCTCCCCTGGCACTTCCCCACATTAAATGATCAGTTTAATATGAGAAAATCATTTAGGAGAATTAGATATTGATTATTATGACATTACCTATCTCTTGAAATCATAGTCGTCCTCGACTATGGTGTAGAGAAGATAAAGCATATTCATGAGTCCTTTTCTTAGCGGGTAGAGGATCCCTATGTTACCCTACGACATCATTCCACAATGGATGACTAGTCCATTCGGTGCTTGAGAGCCTGACGCCGCCGCAAGCATGTCTGCACATTAGTCCTATCAGTCTTCCATAGTAGAGTGACAAGCTCTACTTGGTGTTTGGGAGACATCGTCTCCAAACACTTGATCTAAGCATGCATACTACTTCATTTTTGTGCACAATAAAGAGAAAGAGAGTCTTATAAGACAAAAAACTTTGTTCATTTTGTACATTTGCTTACTCTTGGGAAGCATTGTAAGCATTGACAAGGTTTAGGTTATCCTTTAATTGTATGCCTTGCATCCATCTAGAATCTTCAAAAGGATAATTCTTAAACTGAATAAGATATCGTCGGATAGTCTTACCGCCTCTTAATACCTTGTCTTCATGTCGGAGAATTGACTCGGGCTGTAGCACCTCCTCTTGGTCCTCGATCTCTGGTGGGTCTTCAATAGTTGGTTCTTGATGTGTCTCTCCTTTGTAAGGCTTTAATAGGCTCACATGGAAAGCATTGTGTATGAGCCAATGATTGGGAAACTTGAGTTGATAGGCCATCTCATTGATTGGCCTAAGAATCTGGAAGGGACCATAGTACCTTTTTGCTAGTTTAGCATAGTACTTTTGGTGGCCTGTAGGATTCTTGCCCGTCGTGTGCCTTAATCTAGCCTTGGGAAACTTTAACAAGACCCAATCGTTTTCTTTAAAGGCTTGGGCTCTTCTGTGCTTGTCAGCAGCAGCCTTTTGCCTTTGCTGTGAGATAGAGATAGCATCCTTAATCTTTTGAAAAGATTCTTATAGGTCTCCTATACTCATATGCAGCGAAGATCTTCCCATGTACCTTAAGTAGCAAGGGACTTTTTGATCTTCCCTCAATTACCTCGAAAGGTGCTTTTCCCGTGGAAGTATGTACAGTGTTATTGTAAACATACTCCACTAAGGGTAAGTACTTCTCCCATTGGGATCTTTGATCTACTTCCGTTACATAGGCTTTTAGTAGATCGAGAATTGTTAGGTTAGCTATTTCACTTTGGCCATCCGTTTGTGGATGATAGGCCGAAGAGAAGTTTAGCCTTGTTCCTAAATTCTCAAAGAGACCCTTCCAGAAATTACCGGTCATTCTAGGATCTCTATCCGACACTATAGACATTGGCAAGCCATGGTACTTGAGAATTTGTGAAATGAAGAGGGTTGCCATTTGATGGGCTTTGGTAGTCTTTTTGACAGGTATAAAATGAGCTTGTTTACTGAACCTGTCTACTATCGTCCATATTCCCGTATTCCCATGGATAGACTTAGGCAATCCAAAGATAAAATCCATGGATATGCTCTCCCATGGTGAATTAGGAATTGGCAAGGGTTGAAGCAATCCAAGTTGCTTCCCTCTATCAAATTTTGTCTTTTGGCATACCACACATTTAGAAACATACTCTTGTATGTTCACATTCATGGTAGGCTAATAGAAATATGTTTCAATTCCCTTTAAGGTAGACTGAATCCCCCTATGCCCCGCATAAGATGGAGCATGAGATTCATACATTACTTTCTCACGTAGTGAATTAGTAACACATAGTCTATTGCCATAGAGAAGATAACCATCTTGTAAAGTAAATGGTTCTTCTTTCTTCCCTAATGCAAGGGCTGAAATCACATCTCTAAAATCGGGATCAATAGCGTACTCATCTATCATTGAAGATAGATCATTGTGAGTGGCTATGGAAACCGCATTCACTCTCAATCGTCTTGAGAGTGCATCAGCTACTTGATTATGCTTGCCAGCAATGTGAGCGATATGAAAATGAAATTGAGAAAGGAAATTTGTCCACCTCATTTGTTTGTCGGAGAGCTTGGTCTACATCATGAAGTACTTGAGACTTTGGTGATCCATTCGCAGAATGAAAGGAGTTCCCAATAAATAGTGCTTCCATGAGTCTAAGGCATGTAGAACTGCAAGGAGTTCCTTTTCGTATATGCCTAGAGCTTGCTCAACAGGGTTGAGCCTTCGACTCTCATAGCCTATGGGGTGCCCTTCTTTGGAGAAAAACAGCTCCAAGGCAATCACCACAAGCATCACATTGGACCTCAAATGGTTTTGAGAGATCCGGTAGTGTAAGCACAGGTTGAGAGATAAGCTTCTCTTTAAGCTTTTTGAAAGCATTGTTCTCCTTAACAGACCATGTATACCTAACGATTTTCTTTGTTAGGTCATGTAATGGTCCCGCAATTTGTGAGAACTTTTCTATGAAGCGTCTATAGTATGCACACATACCTATAAAGCTTCTTAGTTCATGAAGATTCCTTGGTTTAGGCCATCCTTTTATTACCTCTAGCTTTGATGGATCCATTTGGATGCCATCTTGAGAGATAATATGACCTAAATACTAAATCTCTTGCAAGAAAAATTCACTTTTCTTTCGATTAACATAAAGTTTATTCTCTCTCAAAACTTGAAATATTACCTAGAGGTGTTGCTTGTATTCGTCTAATGAATTAGAGTAGATGATAATATCATCAAAGAACACTCCAGTGAAGGTTCGATGAGGCCTTAACAGCTTCTCCATCAAGCGGTTGAATGTGGCTAGTGCATTGGTCAAGCCAAAAGGCATGACAATGTATTCATAAAGACCAAATGTGGTGCGAAATGCGGTCTTTACAATGTCTTGATCAACTATCCTTATTTGATGATAGCCACTTTTTAGGTCAATCCTACTGAAGTAGGTCGATCCTTGTAGCTTATCAAATAGGTCCTCTACCCGTGGAACGGGAAACCTATTTTTGATAGTGATCCTATTTAGTGCTCTATAGTCAACACACATACGATATGTGCCGTCTTTCTTTTGCACTAATAGCACAGGTGAGAAAAATGGAGATGAGCTAGGCCTAACCATGCCCTTCTCAACTAACTCATGCACTTGCCGCATAATCTCCTCTTGTTGAGCTTGAGAAACTCTATAAGGAGGTTTATTAGGCGGTGAACTTCCTGAAAGAAGTTCAATTGCATGGTCATCATTACCTCGTTTAGGAGGTAGCTCACAAGGGATGTCCTCAATAAAAACATCTTGAAACCCCTTGAGAAAATTGGATGGGTCTAATTCCTTTTGGTTGTTTTTATTTTCTTTTGTTAAAGCATTAGGTTCATTTTGAGAATCTTTAACAAAAATCATGTACATGGAAATAGAGCTCTTTATTGACTTGTTGAAAGCTGGTGTATGTACAATGGGGATAGTGTTACCCATTTCCTTAGCATCTATATACATGTCTTTTTCCCTGAACTTAAAGGAGATTCTCCTTTCAGGAAATTTAACATCAGCAGCCAGGCGGTCAAACCATGGTGCCCCTAGGATTACATCCTCATGCTTGAGAGGAGAAATAAAGAAGTCCTCTTTGTCCACATAGCCTTGGACATGAAGCCTCAATTTCCCGATTAAGGGAGTGACTGAAGCTTCTTGCCCCTTGAAGGCACAGTCTGCGGGTAGGACATCTCCCATCTCGTAGGATTGTATGCCTAACTTGGTAGCCAACTCTATAGATATAAAATTGTGAGTAGAACCAGGGTCAAAGAGAATAAAAGCATCATGTTCTCTTACCTTTCCCCAAGCATGGCATAGAGGAGATCCTTTGTGGTGAGTTTGGTGAGTCTCCTCCTCTTGGATTTCAACCAAGGAAGCTCTAGGAGGATCTTGTGAGTTGTTCTTTTTGGGACAAGCACGGTACGCATGCCCTTGTTCACCGCACTTGAAACACCGGTTATCCTTGTGATAACGCTCAAGCTCTTCAGGAGAGAGTTTTTTCTTACCTTTGTAAACTCCCTTCTCTTTAGCTTTGTTGGAGTTGCCCTTAGGAGACTTTTGGACATTGTCCTTCTCCTTAGGCTCATTGGAACCCTTGTTTTCCGGGGGCTTATTATTTCTTTTAGCCCCCATTTGGAAATTGATTCGTGAGGCCACCATAGTATGGTGTATTACCGCCGATATGGTACGTGGCCTTTGGGAGTTGACATACTCCGCCATTTTTTCGGTTAAGCCCGCACAAAATTGTTGCTTTTGCTCTCCAAAATCCAAATTTTTAAAGACAGTGGCTTTGAGTTGTAGGTCCCAAAACTTGTCTACATATTTTTGGATGGATTCATTGGGAGAGAGTTTTAAGCTTCACCATTCGGTGAGTACTTTGTCTTTGGCATCGGTGGCCCAAAACTGCTTCATAATGGAAGCTCTTAAAGCTTTCCATGTTCATGGAGCTTCACCGTTGGCTCGTAGGCTAGACCACCATTGCCTGGCGGACTTTTGAAAGTGCATAGCTACATGGCGTAGCTTAGAGGACTCCGTGAAGCCCTCATCTCCAAACGCCGCATCAAATTGCTGGATAAAGGCCAAGACTTTGTCCGTAGCACCAAAGGTGCCATCATAGGTAAGGAAAGAGATTCTTTTCCCTCCCTCTTTGAACTTCTTCAGCTTGTATGACCTCTTCCATGCGGCATAGGATTTCCTATGGCCTCTTCTTTTTGATGGTTCAAAGGTTGCACCATCACTTTCTTCAGAAGGTGTCTTGATCTTCGTTGTCTTTACCATCACTTTCATAACAGGAAGAGGATGATGAAGATGGAAAAGAGGGTGTCCTCTTTCTCGCCTTTTTATTCTCTTGCTTTTTATCATCCCTCTTTGAATTATGGCGTGGAGAAGAGTGTGATGGTCTTCTCCGCTTTGGTGGTGATGGAGAGCGTTTAGCCCGCCGTCTTCGTGGAGCCATCTCCGCCGAGGTGGCGGGAGACTCATTTCTTTCTCGTTCCTTCAGTGGAGGCTCTTGAGTTCTTCTTTGGGAAGGAGATGCATCATCAAGAAGTAAATTCTTGATCCCTTCGTATGGATTCTCTTCTTCTTCCCGAATCGGAGAGAGACCTCTTTTGGAAGTCTCACAAGGAGGCTTCCTAGGTGTTCTCTCGTCATGGTGATGAGCTTGGAGAATCTCGTGAGCACGGAGCTGCCGTTGCACTTCACTTTGGAGAGTTGGATTGCCCATGGCTTGTTGAAGCCTAGAAACAAGATAGTTAACAAGCATTGAAGCATCATTAGTAGCTTGCTCATGTGAGCAACATCAAAGTTATCAACATTGATTTCACTCTCTTTACTATTGTCAGCCATTCTAACAACTTTTAGGTGTAAACTTTTTAGGTGTACTTTGGCACTTCAAGCCCTAGTTGCTACTCCTCTTTACCCCTTTATAAAAAGCACTCAAGCTACTGTACCCGTGGCTCGAATACCATTAATTGCAAGGAATAGAAGAGAGGGTCTTTCGACACCAAAACAGCACCAGCTCCTGTCAAGCTTCTAATAGCTCAATAGTGGTTAAGCCGTAGGCAAGCCCCGTAGGACTCCACTATTAACACCATAGCTCTCAACGGTGATGCCCCGTTAACTGCACAAAGGCAGGCGCACTGCAAGGCTGAAAAATCCCTATTCGACTTACTCACAGGCAATTAATAATACCAACCATTTATAGCTAGCTTGAGGACCTCCCTTCTTGAGCAAGAAAAGAGAAACCTTGTGCTCTGATACCAATGTAACATTTAATGGCCTAATTGAAGGAGTACGAGCGGAAGTGCGACGCGAGAGAGAGTGCGAGAAGAAGAGCACGATGATATGGTGAACTCACTCTGCTGTAATGTGTAGAGCATAGTGAGTTCTTATTAGGTTTTTACAAAAGAATATGTGTACATACCTGGCGGCCCGCCCGCTTACCTGGGCGACCACATTGGGCTTTATACCCCAACAACCTCCCACTTAAAGTCCAATGTGGTACTTTAAGTGTGAGATGTAGAGAAGTGATGTACTACCCTACACCTAACTGCTTGCGAAAATGCGCAAAGCTCTCTGAGGGAAGTCCTTTTGTAAGTAGATCAACAGGATTTTCTGTGGTGTGAAATTTGACAAGCTGAAGTTGCTTATCCTCGAGCATTTCCCTGATGAAATGATACTTCACATCCACATGCTTTGTCTTTGAGTGATAAACTGGATTGCGAGCCAATAGTATAGCACTTTGACTATCACAATATAACACAGGCATCTCTTCTTTGATTCCCAAATTTGTTACTAGTCGATTAAGCCAAATTGATTCTTTGCATGCCTCTGATGCTGCAACATATTCAGCCTCTGTAGTAGACTGAGTAACACAATCTTGTAATCTAGAACGCCATGATACTGCTCCACCAGCCAATGTAAAGACATACCCTGACGTAGAACTTCAGTTTTCTAAGTCACGTGCATAATCTGAGTGTGTAAAACCCTTTACACTTAGCTCCTGACTCACATAGCATATACGCATACTCTTTGTAGCTTTCAGGTATCTCCATATTCCTTTCACTTCCTCCCAATGTTTCTTGCCTGGGTTTGACATGTATCGACTTACTACTCCCACTGCAAACGCAATGTCTGGGCGAGTAGCAATCATTGCATACATCAAACTACCCACTGCAGACGCATATGGAATCTTATCCATTTCAGTCTGTTCTTCCTCAGACACAGGACAATCTTGTTTGCTAAGTTTCACATATGGTGGCAATGGAACACTTAGTGCCTTTCCCATCTCCATATTGAAACGTTGCAAAACCTTGTCAATATACTCTGTTTGAGATAACCAAATCAACTTCTTTTATCTGTCTCTCTCAATGCGCATACCAAGTATATGACTTGCCTCACCCATGTCTTTCATGTCAAACGATTTTGCCATCTTTGACTTCAAAGCTGAAATTTCTTCCAAGTACTTGCCAACAATCAACATGTCATCCACATACAAAATAAGGATCAGCCAACTACCATCCTTAGCCTTCTTTGTATATAGACAGTGATCTAACTCACTACGCTTGTAGCCTTGAGAAAGCATAAACTTGTGGAATTTATGGTACCATGCCCTCAGTGATTGTTTTAAGCCATAAAGACTCTTTAACAACTGGCATACCCAATCTTCCTTGCCTTTCTCAACAAACCCTTCTAGCTGCTGCATGTAAATTTCCACATCTAAATCACCATGCAAGAACGCTGTCTTGACATCCATTTGGTGCAACACCAAATTTAATATGGCAACCAATGCAAGAAAGCATCTCAATGTAGTCATCTTGACCACCGGGAAGAAGACTTCATCAAAGTCAATGCCTTGTTCTTGCTTAAAGCCCTTGGCAACAAGCCTTGCTTTGTACTTTGGCTGACTATCATGAGCGGTGATCTTATTCCTGTAAACCCATTTACAAGGTAGAGCCTTTTTGCCCTGTGGTAATTTAACTAGCTTCCATGTCTTGTTTTTATGCAGAGCTGTCATCTCTGACTGCATGGCCAATTGCCAATTCCCGGAGTCCTTCATTTGCACTGCTTTCTTGTAACATGAAGGCTCATTGCAATCAGTCAACATGACATAATTCATAGATGGAACAAACCTATCAGGAGGTCGCGTGACATGTCCAGATCTACGCACAATAGGTGGCTCAGGCTCAGCCACAACCTGTGGTTCCACTCTATCCTGTCCTTGCTCCTCTTGAGCCCTGACATTTTGTCTTACACGTGCATGTCCATCTTCTTGGAAGACAACTCTTCTAATCTCCTCAAACCTCTCTGGTTTAGAATGATATTTGGATTCATTAAAGTGAACATCATTGCTGCGTACAACCTTTCTAGATTCGGGATCCCAAAGTCTGTACCCCATCTCACCAGAATTACCATAGCCTAGAAAGATGCACTTTCTACTCTTTGGCTGAAGTTTGTTCCTAAATTCCTTTGGAACGTGAGTATATGCCTCACAGCCAAAGACTCTGAGATGCTTGTATGAGGGCATTTTGCCTGACCATACCATCTCTGCCACTGAATCCTTCTGCAAAACCTTGCTAGGAGATCTATTTACAAGATGAACAGTTGTTGATACAGCTTCAGCCCAAAACCCATTTGGCAGCTGTGCATTAGACAACATACTTTTGACCTTCTCTTGTATGGTCCTATTCATCCTCTCAGCAACACCATTTTGAGGAGGATTGTAAGGAGCAGTAAGTTCACGTTTTATACCTTTTGACTCACAAAAGTCCTAAAACGCCTTTGAAACATACTCTCCACCATTGTCAGTGCGTAAGCATTTAAGCTTCTTGCCACTCTGATTCTCCACAAGTGTCACAAACGTTTTGAAAACACTAAACGCTTCATCCTTGTGCTTGAGAAAGTAAACCCATACTTTCCTCGAGTAATCATCTATAAATGTCATAAACTAAGAAGCTCCCCCTACAGATAGGTTAGGCATAGGTCCACACAAATTACTATGAACAAGTGCCAACTGTGTATCTCTTCTACTGCTTCTATGCTTATGTGGCTACTATGTTTGCTTACCATACAGACAATGTTCACAGAATTCAAAATGATTAAATGAAAAGCCAAGAAAATAACCAGAACGAGACAAGATTTCCATTCCCTTCTTGGACATATGTCCTAACCGGCTATGCCACAAAGAAACGTTCGGCTGCTTGGTTACATTGATTACATTTTTAGAGACATTTGATACATAAGTCATGTAAAGTCCTCCAGACTTTACTCCATGTGCTACTGTCATAGAACCCTTGGATATCTTCCACATGTTCTGTCCAAAAGTGGTGACGTAGCCAGCATCATCAAGTAAACCTGTGCTGATCAAGCTCTTTGTAATTGCGGGAACATGTCTCACATTCTTCAGCATGAAAGAACAGCCATTCTGAAACTTCAATTGAACATCTCCAACACCTAAGATCTCACATGTCTGCCCATTTCCTAGCCGAACGTGATCTTTAGTGGTCACATAAGAAGTAAACCACTCCTTGTTTGGAGACACATGAAGTGATGCCCCTGAGTCTATAATCCAGTCACTCAGTGCATCTCCATCAGATGCTGTAAGAAGAGCTGAGTCCATTGTATTCTTCAAGAAGTAGATGTCTCCTGACACTAGACTGTCATCCTCTGCAACAGTGCTTGTCACATTTATTTCTTGAATCTTCACTGAGGACTTGTTCTTCTCACCATGGTCTTTAGCTTTCTCTTTGCCTTTTTCTACTTTCCATTCTCTGCAGTCTCTTTTCATGTGACCCTTTTTGCCACAATGGTAGCATTCTATGTCACTCTTGCCTTTAGCACTGCGGGACTTGCTACGAGACTGATTCCTCTTTCCACCTTTGTACTTTTCTTTGGTCCTTCCCCTGACAACTAAGGCTGTTCCTTTGCCTTTGTCCATTGTCTTTCGATTGTTTCTTCAGTAAGCAGACTTCCTTCTACACCTACTATGTTCAAACCATCTGGAGGTGCAGAATTACTCAAAGCTGTGCGAAAAGTGTCCCAACTTTCCAGCAATGTGATCAACAGGAACATAGCTCTAACAGGTTCATCAAACTTGACACCTTGAGCTGACAACTGACTATAGATTGTGTTGAATTCATTCAAATGATTGGACATAGGTGTCCCTTCTTTCATCTTCAAGTCAACAAGCTTCTTAAGCCAGTATACCTGTGAAGCTGCACTCTGCTTCTCATAAAGATCACTCAGCTTTAACCATGCTTGATAAGCCGAAATCTCGTCTGCTACATTGAAGTAAACGCTTTCTGCCAAAGTCAGCATAATGGTAGAAAGTGCCAATTCATCCATTTTGCTCCATTCATCTTTGTCCATATCTTCTGGTTTTATCCCCTTGAGCTTTATAGGTTTTATCTGCTTCTTTTCTACCAACACGTGCCAAATCTGCTTCTTCCACAATAGGAAATTGGTTCCATCCAGCTTCTTGATATTGTAAAGAGCAGTGTCCTGTGATCCAACCATAGCTACGCTTCACAGTAGTTTACTTTCCTGGGAAAAATTCGGCAGAGTTTCCCCTGTAAACTGACCTCTGAACCAATATCAACCTGTCAAATGAACCAAGAAAGCTTCAGATTCTACAGAAATTTTGGCAGAGTCTCCTTTGTAAAATGGCTCTGGTGTACTAAAAACAGACCAAAAAACAGCTCAAAAAACCACTGTCTCTCTGACACTGTAAGCTGCGGGTAAACCTGTCCTGCACCTGTACTGTCTCTCACTGTCCTGTCACTGTCCTGTAAGCATAGACTGTGACAATGCCTCAACGGCAGTAAAGCAAAGATGCAATCCCAACAGTCTAACTCACAGTCAATACATCCTAGCTGCCTATCTAAGGGTGCTCGAGGGATCGCTCCAAGACCAGTATCACCGAAAGGATCTCAACATTCGAGAATCCCCCAGCTCAATAAAACCTCACTCGACCCTCAACAAAGGCTGCAGTAAATCTGACAGTACATAGACTTCCCACAAAGTCATACATCCACAAATTTCCCACTATATGCTGTAACCGCTGCGGCGATTGTTTGCTGCGTGACTCACAGCCAGCAAACCCTCAACAAACATACATCATCTCTGACAATACATCCCATGTGGAAGTACCTGCAATGTCAGGATCAAATCTGGAATATCAAGCAGCAAACACAAGCTACCTGATGAACTAGTGGATGTCGCCTATAGTCTGTGTAGATGCGCCCGTGTCGTATGTGACACGCCTCCAAGAACTGTGAGCCGTCCTTCGATGTGTAGACAGCGACAAATCAACACTTTGGGAGTGTCGATATCCTTAGCACCTGCAATCGTAGGCCGAAAACCCCAAATTTGCAGAGTTGGATCTGCACCCGTTAAGACCACGTAGTCGAAAATGGCCTGCGCAGACCTTTGTCGAAGCCGAACGGTGGCCGAGATGACCTCAGAATGAAATTCTGACAACACCAAGCCCTTCAAGCTTTCCCACAGGATATGGGGCCATGTCTTCGCCTGTCGAATTTCACTCCAATCTGAGCTGGTGACTTTAGCCTCCTGTAGTGCTGCCCCGAGCCTCGATCTGATCTCTGATACCAGTTGAAGGAGTACGAGCGGAAGTGCGACGCAAGAGAGAGTGCGAGAAGAAGAGCACGACGATATGGTGAACTCGCTCTACTGTAATGTGTAGAGCATAGTGAGTTCTTATTAGGTTTTTACAAAAGAATATGTGTACATACCTAGCGGCCCGCCCACTTACCTGGGCGACCACATTGGGCTTTATACCCCAACACTAATAACTTGTGTGTAGCGGAAATTAGCATGAACATAGCGGGCATTTCATTAGAATAGATTCCTAATGAGAATTACAAGAGTGCTTGGGTGGAGAGAGCAACAAAAAGCATAACACCTAGTTAGATAGCATCAACAATACTTTCAAAAGAGAGAGAAATTAAGCTATTGACAACAGTTGAGGATCGGATTTGCATGGAGCCGATCCCCCCTCCAAAAGGCTTTGTATTATGGTTTCTCCCATCAAGAGAGACATTGTACAATACAATTCTTTGTGTTCCTTCAAGACTAGCTAGTGCAATGAAGATGAAAGCTTCATGCACCAAGCAAAACACTCAGCAAACACAACTTTAATTATCCCCGGTCTCAGACCTAAGACCTCACACACCTTCGAAGATGGTGAGAGCTAGCAGGGTATGAGAGTAGATTGAGAGGAAGAAGGAGTATCTTACGAGAAAGATGTACATCTCCTCACATAATCACTCATATTAGCATAGCTTTAGTTTAGTAATTAGCTTGATAGAGGAGATGAGCATGCATTGAAGCTTGGCTCTTGGTTGGATTTGCATCCACAAACCAAGAGTGTGTCGATGTAGGCTTCTATCTCACAAGCTTGGAGTAGGTGACGAGCTCTCCATTAAAGCTTGGGAAGAGATAGTCTTCTCTTTCTTCACACATGAGATTGTGTGAGTGTGTGTGTGATAATGCCTTGCAAAAATCAGCCCCCTCTCTCTCTTGGGCGAGCCCTCTTGCTATTTTCTCTTGCAGGCTCCCCATTGGACCTCCCCAAGTCAAGCCAATGGCTATCAAGCAACATAAGTGATAGCCTTCTGACATGTGTCCCCCTTTCCCCTTTTGTGAGAGCTTAATCAATTAAACTTAATTGATTCAAATGAATTAAATCCCCATTGGACCTTTCCCCATTCTGACCAATAGGAATTAAGTAGCCCATTGGGCTGCTCAATTCCTCTTGGACCCCTTCACGGGCTGTCCAATAATCATCAAGGAGACTTAATTTTCATTGGTTCTTTTTATTAAGTGTTTTTTTAAAATTAATTAAACTAGATTTACTCTAGCCTAATTCTCATTGGTCCACCTCTAAGGCCATCCAATAGGAATTGAGTACACCTTGTGGGCATCTGGCCTATGGGGCTGACATGTATCCCTCATTCCCTTTGTGTAAAGGGAACTTGTGTGTGTGTGTGTGGCTTTCTCTCTCATCCCCTAGAAGAAAGGCTCGCCCCCTCCCATGTAGGGATATGCAAAGACTTTTTTTTACACACACAAAGCATCCAATTCCCCTAGGGTTGACCTTTGGACATAACCTTTGAATTTTGGAACCTTAGCATTTTGGAAGTCTTAATGGGCTGAACCTTAGGGTCTTTTTAGCCCATTGTTGCACATGGCTCTTTTGCAAATGGCCCCCCTTTTGGATTCCTATTTTCCCTCCTTTGGATCCCTACTGTGGCCGGTCTGCTAGCTTAACCAATATTCTAGCTTTTTCTCCCCTGGCACTTCCCCACATTAAATGATCATTTTAATATGAGAAAATCATTTAGGAGAATTAGATATTGATTATTATGACATTGGAGGATGAAATATCACCTGCCAGAGCCACATAACTTACATGAGAGCTTCCAAGCACATAACTTCTAAAATTGGATGTTAACTATCTACATACATACTTGTTCACAATTCTCGGGTAGTACGAAAGCGTCTCTTAGGTCAGTCCATTTCTTAGTTGAATCCACCTCAAGAAAACGAGACTATCCTCTACGCACAGTAGCATTGCAACCCTCCATGATTATCTTGAACCATTGCACGTCGAACAAGTAAAAAAAAAATCCTCTATAATCGATCCTCAAAATCTCTTGTAGCATGCTGAAGTAAGTGGGTTCCACCACCACAAGATCTGCATCAGAGGACCGCCGTCGACTAGACTGTTCAAACTTTGCAATGATTCCACAATCTTGAGTAAAATGCTTTTTGTCAATTTGTTCCACCCTAAAATGTCAACCTTTACACCATGCTATTGTTTATGACTTATACTACAACCAACAAAGATTATGAGTGGCCGTTCAAACATCTAGAAAGTCACTAGTCGTACATTGCAAACTTACCTTGGTCGCGCAACCCTGAGAGTACTCCCACTCCTCCTTAGTCACTTCTTCACCGCACTGTTGTGCGCTTTTCAATTGGTTGTGCAACCATCTTAAGATCATAAATTGGTAGGCTCTACAGACCCGTTGGATAGTGCATCGGTGGTCGTCTTCCCTGTCTCCACTCGATTCGTGCCCTTTGTCGCTCTTGCTTTGCATCCTCATATTGTGAAATCCACTTTTGCATCACTGGATTGTGAAGCATGCAAAATCGGTTGATTTTAGCCTCTAGATCTTCCATTATCTTCTTCTCAACACCTTGATTGCACATGACAATCCCAGATATGCGCTCATCATCTATGGTTCGCCATAGCGTGTCCCGGGGTTTATCAAACCCATCTAGCCACTCTTCAATGTACACTAGGGACTCTGATACCAGCCAACCTTCTACCATCCTACCTTCCAAATGTGCCTTTTGATGCACATATCCCTTGAGAGGTTTCATGAAACGTTCTAAAAAGAACATCCATCTGGAATGTACTGTGCCAGCTATTTCCACCTCATCAACTATGTGAACAAGAAGATGCACCTAAATGGTTAGCATGGTAGTAGGAAAGTGTTTCTCAAACATACACACAACCTCCACAACGTTTAGTTTGGAGAATGGTATGGAGTCTACGTTGATCTCCTTTTACGAGATCTATTGCACCAACTTTGCAAGTTTGTAGATTGTGTTACGGACGTCAAGAGACAAACATCCCTCAATGGCCACCGGTAAAATAAACTGCAAAACACATGGAGCAATGACATTAAAGTCCACACACGAATTTGTTACACAATTCCCACTATGAACATACCTGACACATTTTATGTCAGTCGTGTGACTTCAACCGGTAAGATTTCCTTCTTTAGTAAAACACGTTCAGAGCGAGTGCATTACTCCAGTGGGGGTCCACAAAGATCGAATGGTCTCTTTTACTTTACGTTCTTGGGCTCCCGTGAAAATCCTTGGCGCTTTAGGGAGTTTAATCGATCCATCGAATGTTGCTTGTGGCCAATATTGTTCCATATGATCCACATTTCTAAGGTCAACCTTGGCTCCCAAAGTATTTTTCTTGCCGGTCAGATGGTCCCATAGCAAATTACCCACATTCTTGAATATGTGCATTGGATCGAGCAAGTGATTGATCATGAGTCGGGGCCAATATGGTAACTCATACCATAGAGAGAGTATCTTCATCCCTGGGGACAAACCATCATCACACATCTCCTTCTGCTCTAACCATGCTTGTGCAGACATCCTCGATGGCTCTCTTCCCAAAAAGCCATCGCGTAACACATGATTCTCTGGAAAATACGCTTGATGACCTTCGTAGATTTGCTTCTTCAATGAGGGCGCCCGACGTGCATTCAGTCTAGGTCCACATGTGACACATGCTCTATATCCGCTTGCTTGAAGCCCTGCATGTATACACATGATAATAGATAAGCTTGAAAAAAACCAAGATTTACATTGTTTGAGTCTAAGTGTAAATCACCTAAGTATTCTGTTAGTCCGTGATAGTCATACATGGTCCACATTAGAATGCCTCTGATCAAAGCATTCTGTCGACCTGTGTGTCGGCTCATATCCACCACTTCTATGCCAATCCACAATTGTTGTATCTCTTCCAATAGTGGAAAAAGATACACATCCATATTCTTCACTTTATACCGCCCAGGCACAATCAAGCTTAGCCATACGTGCCCCTTCTTTGTAGTCAACCACGGGGGAATGTTGTAGTTGACAATGACAATGGGCCATACATTGTAAGATGTTGAACTTTGATCAAATGGATTTACGCCATCCATAGCCAGGCCTAGGCACAAATTTTGAGCTTCCCTGGCAAAATTCGACAATGTTTCATCTATATGTTTCTAGGCTGCGCACTCTACAGGAATCCGTAGCACGCCATCCGAAGATTTATTCTCCTCATGCCATGATGCTAGGGCGGCCATGGACTTACATTCGAAGAAATGCTTGATCCGAGGAAGCAAATGTCGCAAAACCTTTTGTGGAATTTTTGTTCCATGGAGATCTACTCGATATCTCTCGAAATCACATTTCGGACACTTCTCCATGTCTATGTATTCCCCTCTAAAAAGAATGTAGTTGTTAGGACAAGCGTGGATCGAATTTTAATCCATCCCCAAGTTTCGTTCTTGCTTCCTCTCTTGAATCTAGCATCACATTATCAGCAGCTGGCAGCATGTGCTCTTTGAGGAATCTACACAATGAAAAAAGTACGGTACAATTGTGCAAAAATATATTAGATCATTATACATCTAGAGTTTTTTATTAGTAAACACATTGTAATAGATCACCTAAAAAGCATTGTGACGCTAGTGTCACTCCATCCAAACTTTGTCTACATGTTGAGAAGAACCAGGAGCGCCTTCAATCTAGTCATATGTGCTCCATCATACAATGGCGTATCGGCTTCACTTTTCATATCATCATAGATAAGGCTTTCTGAATCCATGATCATCTCAATCATTTCATCGATCTTGGGCTCAAACATTGCCTCGTTGGGAATGTGGTCTCCATGATCATCCCCCGAGCTGTCAGAGGCTACATCTTGTGGTCTCACATATTCTGCTTGACCAAAGCGCCTACGAATATGTCTATTGGGTTGCAAGATTACTGCGTGTTGGCCAGCATAAGAGTCCGACGAGTTATAATTGGCAACAAATTGATCTATAATAGATGGATCGAACTGGAAAAATTCGCGAACGTGCTGCAAAGAAACACGTCTTGTCCGTTGCACAGCATGCTTGCATTGATTACAAGGACATAAGATCCTCGTTGAAAGATAGGTGTTTCGGTTGGACAGCCCCACATCCTCATCACTACTCATAATGAGGGAAAAAACCTTATAACCTAGACAATAATTTTAATCTTCTATTGACATTCTTCGTCTTTTATCTCTCTCTCTCTCTCTCTCTCTCTCTCTCTCTCTCTCTCTCTCTCTCTCTCTCTCTCTCTCTCTCTCTCTCTCTTGAAAGGTCAACCTTTCAACAACGCTTCCACAAAGATTCCATAAAGATTCTCTAAAGATGTTATAGAAATGATATTTTATGATTTATTACAGTTGATAGGTGGAAAAGACTAGACCAAGCTTGGCCTATGAAAATGTATCTGTATATCATGTACAATTTATTATTCAAGTGCTCTTTTATGAGCTTTGGCCAATTATGACCGGCCGGCCAGTTTGTATTCAATTTGACCATTTAAGAAATCTATAAATGAAATACGTGCAAGGGGGAAATGGTCACTCTTGCACGGGGGGAGATTGCACCCAGTGTCTGCATTGCTCTTCTCGTCTCTCCTCTCTTCTCTCTCTCCGTGCCGGCGTAGCACTCCGCTCTAGGAGGTGCGCCTACACGTGCTCGCTTACTCTGTCTCGCTCTCTGCCTCTCTCATGTGAGATTTGCTATGGCGTTTACGCGTACACGATGGTGAAGGTATGGAGATCTATTGATTTATGGTCTGTAGCATGTTATTCTATGTATTTTGTAGGGAGCCTCGACTTCCGCTTGTAGCAGTGGTATCAAAGCCCAGGCTACGCTTCAGAGGTTGCAGATTTAGATAACCAAAAAGCTAAGTGCTCTTGTTTTCTTCTGACTTTCAAATTTTATAATTCTATGTCCTTGTTTTATATTATCTTTTTCATGCAAATTTGATGTTAATCCTTCATTAATTTATAATTAGTGAAAGATCTGAATAAGATAGTAGAAATGATAAATTTTTACTGCAAGCAAAGTTTACATAATATTAACATGTGTGTATATATATACATATATATATTTTAATATTAATAAGCATGATAGATATCGTCATATGATTTGTATAGGAGACGGAGAAGAAGAGCTGTTGTCGATAAATTTTAAATCTTTAGGAACAATCTAGGAGTTGTAGAGGGTGAAGCATTTGAGCAATTTTTCTCATTAGTTGTAGAAGGGAATCAAGGCACTGTGGCAAGAGTCTCGAGCCCAAGATCACGTTATAGTGAGGGAATAAGGCTCAAGAGACAAATTTGCATGGGAACGTAGCCCAAAAAAACGTATACTGTTCTTATATTATAGGAGCAGTTACGGTCTATAATGGGGATGTAATCATCGAAGGTAGTAATCAGAGAAGCGCACCATCAATCGGATCAGCAATCGTCAAAACCGTAGGATCAGTAGTGAGCGACGACCTAGGTGACGACGGTTTGGCGATTGATAGCGTCCCAAGCACTTACACCGCTTCTCACCACCCACAGCAAGCTCACAACAATGCTGAGGGTGCCTGCCTAGCAGCTTCTCTATCTCTCTCTCCTCGTTCGCTTGTGGCATGCACATCCCACCCAATCTCTCTCTTCATTCGACGGCCATTATCTCTCTCTCTTCGACCGCCACACTCCCTATCTCTCTCACTCGATTGCGGCACCAACTGGACACTCATTCTCAAACTATCTCCTCCATTCGTTGCCACGCAGTGTTGCGGCTGTGAGCGACATCAAGTCTCTCTCTCTCTCTCTCTCTCTCTCTCTCTCTCTCTCTCTCTCTCTCTCTCTCTCTCTCTCTCTCTCTCTCTCTCTCTCTCTCTCTCTCTCTCTCTCTCTCTCTCTCTCTCTCTCTCTCTCTCTCTCTCTCTCTCTCTCTCTATTCAGTTGGTGGCTGCCAGGCGTACTAGGCTACGCACCTCCCAGTCGCCATGCAAACTCTCTGTCTCTCTCTCTCTCACAGGTAACCGCCACTGCCATCCCGAGGCTCATAACGGGTGCCCACCATATCTCTCTCGCGCCTCGTGGCACCCACACCATCCACTCTCCCCCTGCCAACCACCGGCATCGCCATCAGCTCGAGCTGCCAACCAACTTACTTCTGTCTTCTCTGGCTCTCTCAGCAACATGCACTCCACCAACTACAGTCCTCCAATCGTTGTCGATACCCTACCCTCTTTTTGCTTAACCATGCAGTAGTCCTCGACCACTTATCGATGTCTGCCACTCATCTCCCAACCACCGGCCACTTGCCCACCTACAAACGTCGCACTCTCTCTCTCTCTATTTGTCTCACTCGGATCAACTGTCGGTCGTCCACCACAGAACTCCCACCGCCCACCTCCACGAGAACTGAGTCAAGCAACCCCTTTTAATTCACACCATGCAGCACCTACAACCCCCTCATCCCACTTCAACCATGCAATTTGACGACCAACTCTCGCCCTCACATCAGCGACCTTAGAATGGTGGCTCCATGCAACAAGGTGGCCAACAACCTCTCTCTTTTACGGCGGTCTCCAACCAACTCTCTCTCTCTTTGGATCTTTTCAGCCGCCACCCCTCTCCCTTGTGAGGTGACCAACTCTCTCTTTCTCCTCCTCTCTCGTTGTTGCATGCCCACACCATGCAGAGGGTGGCTACCTACTCTCTCTCTCTCTCTCCTCCTTCTTTCCTAGTCCAACTACCTGTGCCAGATTCAGCCACTAGCTGCCTATTGCAGACAGCTTAGCCTCAACTTCAAGAGGAGCTGATGCCACATACGATCAACCAAAAAACTGAATCATCCATCAAGCTGGCATGACGACATTTCCAAATCAGTGTATGGCTGGGAATGCTTGTCGAAGGGGAGTCAAAAGCATGGCCGCTCAATAGGAGGGAGCTGGAGAAGGCGACCAAGAAGGACTTGGCACACGGGGAGCACTCTCTCGCTCTCTCTCATTTGCCTGCATGACGTCAACCACCCAGCAACCAGTCGCGCGTACACACTCAACATGCAGCTCAGCTTGCAACTGGTTGCTCTCAGAGTCTCAACTACCTGCCTCGCCAGTATCCTACTTCGCGCTGCTCGTGCTCATATTGGCTACATGTCACCGAGTTATCCTCTCGCTGCTGTTGCTACCGGACATGCAAGGGCATCCGCACGTCGGGCCTCCTGGACGCTATCCTAGCCGAGTACGACTACTTCCACAGGCGGACATTCACGAAATTCTGCTGCGAGACGACTGCAATACTTTCTTAGACTCCATCCAATGCAGGGCATTGTCGACAAAATGCTGATGAAGATTTGCCTTTTTTTAAAATTTATTTTCAACTTTACTTCCTTTTAATTTGTACCCTGGCATTAGATTAGATTCACACATAGTTTGGCCTCATATTTAATTTGGTCTTTTGAGGATGTTCAATTTCATCTCATTTCTCTCTTTATCCCCCCCTTCCACTAACGGTTCCCTACAAAGAGACGGACAGTCACAAATCTTTTCAATAATCAGTGCAATACTCTCTCGGACATCGTTTTCGTCTTCATAATCTTTCATTTCACTACATTTTATTTTTATGTTTATTTTTGTCCCCAGACATTAGCTTAGATCCATAAGACTTGTATCTTTTGGTCACATTTGGCAAACGAGTAATTTAACCTTCAACGTAATTTGAGTCAGTGGACGAGAGATTCACTTTCACAATAAAACTTCAAGCAAATGATTGCGATATGGAACCGATACAGCTCTTAATAATGAGGAAGAAAAACCATGCCTGCTCAGCTAACTCCCTGCTCTATTTGGCACACTATCCCTAGCCATTGCTTATATACCCACACATATACACACATATTGTATGTGTCTTAATAATGTGCAAATTGGCATCCCTACTTAAGCGAACCTCTTTTTTTTTTTCTAACCAAGCTCCTTACACATCTACCTCACTAAATTTTACCAAGATTACAACCACTGCGGTCTACACTCACCGACTTTCTACGCATTGTCTAGTCAAGTCTAGGTCATTTGTATAAACTGCCAACTCCCATCCTACCTCCTCCTAGTTAACATCCAGAGGCTTAAGTAAATGGTTTTGCAAGGGATTTTCTTGCTGCACCACAAATCTACATTCTCATACAAAATTCTAGTTCTAACTAGCAAACACCTATCGTAACTAAAGGCTTATAGGCAAGGGCCGTTCAAGATCAAATTACTTTTGGGTTGTTTGACCAATCAGTCCCATCTATCTTTCTATTCATTCCACGACTAATCATCGTAGACATCTGTAAATCCTCAATGTAATTTTGCATCCCACAATTGCATTATACACTCCTTATCTACATTAGGACTTCAACATTTTCTCACATTTCCATTTTTGCAGGGCTCTGGCTAACTTTTTATTTGTGTTCCAGCCTCATTTAATTTATTTTGCGAATCAAAGTGCTAACACTGTCCGTTCTAAATATGTGATCGCATACTAATCTTGAATCAAATTCTACATAGACAACCTATTCTTTATTTCATTTCAAATTACTAACACACAATTAACATATTTTGGATTTGTTAATTATACTATGGTGCAAGTTTGATAGTCGAAGTTCTACCTAGCTTGTACAATCTGTTTGACACGCCTCAGATGCAAGTTACGATCATATCTCTCTCCACGAACACACTGGCTCAAATATTTTTGCTCAAGGTATGTACATTAACCTCACTCCCTTTTTCATAATTCCGTTACCGACAATCTTTTATAAATTTGGCAACCCAACATCTCTCATATCATCACTAGTACTTATAAAATGGAACCACTTCCTACATCCTGTCAATAGGTATCTCACATACAGCACTCCTATTTTTAAATTTCATTTCTCTACATTATCTGCTCAACTGAATACTCCATCAAATGTTAAGATAACGGCTTCTACTTGTACTACCAGTAATTTTTGATATGCCTTGTCGATTAGCTACGCAGTTCTTCAATTGAGCTAGGGTGCTCTCGGATATCAAGCCACACTTCGTAAGTGCCTTGTTAGTGGAACATACTCTAATTTGGTGTCAAATAGGTGGCAAATGTTTGTTTTTTTTTTAAATGTCTTGCTTGGTCCATCATACACACAGATTCGCCGATTTAGGCAGTGTGTCAATGCTCATCTACTGTAGATTCGCCGATTTAGGCAACACAACACTAAACTACAGATTCATGCTTTAAAAAAAATTAAAAATAAAATCCAATGCAGATTCGCCGATTTAGGCAGCACGTCTTATTGGTGTAGATTCGCCGATTTAGGCAACACCAATCACAAAATCATGCTGCAGTGGCTGGCCACCACTGCAACTGGTATGATTTTGTTACCCGGGTACATAATGAAAGTGATTTGGATTTGGACTTATATTGTGGAATTGGAATTGGATTGGGATTTGGTATCTAGTGATTATTATGGCAGTGTTTATGTGATGAGACTTGACATTATGAGATTAATGATGAGTGTGACCAATGATATCCTGATTCATCAGGGTATGACATATACTGCTTATTCTAGTGGTATGGGACACTAGAATAGGTGGTATGTGGATGAAGACAGGCATAAGCTAATGTTGTTTAGTTTCATAAATTTTCCTTATTATGTGATGTTTTTGACACAACATACTAATCACTGTTTTTGACAAGTATTGTTTGCAAATTTTTATATTCGCAACTGAGGACAGTTGCTTTCCAACGGAGAGGTATGTTATAGAAATGATATTTTATGATTTATTGCAGTTGACAGGTGGAAAAGACTAGACCCAGCTTGGCCTATGCAAATGTATCTGTATATCATGTACAATTTATTATTCAAGTGCTCTTTTATGAGCTTTGGACAATTATGACCGGCCGGCCAGTTTGTATTCAATTTGACCATTTAAGAAATCTATAAATGAAATATGTGCAAGAGGGAAATGGTCACTCTTGCACGGGGGGAGATTGCACCCAGTGTCTGCGTTGCTCTTCTCGTCTCTCCTCTCTTCTCTCTCGCCGTGCCGGCGTAGCACTCCGCTCTAGGAGGTGCGCCTACACGTGCTCGCTTACTCTGTCTCGCTCTCTGCCTCTCTCATGTGAGATTTGCTATGGCGTTTACGCGTACACAATGGTGCAAGTATGGAGATCTATTGATTTATGGTCTGTAGCATGTTATTCTATGTATTTTGCAGGGAGCCTCGACTTCCGCTTGTAGCAAAAGATTCCAAATAAAGATGTTGATGAAGTGATGAAGATGAAGATGGATGCTGTAATGTGAAGATACAAGCTCATGGACATCATCGAATATCCCGTTATTATTATTTTGAGCCATTACGGCCACTTTTGTAATGTTTACGGGAACTTCATATTTTAAGTCGGCAATTGTATTTAGGCCATAGATGCTTGTTGGATGAGCAAAGCCAACTCACGGTGTTGTAATTAAGCTCTATATAAGCCTAGGGACAAATAAGGTCATTTTGGTCGGACATTAGGTTTTCTAAGGCTTAGTATATAAGCAAAACCTAAAGCTTTGTAAAAAGACTTCTAATAATCTCATCTTCTGTGTCGTTGGGAGACTGCGAGAGAGTGTGTGTGTGTGTGCTACAGGAGCTACGGTGGTCGGAATCGCAAACGGAGAGCAGCAGTGTGTTGCCCACCAAGAAAGCTACGCGTTGATGCTTACATCACGCACGTTCGTCTGTGTTTTGGCAGATTCACCCGCGAGCTACTTTTGGAGTTTCGGTGAGTAACTGTTGTCCGTTTTTGCATTTCAGCATATCCTCGCGATCAGAGCGAGTAGAGCTGCACATTAGGCACTTTAGTTTTCGAAAACATCGACCTGCAAAAACCGGCCAGACATCCTACGCGTTTTCTGGACGGAGGGTATTGGGTAGGTTTTTTTGGTCACGGACCTTAGGGAGAGTGGCCTATTGGTGTTGATAGGATATCCCTCAAGTTTCATAACGTTTCAAGAATGTCTAATGGGCTTTTGGCTTGCGGTAGCATCATAGGAGACTCTCACATTCACATAACCGAGGGCATGTAGATTTGATATCTCTGTAGGAAGTAGTCATTAGTCGGTCGAGTAGAGGTTGACACCCTTTGCTTGCTTCCACACGCCTGCGGGTCGAGCTCCGTCCTCAGTTGAAATTATATGTTAGGTGAGTTCTCGCTATGCTGACGTCCATCGCGACGTATCCGTTCAACATTGGTGCCGTTGCCGGGGACGAGGGCCCTAAGTAGGTGACCGAGACTAGTCCTTGAGGATAGAGGTCCCTCTGGCTTGCCAGAGTACTATTTTACATTTAGATAGGATCAAAGGGTGGTGGACTCTCTAGGTCTTAGGAGGAGTCTAGGGAACTTGTGTCTAGCCTAGATCTTCTGTCTTAGGTAGTATTAGGTAGTAGTAGGTTGTTGTGTAGAGAGTAGGAGTTGGAGTGGTAGATGTGGTGGTAGGTTGACTTGAGAGTCCGTGTGAGGCCAGGAAGCAACCAAGACATCAAAATCACCATCTCACATGATGAGTAGGAGTAGGGTAAGTAGGATATCTTGATTGATCTAGAGTACTTTATGCATGTCTTATTTGTTGATTAGGCTCATAAGAGAAGTGGGAAACGCTAAGAAGAAAAGACGGTAAATTGTGTTTGGAAGCTGATTTGAAGTCCAAAAGTTTCTGTGATTATTGCTGAGAGCTCTACAGAGCATAGGGAGTACTACTGGCAGAAAAAATTTGCATTTTAAGACAGTAGACATCCTATGTGTAGGATGTCTCCAGGGTACTTTTGACAGGGAATTTGGGAAAACTAAGGTTACCAGTGGGTTCAGAGGGTAGGTTTTAACTAAGTAACATATCGACTTGGGTGTTTTTCTCTATTTTTGTTGACCAAAAGCCAAAAGGTGGAGTCAGAAAACGTAAAATTTCAGAAAAGGCTTAAATTGAGTGATTTTTGCATGTTTTTGCAATTGTGAAGCATACTTGCACTTGCTGAGAGCATAAGGAAGCATCAGGGACACTTTAGTCTGAAAAAATAAGCAGTAGACATCCTACACGTAGGATGTCTACAAGGTGATCTGGGAACTTTTTGGAAAATCTAAGGTTACCAGTGTGTTCAGAAGGTATGTTCTACCCTATTTTCACCTGGAAAGTGGAAATTTGACCAAATTTTGACAGATCAAAGCCAAAAGACGAGAATTGCCAGACATCCTACCCAAATTGTGTCCAAGGCCTAATTTTGAGACCAAACGATAGGATGACTCCAAAGGCATGTTATAAATGTTGTATTGAGTGCATGTGATAAATTTCATCTCATTTGGGTCAGTGAAAGGAAGATTGAACAGACTTTAGCATTTTTTACTGAAAAAGGCAAGAATAGCTAGTTTTGGGGTCTTTTGACATCCAAACTCAAATCTGAGCATACCAGTGGGTTGCTGAAGACTAGGGGAATCTTTGGTCCAAGTTTGGGTTCATTCTGAGCAAAAAGACATCCTATGCGTAGGATGTCTCCTGCATCATTTTGAGACCAAAATTCTACAGTGACCATACCATGCTGTCATATAGCCTTAGTAAGCCTCCTAGGCAAATTTGGTCCAATTTGGAGTTGATTTGACTTAGGAATTCATCAGAACAGACATCAGGCTTTTGGAACAGATTCTTGATCATTTGACCAACCTATAGGTGTCATAATCAAAAAGTAAAAATAGCTGTGAGTTTAGCACATCAAGGGGAAGCTATAGTGCAATTTTGAGTTGAAACAGAGAAAAAAGACATGCTACGCGTAGGATGTCTCCAGGATCATAAAGTGGTCAAAATTCTACTTTGGCCGTATAGGGAGGTTCCTAGTGTCTCAAGGATTCCAGAATTTTTTTCAAAAGTGAATTTGGACCTTGTTTGGCCTATTTACCAAGCAAAGACAAGAATTGTCAGACATCCCATTCTTGGAGTGTAAAGGAAGCTTATGCAAACCAAATCTTGACCTATTGGCATCCAAATTCAATTTTGAGCATACCATCGGGTTGTTGAGCCCTAGGAGAATCTTGGGATCAAGTTTGGACAAAATTTGAGCACTTAGATATCCTACGCGTAGTATGTCTCCAGCTTGATTTAGGACTCCAAACCAACTTATGAGCACACCACTGTGATCAGCACATCAAGGAGAAGTTGGGGTGAAAATTTCAAGTCATTCTTAGAAAAAAGACATCCTACACGTAGGATGTCTCAAGGCCATGTTTAGGTCTTAATGAAATTGTGAGCATACCATTGTGTTGCTGGACTCAAGGGGAGTCTCTAGACCAAATTTTGTTCAATTCTGAGCATATAGACATCCTACGCGTAGGATGTCTCCAGGCCAGTTTTAGGGACCAACTATAATTTTGATCATACAGGGGTGTTCCCAGTGTCTCAAGGATTCCATAACTTTTTTCAAAATTGAATTTGGACTCATTTTGACCATTCTAAACTGCATTTCACTGTTTTGGCCATAACTTTCACAAATGGTATCGGATTGGAAAAGTTTTTATATCAAAACGTAGCTTGAGAGAGACACTACAGATCTTAGAGCAGAACATGATCTAATTGTATGCCAACAGCAACCATTTATTTCAACTTTGAAAAAAACGTCGTTTAAGGCCTCAAATTGCATCCGGAAGTCACGTGTGTCTAAAACCGACAGTTCAAAAGAATTGTGAGAAAACGGGCACGGTTTTGAACATAGTTTTGACTTTTTCCTAGGAGAGGGGCTAGTGAGCCTTAAGCGAGGTCATCGGCTACAGTCGACCCAGGCTCTAGAACAGACCGCTCAAATCGACCTAGAGCAGACTCGAGTGCATGTGAGATTTTCATCATCAGGGAAGCTGAAATTTGAAACCAGATTTGGTCTCTAGACCTTCTAATTGACCGTCAAAGAATGCTAAGTTAGTAGATTGAAATTATCTTTTGGAAAAACCATTGGTCACCCACCGTTGTAAGGTTCTCAAGGCACAAGTATGGTTGTCAAGGGTACATCAAGAATTTTTGCATTCATTGTGAAAAAGTTTGCTAGCTAAATAGAATTTTGCAGATTGTGTGCTACAGTGAACATAGGTTAGCTCGACTCAAGAATCGCTACAAAGGGAGCAGTCGTTGCAGTATAGTCGTAATTTGCATAACTTATCACAGTGCTTCCACTAGATCGAGGCCTGCTAAAAAGCTCTAGGAAAAGCAAGCAGCCAGACAAGACAGTATCAGCCTTGGAAAGCAAGGGAGCTAAGAAGTTCAAGCAAAGTCCAGTTCAGAAAACTCAGAGATTAGGGAATCCACAAAATCTGAAGGACCTCAAGCAAAAAAAACCGATACAAGGGTGCTAATAATTTTTATTAGCATTGAGGCAAGAAATTAGAGCTATCGCTGAACAAGTACAACAAGGGAGTCAAGACGAAAGCAATGGTGTCTCAAAGGAATGAGACTAGTCATCAGAAAGAAGCTTCAAGTACATCCACAGAAATTACAAGAGAGCAAATTTGGATCTATCTTATCGGATACTACAACGGACTGCCATGCTATGAGGATGACAATCGGAATTTGTACATCAAGACAAAGAAAGATACAGAGGAAACTCGGACATCTCAATATGTGGAAGTTGAAACAGTGAAAAATGTACTACACCCACATTCAGATTTCATGGAAGACTGTCTGGGATCAATTTACATGAGGCACGGAAAATACATCGACAATGAGATAGAAATGTTGTACAAAGATCAACTTACAGATATCTGCACATATCCTCCAAGTATTTTTCTGTACAAAGCACAACATGGAAAACGGAAAATTGGTACACTCTATGGAGACGAAGACGTACTACAGGGCTATCACAAGTCATGAAGTTTCTATAGAAAACAATCATTACTTTACAGCAGAAGCGTTTGGCTCAAGAGGAGAAGACTACATGTCTAAAGGTGGTAATGTATACCATCTCGTCATGGGTTTACCTCTAACTATGCACTTGGAAGAGTTAACAACGACAGCTGTCAATGCAAAAATGAGTAACACACCATGACACACAACAAGGCACAACACAAGACACCACATGGAAAGACACGGCACAAGTCTCGTGCACCACACCAGCACAAGACAAAGCACAAGCACACCAAATTGCACAAACAGGGCATACGTCGGAAGTATCACCTATGAAGATAGTGACGGGAGCAAAGCGAACCCCGAACCTCGACGGCCTCTAAAACACCGGGGACCGAATGGCGTGCCTCGAGCCTGTCATGGTAAAGCAAACAGGGGCACCACCTAGCTTCAGTGGCTAGGACGCAAACAACACACCACCATAACAAAGTTTTCATCCAAGAGAGATGGATGCTTGGGAGTAATGATGAAGAGGAAAGGGAATGAGATCAAGTGAGAGAGAGAGAGAGGGTGCGGGATGGGGTATAGCGGCTTAGTACTTAGGCACCACAAAAGGATGGCGAATCCGCACACCCTTCACACATACACAAGCTCACTCCAAACACAAGACTACGTGACGATTCCGCACACCTCACATGGGCAAAACATTGCAAGAAAACATACTCACAAAACCTCAAGCTTTATTTAGAGAATAAGGCGATGAAATGGGGAGCATAGGGTAGGGGAATGAGAAGGGAGAGCGTGGTAGAGCACATTGCGGATAGGTGGGAGTTGATGGCGAAGACTCGCACGAGGGTTATGGCCATCATCCTTCATTTAGTTGCCCTTCATCTTCCATAGCCCAAGGGTGTAGAGGTCATGCTCAAGACGAGCATGGTGATTGCGGTGATGGTGATGGTGTGGGTGTGTGTGTGTGCACTAGGCACACACAGTGCATAGTGTACTCTTTGGTGATGGTGTGTGTGTGTGTGTGTGTGCACTAGGCACACACAGTGCATAGTGTGTTCTTTGATCATGTTGTGTGTGTCTTTAGTGTGATGGTGACCCCTCTTTATATAGGGGAGGAGGGGGGGAGGAATTCTAGAATTTAGAAATGAAGAAATCATTATCTACATAGGCCATGTGACTGTGGGCCCCACTTGTCTGGTTGTGTGTATATGTGCCAGAACAGCAGTCTCATGAGAGAGAGACTAAGAGAGAGAGATGGGTTGATGAAAAAAAGTGAAAGGTGACATGGAGAATAAAGTAATTACAAGAGGGGAGAGAGGGGAGTGTGTTTAGAGGTGAATCTGTGTGCAGATGTGTGTGAACACAAGAAAAATCAGGTAACCACTGGGTGGGGATGGGTCTGTGGACACTTTTTTTAGTGAAACTGAGTGTGTGTGAGTGTGGGGGAGGTTATTTAGCTGCAAGACAAGAGACATGGTGCCCTTTAGAGAGAGAGGGGGGGGTATTTGGGTCATGGGATATGATAGGAGAGAGAAAGAGGGGGTGGGGTATACTATTTTGGAAGATAGGGTAAGTTGCATGTGAGTTAGGGTGCATTATTGGTGAGTTATAATGCATTATTGGTGAGAGGTGGGGTAGCTTGAGGGGAGAGAGAAAGGAGAAGGGACAAGGGGAAGAGAGAGGGGGTTGACCTTCTGAGTGGAGAAGAGGAAAAGGGACACCCGGCGGGGCAACAGTGAAGAAAAAGGAGGCAAGGTGGGGATGGGCTACCCCGCAGGCATGAGGTGGTCTATTTTACCTTTCTTATATATTTACATAATCATACTTTATTTTTTTCTTACTTTTTTCCAATGCCTTTTATCACTCCCTCCCTAAGAGGGGGTTTTCATGGGGTGGGGACGAGAGAAGAGGGGTATGGGAGTTTGGCTTGTGAAAAGCCCCCATCATTAGCCCTCCCCTTTTGGCTAGAGGCATTCATGTCTCTAGCTCATCTGTTTGATCATTATCGTCGGAGGTGGCGGCTGATGGTGTGTCCTCATCTGGAATGTCAATTGGTGGAGCCTGGTCAAATCGAAGAAAATAAGGTTTAAGTCGCCAACCATTTACCCTGGTTTTATGAAGTTTTCCATCAGCCTCCATAAGCTGGTAGCTTCCATTGGCATACTTTTTCCTGATGATGAAAGGACCTTCCCATCGGAGTAGGAGTTTCTTATCCTTGTGCGTGTCGAAGCGATTGTCGTAGTGGAGCACCAACATTCCTTTCTTCAATTCTTTTTTCCGGAGATGCTCGTTAAAACTAAGCCGTCTATGCTCTGCTTGTGCTGCATAATAATTTATTGCTTCTTCTCTGTCCAGCTGCAGTCTTTCCAAGTTGATGATGTGATCTCTCAAATGCATGTTGGGCTGTTGAAGCTGGCTTGCCATTACGCTGAGACTTTGTAGTTGCACTTCAATGGGCAAGATTGCTTCCTTACCAAATACTAGATGATACGGTGTGAATCCCAAGGATGTACGAAATGAAGTTCTATAGGCCCATAAAGCTGGTAGTAGATACTTATCCGAGTCTCCAGGATGATTGTTTACCTGCTTGGTAATAATTTTAGAAACCATTCCATTTACCTTTTCGACTAGGCCATTACATTGAGGGTAATATGGTGAAGAGTGCCTCCTTGTAATGCCCAGTTTCTGCATTAATTCTCCTACCAAGTCTGCTCTGAAACCTGGCCCTCTATCAAAGATGATCTCTAAAGGTGTGCCAAACCTACAGCATATGTGCTCATAGATAAATTTAGCTACCTCTACCGCTGTGATTCTAGTGGTGGCTGTAGCCTCTGCCCATCTAGTCATGTAGTCGACCCCCATGATAATGTAGAATTTTCCTGAGTTGGCCCTAGGTAATGGCCCAATGGCATCAATACCCCATTTTTCAAATGGGCCATATGAGAGAATAGGTGTCTATGGTTCAGGCATAAGTGACCTAGTGCCGGCCTTTTGACACAACTTACACGTTTTGCACCATTGGTGTACATCACAGTTGAGGCTAGGCCATATGAAGCCTGCCTGCAAGATTTTCCTACTTGTTATGTCTAGGGCAAAGTGACCACCACAAACCCCGTCGTGACAGCTAGCAATTACTCCCGTGATTTCCTGAGAGAGAGGGACCTTCCTGAGTATTTGGTCCTTACCCTTACAGTACAAACCATCATTGATGAGTCGATACCTTGTGGCCTTCCACGTCAGCCATTGCTTCTGTCCCTTTGTTAAATATGATGGGCATTCCCCTGTTTCCAAAAAATGCATGATGTCAGGCAAGGCATCACTACCTTGAAATAGAGGGAGCTTTAGTTTTATTGCTCCAACCACCACTTCCTGTAGTCTTTCACTTGCTAGGGCATCTGCTTCTTGGTTTTGAGCCCTTGGGATATGGTGTATTTGAACTTCTTCAAACTTACCCAACAAGGTTTTTACACCACTTAAGTGAGTCCTCAAACTAGGATTCTTGCATGTCCATGCTCCATTTACTTTCCTTACCAGAAGTAGAGCATCCCCAAATACATTAAGGCGTTGTACACCTTGCGAGACGCACCATTGTAGACCCTTGGTTAGTGCTGCATACTCACCTTCATTGTTAGAATGTGAATCTAACAATTGGCGCAACGAAAATACCTTTGTCCCTTTGTCGTCAAAGACCACTATGCCTGCAGCTGCTTTGTCGGACGCTCGCTTGTAGGCTCCATCAAAGTAGAGAGAGTATGCTCCTTCTACCATCGGTGGTACTGGAGGTAATCGGACTTCTCCTTCCTTAGATTGCTTCTCCTTCCTTTCAAAGACTTGGTAGGTCATGAGTCCCCCCAAACTTGCCCTTGTCGTGCTTTCTACCTGTACCGTGTAGTCAAACTCTTGCAGACGAACTAGCCATTTAGTAATTCTAGCAGACACATCCATGTGTTGTACAACATAGGGAAATATTTCATCCGTGGTTAGAATCACAAATTGCTTAGGCAGCAAATATGACCTAAACTTTGTAGTTGCAAATCTAAGAGCTAGGACTAAGTGTTCCACATGGGTGAAACCTTTCTCTCCTGCTGTCATCATTCGACTAGAGAAGTAGATTGGCCTCATGAAAGATGTCGTCGTATCCTTTTGGAGTAGCACAACCCCCAATGAGTCATCACCAACACTTGAGGTGACATAGAATTTTTCATCCCACTTAGGTGGTGAGATAGTTGGCAGAGTGACTAAGACCTCCTTTACCTTGTTGTAGTGATGTTCGCTTTCCTCCTCCCAAGTGAAAGTTGATCTTTGAGTGAGTTGTTGCAGTGGTAGAACAAGTTGTGATAGTAGATGTATGAATCTACTTAAGTACCTCACCTTCTGTAGAAAAGAGACCAGTTGACGTGCGGTCGTTGGTGAAGGTAGGGCTATGAGTGCGGACACCTTACTTGGGTCGGCGTTGATACCTTTTGCTGAAATTTCATGGCCTAGTAGAATGACTTTACTCTCCCCAATGTGACATTTATCCACATTTAATTGCCCGCCTAGGCTCTGCAACCTGGCCAAACCTTCAGTTACCTTTTCTAAATGTGAAATACGGGAGCTATATATACAAAAATCATCAATGAACACTCTTATGGATGTTCCAAAGAACGGTTGAAAAACATATGTGACATATCTTTGGAATGTGGCAGGTGCATTTGTAAGACCAAATGGCATAACCCTGTATGCAAAACAACCCCATGGCGTGATAAAAGTGGTTTTTAGCTGATCTTCCAAGGCTATGCGTATTTGAAAGTATCCTGAATAACCATCACAGACGGTATAGCATTCAAAACCCACTACTTCATTCAGAATTTCATCCAAGAAAGGGAGAGGAAAGTGGTCTCTCTTTGTAGCTGCATTTAGTGGTTTGTAGTCAACACAGACCCTACACTTACCATTCTTTTTAGGCGTCACCACTACGGGTGACACCCATTCTGAGTTTTCTACAGGATAGATGAATCCCACCTCCAGCAATTTCCTTACCTCGGCCAAGAGTGCCTTTTCTTGTATGACCCCCAGTTGTCGTAGCTTTTGCACAACTGGTTTTACCCCTTCCTTCAGCTTAATATGATGTTCCACCACTGTAATGCCTGTGATTCTTTCATAGTTGTCAATGAACAGGTTAGGAAATCCCATCAACATTTGCAAAAAACTATCTTTCTCCTCAAGTGTTAATTCCGTAGACAACATACCCTTCAACCTACTTCCTCCTAGGCCAGGTGATTTGCTCTCCTCTTCATTGGGTTTCCCTTTTGGTGATGGATCACCAGTTGTGCTTACCCTTTGTGGATACTTCATAATGATACCCATCACATCAATGGAACTGTCACTTTCTTCGGTGGATGTGGTCTCCTCCTCAGAACTGGAAGATTCGCTAGTGGTTTCATCTGCCGATGTTTCCAGATTCATTTGCTTCTGCTTGCCAATCCTCATGTCGTAGTAGATTGTCTCCCCTTTCTTACCGGTCATGCGTAGAAGGCCAGTACCCCAGTCCTGTTTTGCTTTCATGGCCATCAACCATGGCCTTCCCAAAATTAGTGGATAGCCCTCCCCCTTAGTAGGCATTACAAAAACATCTACCTCTACCTCAGTGTTGAAAGCTTTGATTTTCACGGCACTTACCACACCCACACACTTTACTTTTGCGTTGTTTGCTATCTTTGCCTTGCATCGAGAAGGCCTATCAACCTTGAGCTCTAATCGAAGAATCATAGCTTGGCTCATTACACAGATTTGTGTACCTCCATCAATGTAGGTGTTTCCAACCCTCTTTCCTTTTATGTTTACGTGGACAATTGGAAGGATGTCATCCATGTTGCATCCCGAAATTGCTCCGGCTACCTTTGTTTTGGAGCATCTTGTACTTACCATTTTAGACCATTGTCGCCTTACTTTAGGTACAAGATGTAGCAGTTGTGGCCATGTAATCTTCGGTCCTTGCTCTGCCACATCCAATATTAGATCATAGGGCTTAGAACTTTCCCCTAGCTGGAAGTCGATGATGCCCAATTTCCGTTGTGGCCTAGATGGCCTCTTGCTAGTTTCTCCTCTCATGCTTCTCTCATCATCTGATTGTGTAGCCTTCTCCCTCCTAGCTCTTTTCACAGTCATGGCCTCAAGTGGTTCTAAAAAGGTTACCTTCTCCTTACCCTTGTCCCTCTCCTTTGCTCTGGGTGGATCCACTACTACGGCTTTTCCTTTCTCTTCTAGCCTTATGATGTTTACAGGGCGATCAGGTGGTGGGGCTGGTGGAAGAGGTGGGATGGATGCTTGTAGTGGTGTCTTGGGTGGACGTAGAATTTGTGTTGGTGGGGGTGGTGCTCCGGGTGGGGGTGTTCTTTCTCTAGGGGGTGACAATTGGTTCCTCCTACCTCCTCTATTATAGTTTTGTCGTGGTTTGGGACCGTAGTACATACCGTGACCGTCTTCTCCGCAGTTGTAGCAATGATACTCCCTGTTTTGTCGACGTGCTCTTCCAGGGTCTTGATCTCTTTCTTGACTCCTCCCTTGCTGTATTAAGTGGACAGACAAATTCTGCAGTTGGTCAGTAATATGGGCCAACATATCTTGTTGGTCATCTCTTACCCCAAGAGCCGGTGGTGGTGGTGGAATGGTGGTTGTCGTAGTTGCTGGTCGACGCGATGTTCCTGCTTCTATTGATTCGGTTTCCTTGGCTTTCATTCGCAGCTTCTTGTCCTTAAGGCGAGCAATCTCAACGGCTAACTCGTACGTAGCCGGGAATCTACCTTTCACCTTCTCCTTGAGAAGCGGCCATAAGCCATGCGTGAACCGATCCTTTTTTAGGAAATCGGGTGCGGCTTCCCCCCTTGCCAGTGACTCAACCCACCGTTCCCACAAATCCACAAATTTGGACTCATAGGTGGCATATTATAAAAGACCCTCCTGCTTCAAGTCTCTCAACTTGTCCCACAACTTTTCTGAAGTGGTACCTCCCCCAAAGCGCCTCTTAAAAGCGGTTTTTAAGGGTTCCCAGTCATCCTTGGTTGCTTGTGGAAGTGCATTGTACCATGATCTAGCTTCTAGCTTCATGAGATGCTTAAAGATTCTAACCCGAGATTCATCCGTATCTTTGTTGCTCACTACACATGCTACTTCAAAGTCATCTAGGAAGTCTGTTACCAAATCCTCCCCCTTCTTTGCTTTAAATGTTGGAAATGCTACACTTGCCATGATTACTGAGAGAGAGCTAGAAAGACACACTGCTTAACTTGCAAAAAAAATTTTCTTCTTTACAAGGAGGCGTGTATACCCTCTTATACTAGGACATAGATTAAAACTTCAAACGGTACATTGCCTTGTACCAAAGGTAAGACAAATGGTTGATCTGATGCCAGAACCTCAAAAAATCGCTCCCCACCCAGCATGGTGTCAATGACGTGCTGGTAGTGAGCCTTCAAATCCAGTATTACCTTGATTGAGCATACACATGTTGATATGTGTGATCTGTCTTGAGGTAGGTTGTACTGATTCATGTGAAGCTTAGAGGTGCTTAGTCACTGTCCAAGCTTGTGGGAGAGGGTGGTGTTCTTTCCTGAAACAAACTCAGTAGATCCCTAGTTTCTCTAGTGAGAGTGTGAGCCAATGATTCCGTTATCTGTGCTGCAGCATCAGGTCCGACTTGAAAACTGACTGTGATAATTACCTCGGTGACTTGAGTTACCCGATTCTCAAAGTAGAATAGTGTTGATTCTCTATTGTGTAAAGCTCCTTCCATTTTGTTGTTGTGGGTTGGTTGTAGGTTGCGGACATGGTTTCGACCTTCTCCTTCTTCTTCTTGGCACTTGGCCTATGTATATCCACTGGGTTTGGAGTGTTGGTTGACTCTCCCACTGCAAATTGATTACCGTTAAGCCTGGCACTCGAGCTTCGATGGAGATGCGGAGTTCGTCTAGTTGTGCTTGGAGCTCTTCTTCTTCTGTCGTCCAATTACCAAATCCTGCTAGCCATTCATCCATTCACAATAGTTTAGGGGTTTCAGTCTTGTAAACTGAAGGGTTTCGTGAAAAGATCCTCAGTGGGGGCACCAAATGACGGGAGCAAAGCGAACCCCGAACCCCGACGGCCTCTAAAACACCGGGGACCGAATGGCGCGCCTCGAGCCTGTCATGGTAAAGCAAACAGGGGCACCACTTAGCTTCAGCGGCTAGGACGCAAACAACACACCACCATAACAAAGTTTTCATCCAAGAGAGATGGATGCTTGGGAGTAATGATGAAGAGGAAAGGGAATGAGATCAAGTGAGAGAGAGAGAGGGTGAGGGAGGGGGTATAGCGGCTTAGTACTTAGGCACCACAAAAGGATGGCGAATCCGCACACCCTTCACACATACACAAGCTCACTCCAAACACAAGACTAGGTGGCGATTCCGCACACCTCACATGGGCAAAACATTGCAAGAAAACATACTCACAAAACCTCAAGCTTTATTTAGAGAATAAGGCGATGAAATGGGGAGCATAGGGTAGGGGAATGAGAAGGGAGAGCGTGGTAGAGCACATGGCGGATAGGTGGGAGTTGATGGCGAAGACTCGCACGAGGGTTATGGCCATCATCCTTCATTTAGTTGCCCTTCATCTTCCATAGCCCAAGGGTGTAGAGGTCATGCTCAAGACGAGCATGGTGATTGCGGTGATGGTGATGGTGTGGGTGTGTGTGTGTGCACTAGGCACACACAGTGCATAGTGTACTCTTTGGTGATGGTGTGTGTGTGTGTGTGTGTGTGCACTAGGCACACACAGTGCATAGTGTGTTCTTTGATCATGTTGTGTGTGTCTTTAGTGTGATGGTGACCCCTCTTTATATAGGGGAGGAGGGGGGGAGGAATTCTAGAATTTAGAAATGAAGAAATCATTATCTACATAGGCCATGTGACTGTGGGCCCCACTTGTCTGGTTGTGTGTATATGTGCCAGAACAGCAGTCTCATGAGAGAGAGACTAAGAGAGAGAGATGGGTTGATGAAAAAAAGTGAAAGGTGACATGGAGAATAAAGTAATTACAAGAGGGGAGAGAGGGGAGTGTGTTTAGAGGTGAATCTGTGTGCAGATGTGTGTGAACACAAGAAAAATCAGGTAACCACTGGGTGGGGATGGGTCTGTGGACACTTTTTTTAGTGAAACTGAGTGTGTGTGAGTGTGGGGGAGGTTATTTAGCTACAAGACAAGAGACATGGCGCCCTTTAGAGAGAGGGGGGGGTATTTGGGTCATGGGATATGATAGGAGAGAGAACGAGGGGGTGGGGTATACTATTTTGGAAGATAGGGTAAGTTGCATGTGAGTTAGGGTGCATTATTGGTGAGTTATAATGCATTATTGGTGAGAGGTGGGGTAGCTTGAGGGGAGAGAGAAAGGAGAAAGGACAAGGGGAAGAGAGAGGGGGTTGACCTTTTGAGTGGAGGAGAGGAAAAGGGACACCCGGCGGGTCAACAGTGAAGAAAAAGGAGGCAAGGTGGGGATGGGCTACCACGCAGGCATGAGGTGGCCTATTTTACCTTTCTTATATATTTACATAATCATACTTTATTTTTTTCTTACTTTTTTCCAATGCCTTTTATCACTCCCTCCCTAAGAGGGGGTTTTCATGGGGTGGGGACGAGAGAAGAGGGGTATGGGAGCTTGGCTTGTGAAAAGCCCCCATCAATAGCACAACTTCAAAAAGAACTAGCTCGGTCTCAAGAGCTACTTAACAAAGCACAAGAAGTCATAGCATCAGGCATTAAACAAATGCCAACATCAGATATGAAACCCTCTCGGATGGGGGGAGTTCAAACACAACAAAAAGACCCTATATCTTCAAGAATGGGATTAATAAGTCTAGTTTTACAAGAAGTAGTGTCCTTTTCAAGAGTCCAAGTGGAATTTCAAGAAGCATTGGAAGATGCCGAGCCGGAGGAGAGACCACTGGAAATTAACAATGCCCAATGTAAAAGGTCAGGTCAAGATGTCATTGTGGTCGACAAATACAATAGGCACTATGAAATAGCCGATGTGAAAAATATGGATGAGTTTAGCAATTGTGTGCAACCTGTAAGTCACATACTTGGACCCCATCCAAAAGCACCATCAAGGGAAACGGAAAACAAAGATTCGGTTCAATCTTCACCCTCGGTGCAGAACTCGCCAAAATCAACTCGAAAACATAGCCCTAAGGCTATGCAGAAGCCCTACATCAAAGACCATATATTGATGGAAGAATTAGAATTACAACTGCTAGAAAGCATGGATAGTGATTTGATTTTGTATGCGAGCAATAATGGAAGCTATTTTCAGCTTCTCAAGGACAAGACGATGAAGGATAAAGAGACAAAGCCAGTGGATACACCTAAGACAGTCGTAATCTACAGGTTCATGCATGCAAAGAAGAGGTCATATCTGTATCTAGATACCACAGGAAACCATTATCAACAGTATTACGGAGAGTTGCCTCTTCCAAAGGGTGCACATGTTGAGATAACAACATATTGCGACCAATGTGCCATTGGTCATTTAGTGAAGGACTTCCCAGCAAAGATCTACATGGAAAAGAAGAAGCAACAAGCCAAAAGCAAAGTTCAGATAGTGACAACAAGGGAACGGAAGAAAGAATCCCCAACAAGATCTCCAGAAAAGAAGCAGATCTTGTCGTAGAGCACAAAAGATAGGCTCAAGACACAGTTTCTTGAAGTCAAGGGTGTCAACGACATTGTCATAGAGAATCGGGCTTTCAAAACAGATCAAAGTAATCAGCTGATTCAAGATCGTTTAAGGAACCTCAGTGAGGACAAGTCAAAGCATCCACAAGGTGATGAAGATGAAGCTCGTAGTTCAAGGTTCGAGAGCAAAAGAAGCCAAGATTCTGATGATAGTGAGCCAACACAAGAAGAGGTGGCAGAGGTAACAAAAAATCTTAGTGCCACGTCACAAGTGGAAGACATGCAAATAGAATCAATGGATGAAGCTAAAAGTCTATCAAATAAATTCTCTACTGTGGACTCTTCATTGGTGATTGAACAAATCAAAGAGTATGAGAAGCTAAAAGAAGATGTAACTGAAGACATAGAATGCACAAAAGAACAAGAAATGACCGAGTCCAAGATTGACTACCAAGGACAAGCAATACAAGATATGAATGAATATTTTCGAGAAGAGACTCTACAAAAACCCATGGAACAATGGAAACCAAAGGCCACTGCGACCATTGCACCAAAAGAAGAGAGTCAACCTTAACATCCTGCTACACAAGCTTCAAAACATTTCCAAGAAGAAAAGTCACCATTGAATGACCTTCAAGTGCTAGAAGAAGTAAATAGTGACAGAGAGCTTCTAAAATCAAGAATCAAGGTGTCACAGTCAGAAACTAGCAATGAACACCAACAAGCAGCTACAGCAGAAGATAGTACGATAGTAAGCACTTGGGACATGCTACAACCAGTCAAATGACAAAGAAGTTCAACATACAAGAGGATGACAAAGCCTTCAAGGCACAAAAGTCCAAGAAAAGTACCGAAAGCAACGAGGACATCAGCTACTTGGCAGCCAACAAGAAGATTAAATTCTCGTTGGATGTGTATGAGAAACTGAAATTCAACTTTACAGCAGCAGAGATAGATTGCATTGCCATGACTAATGTCATGTCTTATGGGCTGTGGTTACTTCTAGATAAGCCAAAACTGTATGAAATTCAGGTACAGGTTCCTATATCACATGGAATAGCCGTCACAAGTTTAGGGATTGCAAAAGCTACCCTTACACTACGGTCAAAGGTAATCAAAGACAAATTCCTAGTGGTGGATTCCTCCGAAATGAGTACACATTTGATTTTGTCCAAGCACTGGGAAAAAACATTGACAGAAGAACCTGAATTTTCAACAATGGTCATCACAACTAGCTCTCAAGAAATCCAGCCTACTACTGCTCCAAGATTATCGGCTTCCGATAGAGGCAAAGCCAAAATGAGCCCACAAATGTCCTACCAACAGAAGCAGTCCCTTAAATCAGAGTCTTCAATCCAACCAAAAAAAGTTCAAGATAGAGCTTCTATATCAACTGACCACATGCTTCCACATGAAAGGCAGACTCCAAAGAAAACCTTGCAACCAAAATACCCTACACTGCGAGATCACCGCCGTGAAAGGTTTTCAACGGTCTACATTAAAACTGAAGAAATAAAGTTCAAGGACCCAATATGGGTAAATGATCCTAGCCAATTGACGAACTTGGTAAACACATGGGATGGATAGCCTCCCACTACAGCTTAGTAGAGCAAGGCTATTATGAGGGTCAAAAGAAACTTTGGTTACCAAAACCACAGACCTCGGCTTATGTGGTGGATAAAGGTTTCAAAAAGCGTCCCCAAAAGCAACAAATCTCATATTTATATGGCCAAAGGAGACCAACCAACAAGGCTCGCCAAAGGGATACAGGAAATTTCAAATCCAACTGGCCTTCATACCAACATAGGACTTCATCGATAAATAATCCCAAAAATGGCACTCTTGTACATCTCAATATGACATCAAAAACATCATGGAAAGTGCCATCTACAATTCTTCAAGCACAAGGATACTATCAAGGAAATCGGAGAATCTGGCTACCAAAGATGCCAGGTAAACATTCTTCAATCAGACGACTTCAGCTTGAAGATAATCGCAATTTCACGGAAGGCAAAATCAAGGACAATGTCACAGGCAAGGCAAAGGATATCTGCAAAGACACGCTAATCACACGATGCAGATACAAATGGGTGCCAAAAGAACAAAACATAACGAAGAAGATTGAAGTAATCTCTAGCTCTGAAGAAATGTCAAGACATGATAGACAAAGTGTTACGGGGAATGGAGCAAGCCAATCTTCTCAACCAAGGGACCAACAACAACAAAAAGAAATTTTGACAACCAAGGTCACCCAGGTATGGCAAAAGAAACCAATATTGCCAGTATGGTCCTTTACAAATCCTCTCTTCGAGGATGGGAGTTTTGAATTTCAAAACCTATTCTTGGTCGAAAGCTCCCGAGAGTAAGTCAAGTCGCCATAAAAATCATGGCATAAGAGTCAAGAGTCGGGCAGCTGAGCCACTAAATGAGCAAGCATCAGACCCAAGCTTCATGTCTTAATATTTTTTGTGGTCTATGAGTCTAGATATTTAGATTATAGCTCAAGCTGGAAGAGTTGAGCATATTGTAAAATGGGTCGCTCATGCTGGATAGGTGAGCATAAGAGTCTAAGTCTACTATTTTAAATGGTGGAGTGGCGAGTAGTCCAGAAAACACTCACGCACATGAACACAGTGAGGAGAGTGGAAAAAACCTCATCGACAAAAACCCTTCTTGTGAGTAACGGCAGCTCTTGAAGTCAAATATATTTTTGCTTCTCTAGCTACGTTCACTCCTGGAAGCACCCATTCAAACTCCTCTCGCACCGCATATTGTTTCCCATGCATCTATCTGTGCAAGCATATATAATGTCCCATCATTGGACATTTGCATTTGACACGATTTGTGTTCCACCCATGCACTTACACAACAAAATGACGATGACGAAGCTGTAACAGGTTTCATCAACATTTGCTCAACAACAACGACTCTGACTTCAAGCTACTAACACTTATCCACTGTATATGAAGTCAATAATAGTAGCCATACGGCCATAAGTACTTTAACTCAACAAAACTCGGTTACATCAAACATAAGTACATATAGCCTCACATTTAATGGTGACTAAAGGCATTTTCTTCCCACTGGGTTTTTCCCTTTAGTCTTATCTAGATATCCAAGACCTTCATTTTGTAATATACGCCATATTTTATTTTTACTATTTTTCTTATTAAAACATAGAAAAGCAGACCAACAACATCCCCAAACAACTACATGCTCATCAACTATAGGATCCAAGGGGAGCTGCCCAGAAACAATTCAAAAAGGCTTCAAGATTACAGGTACACATGCAGGATGACACCCAAAGAACAAACAATACAGAGCTGCCAAGATAAAGACTTGCTGCAACAACAAACCTCACTCGACTTATTCACGCTACAACAACCAATCGGAGGGGGAGAGCTATGGCTTCAACTACACTACATGTACAAGAAAAAGGTACCTCTACAACATACAAAGCATTTGGTAGAAGCAACTGCAATAACCAAAGCTTCAACCAACACCAAAACATGAAGCACTCGTCAAGGCCACTGCAGACATAGGGTCTTGTCGGGGACGACAAGACTTCGAAAGGGGAGAGTGTTGAAAGGTCAACCTTTCAACAACGCTTCCACAAAGATTCCATAAATATTCTCTAAAGATTTCAAATAAAGATGCTGATGAAGTGATGAAGACGAAGATGGATGCTATAATGTGAAGATACAAGCTCATGGACATCATCGAATATCCCGTTATTATTATTTTGAGCCATTACGACCACTTTTGTAATGTTTACGGGAACTTCATATTTTAAGTCGGCAATTGTATTTAAGCCACAGATGCTTGTTGGATGAGCAAAGCCAGCTCACGATGTTGTAATTAAGCTCTATAGAAGCCTAGGGACAAATAAGGTCATTTTGGTCGGACATTAGGTTTTCTAAGGCTTAGTATATAAGCCAAAACCTAAAGCTTTGTAAAAAGACTTCTAATAATCTGATCTTCTGTGTCGTTGGGAGACTGCGAGAGAGTGAGAGAGAGAGTGTGTGTGTGCTACAGGATCTACAGTGGTCAAAATCACAAATGGAGAGCAGCAGTGTGTTGCCCACGAGGAGAGCTACGCGTTGATGCTTACATCACGTGCGTTCGTCTGTGTTTTGGCAAATTCACCCGCTAGCTACTTTTGGAGTTTCAATTAGTAACTGTTGTCCGTTTTTGCATTTCAGCATATCCACGCGATCATAGTGAGTAGAGCTACACATTAGACACTTTAGTTTTCGGAAATGTTGACCTGCAAAAACCGGCCAGACATCCTACGCGTTTTCTGCATGGAGGGTATTGGGTAGGATTTTTTGGTCACGGACCTTAGGGAGAGTGGCCTATTGGTGTTGATAGGATATCCCTCAAGTTTCGTAACGTTTCAACAACGTCTAATGGGCTTTTGGCTTGCGGTAGCATCATAGGAGACTCTCACATTCACAGAACCGAGGGCATGTAGATTTGATATCTCTGTAGGAAGTAGTCATTAGTCGGTCGAGTAGAGGTTGACACCCTTTTCTTGCTTCCACGCGCCTACGGGTCGAGCTCCGTCCTTAGTTGACATTATATCTTAGGTGAGTTCTCGCTATGCTAACATCTGTCGCGGCGTATACGTCCAACACTCTCTCTCTCTCTCTCTCTCTCTCTCTCTCTCTCTCTCTCTCTCTCTCTCTCTCTCTCTCTCTCTCTCTCTCTCTCTCTCTCTCTCTCTCTCTCTCTCTTTGTTCACACTGTAAACTACCTCACATTCTCTAATCATATCTAATCCCCGCACACCTCGGTCTAGAGGTGCACGGAGATCAAAACCACCGTGTTATAATCTCGTCTTTATTGGTCAATGCCTATATTTGTGGGTACAAGAAATCTACACACCCATGTCTACATGATAGTGCATGTAGTGGACAAAACCCCTTTGCCTCTTCTCTAGCTGTAGGATTTCACAGCATCTTAATATCTTTTCACAGTAGATCTTTGTTCGAGGGATTACTTAACACATTACATGTTGGCCTCCAATCTGAGTATCATGCCGTTGAAACCTTTCCAGCTTAAGGTTGCATCCGTAGAGAGGAAGAGAGGGTTCACCGTTCATCTAACTCTAATTTTTTTACCGTAATCTCGAAGGTAGACTCTAATATAAAAACTCAATCCAAAATCTAATCTTAAACTTAACCTAATTGAACATGTGGTGATTCGCTCCATTGAAGAGTAAAAGACATACCAACGGGGCTACTAGCTGCGTAGATGTGAATGGGCCTCACTTCATAATAAGATTTTAAATTTCAAATTCGTCATTTGCTCTCGCGTGCACGCTCTCTCGCTCTCGCTCTCTCTCTCTCTGTAGAGCAGCAGTCAAACATGCAGGTGGAATTGCTGGCCCGCATGGTCCATCGAACATAAATGTAGATCTAATTTTACATTAAACTCAAAATAAACCTAAATTTAATCTAATCTAACGTAGATAAAGCTAAATCTAATCTAACGTAAATCTAACTCAAAATAAACCTAAATCTAATTTAATCTAACCTAAATAAACATAAATCTAATCTAACATACATCTAAATCTAACCTAACCTTAAACTCAACATAAACATAAATGTAAATGTAATCTAACCTCTCTTGTTTTGTGCCCTAACCTCTCTCTTTCGTCTTCAGCCCCTCTCTCTCTCTCTCTTTGTTTTTTTATTCTCTCTCTCTTTCTGTTTATTCAATAGGTCTTGAATTCAACTCCTCGTCGGCTAGATCTTTAAGGTCTCTTGGGATAGTTTCCTACGATGTTAAAACTTTCTTCTTCTTGGGTGTGTGTGTGTGTGTGTGTGCCAATAAAAAGAGGAAAATGGTATAACCTTTCTATCACCCAAGTGCGGTGATGGGGGCTTTTCACAAGCCAAGCTCCCATACCCCTCTTCTCTCGTCCCCACCCCATGAAAACCCCCTCTTAGGGAGGGAGTGATAAAAGACATTGGAAAAAGTAAGAAAAAAATAAAGTATGATTATGTAAATATATGAGAAAGGTAAAATAGGCCACCTCATGCCTGCGGGGCAGTGCATCCCCATCTTGCCTCCTTTTTCTTCATTGTTGTCCCGCCGTGTGTCCCTTTTCCTCTCCTCCACTCAAAAGGTCAACCCCCTCTCTCTTCCCCTTGTCCTTTCTCCTTTCTCTCTCCCCTCAAGCTACCCCACCTCTCACCAATAATGCATTCTAACTCACCAATAATGCACCCTAACTCACATGCAACTTACCCTATCTTCCAAAATAGTATACCCCACCCCCCCTTTCTCTCTCCTATCATATCCCATGACCCAAATACCCCCCCCTCTCTCTAAAGGGTGCCATGTCTCTTGTCTTGTAGCTAAATAACCTCCCCCACACTCACACACACTCAGTTTCACTAAAAAAGGTGCCCACAGACCCATCCCCACCCGATGGTTACCTGATTTTTCTTGTGTTCACACACATCTGCACACAGATTCACCTCTGAACACACTCCTCTCTCTCCCCTCTTGTAATTACTTTATTCTCCATGTCACCTCTCACTTTTTTTCATCAACCCATCTCTCTCTCTTAGTCTCTCTCTCATGAGACAGCTGTTCTGGCACATATACACACAGCCAGACAAGTGGGGCCCACAGTCACATGGCCTATGTAGATAATGATTTCTTCATTTCTAAATTCTAGAATTTCTCCCCCCCCTCCTCCCCTATATAAAGAGGGGTCACCATCGCACAAAAACACACACAACATCACCAAAGAACACACTATGCACTGTGTGTGCCTAGTGCACACACACACCCACACCATCACCATCACCGCAATCACCATGCTTGTCTTGAGCATGACCTCTACACCCTTGGCTATGGAAGATGAAGGGCAACTAAATGAAGGATGATGGCCATAATCCTCGTGCGAGTCTTCGCCATCAACTCCCACCTATCCGCCATGTTCTCTACCACTCTCTCCCTTCTCATTCCCCTACCCTATGCTCCCCATTTCATCGCCTAATACTCTAAATAAAGCTTGAGGTTTTGTGAGTATGTTTTCTTGCAATGTTTTGCCCATGTGAGGTGTGCGGAATCGCCACCTAGTTTTGTGTTTTGGAGTGAGCTTGTGTATGTGTGAAGGGTGTGAGGATTCGCCATCCTTTTGTGATGCCTAAGTACTAAGCCGCTATACCCCCTCCCTCACTCTCTCTCTCTCTCTCTCTCTCTCTCTCTCTCTCTCTCTCTCTCTCTCTCTCTCTCTCTCTCTCTCTCTCTTGATCTCATTCCCTTTCCTTTTCATCATTACTCCCAAGCATCCATCTCTCTTGAATGAAAACTTTGTTATGGTGGTGTGTTGTTTGCGTCCTAGCCGCTGAAGCTAGGTGGTGCCCCCTGTTTGCTTTACCATGACAGGCTCGAGGCGCGCCATTCGGTCCCCGGTATTTTAGAGGCCATCGGGGTTCGGGGTTCGCTTTGCTCCCGTCCTTTGGTGCCCCCACTGAGGATCTTTTCATGAAACCCTTCAGTTTACAAGACTGAAACCCCTAAACTATTATGAATGGATGAATGGCTAGCAGGATTTGCTAATTGGACGACAGAAGAAGAAGAGCTCCAAGCACAACTAGAAGAACTCCGCATCTCCATCGAAGCTCGAGTGCCAAGCGTAACGGTAATCGATTTGCAGTGGGAGAGTCAACCAACACGCCAAACCCAGTGGATATACATAGGCCAAGTGCCAAGAAGAAGAAGGAGAAGGTCGAAACCATGTCCCCAACCTACAACCAACCCACAACAACAAAATGGAAGGAGCTCTACACAATAGAGAATCAACACTATTCTACTTTGAGAATCGGGTAACTCAAGTAAGCGAGGTAATTATCACAGTCAGTTTTCAAGTCGCACCTGATGCTGCAGCACAGATAACGGAAGCATTGGCTCACACTCTCACTAGAGAAACTAGGGATCTACTGAGTTTGTTTCAGGAAAGAACACCACCCTCTCCCACAAGCTTGGACAGTGACTAAGCACCTCTAAGCTTCACATGAATCAGTACAACCTACCTCGAGACAGATCACACATACCAACACGTGTACGCTCAATCAAGGTAATACTGGATTTGAAGGCTCACTACCAGCACGTCATTGACACCATGCTGGGTGGGGAGTGATTTTTTGAGGTTCTGGCATCAGATCAACCATTTGTCCTACCTTTGGTACAAGGCAATGTACCGTTTGAAGTTTTAATCTATGTCCTAGTATAAGAGGGTATACACGCCTCCTTGTAAAGAAGAAAAAAACTTTTGCAAGTTAAGTAGTGTGTCTTTCTAGCTCTCTCTCAGTAATCATGGCAAGTGTAGCATTTCCAACATTTAAAGGAAAGAAGAGTGAGGATTTGGTAACAGACTTCCTAGATGACTTTGAAGTAGCATGTGTAGTGACCAACAAAGATACGGATGAATCCCGGGTTAGAATCTTTAAGTATCTCATGAAGCTAGAAGCTAGATCATGGTACAATGCACTTCCACAAGCAACCAAGGATGACTGGGAACCCTTAAAAACCGCTTTTAAGAGGCGCTTTGGGGGAGGTACCACTTTAGAAAAGTTGTGGGACAAGTTGAGAGACTTGAAGCAGGAGGGTCTTTTAGAATATGCCACCTATGAGTTCAAATTTGTGGATTTGTGGGAACGGTGGGTTGAGTCACTGGCAAGCGGGGAAGCTGCACCCGATTTCCTAAAAAAAGATCGGTTCACGCATGGCTTATGGCCGCTTCTCAAGGAGAAGGTGAAAGGTAGATTCCCGGCTACGTACGAGTTAGCCGCTTGAGATTGCTCGCCTTAAAGACAAGAAGCTGCAAATGAAAGCCAAAGAAACCGAGTCAACAGAATCAGGAACATCGCGTCGACCAGCAACTACGACAACCACCATTCCACCACCACCACCGGCTCTTGGGGTAAGAGATGACCAACAAGATATGTTGGTCCATATTACTGACCAACTACAGAATTTGTCTGTCCTTTTAATACAACAAGGGAGGAGTCAAGAAAGAGATCAAGACCCTGGAAGAGCACGACGACAAAACAGGGAGTATCATTGCTACAACTGCGGAGAAGACGGTCACAGTATGTACTACTGTCCCAAACCACGACAAAACTATAATAGAGGAGGTAGGAGGAAACAATTGTCACCCCCTAGAGAAAGAACACCCCCACCCCGAGCACCACCCCCACCAACATAAATTCTACGTCCACCCCAGACACCACTACAAGAATCCATCCCACCTCTTCCACCAGCCCCACCACCTGATCGCCCTGTAAACATCATAAGGCTAGAAGAGAAAGGAAAAGCCATAGTAGTGGATCCACCCAGAGCAAAGGAGAGGGACAAGGGTAAGGAGAAGGTAACCTTTTTACAACCACTTGAAGCCATGAATGTGAAAAGAGCTAGGAGGGAGAAAGCTACACAATCAGATGATGAGAGAAGCATGAGAGGAGAAACTAGCAAGAGGCCATCCAGGCCACGACGGAAATTGGGCATCACTGACTTCCAGCTAGGGGAAAGTTCTAAGCCCTATGATCTAACATTGGATGTGGCAGAGCAAGGACCGAAGATTACATGGCCACAGCTGCTACATCTTGCACCAAAAGTAAGGCAACAATGGTCTAAAATGGTAAGTACAAGACGCTCCAAAACAAAGGTAGCCGATCAATTTCGGGATGCAACATGGATGACATCCTTCCAATTGTCGACGTAAACATAAAAGGAAAGAGGGTTGGAAACACCTACATTGATGGAGGTGCACAAATCTGTGTAATGAGCAAAGCTATGATGCTTCGATTAGGGCTCGAGGTTGACAGGCCTTCTCCATGCAAGGCAAAGATGGCAAACAACGCAAAAGTAAAGTGTGTGGGTGTGGTAAGTGCCGTGAAAATCAAAGCTTTCAACACTGAGGTAGAGGTAGATGTTTTTGTAATGCCTACTAAGGGGGAGGGCTATCCACTAATTTTGGGAAAGCCATGGTTGATGGCCATGAAGGAAAAACAGGACTGGGGTACTGGCCTTCTACGCATGACCGGTAAGAAAGGGGAGACAATCTACTACGACATGAGGATTGGCAAGCAGAAGCAAATGAATCTGGAAACATCGATAGATGAAACCACTAGCGAATCTTCCAGTTCTGAGGAGGAGACCACATCCACCGACGAAAGTGACAGTTCCATTGATGTGATGGGTATCATTATGAAGGATCCACAAAGGGTAAACACAACTGGTGATCCATCACCAAAAGGGAAACCCAATGAATAGGAGAGAAAATCACCTGGCCTAGGAGGAAGTAGGTTGAAGGGTATGTTGTCTACGGAATTAACACTTGAGGAGAAAGATAGTTTTTTGCAAATGTTGATGGAATTTCCTAACCTGTTCATTGACAACCATGAAAGAATCACAAGCATTACAGTGGTGGAACATCATATTAAGCTGAAGGAAGGGGTAAAACCAGTTGTGCAAAAGCTACGACGATTGGGGGTCATACAAGAAAAGGCACTCTTGTCCGAGGTAATGAAACTGCTGGAGGCGGGATTCATCTATCCTGTAGAAAACTCAGAATGGGTGTCACCCGTAGTGGTGACGCCTAAAAAGAATGGTAAGTGGAGGGTCTATGTTGACTACAAACCACTAAATGCAGCTACAAAGAGAGACCACTTTCCTCTCCCTTTCTTGGATGAAATTCTGAATGAAGTAGCGGGTTTTGAATGCTATATCGTCTGTGATGGGTATTCTGGATACTTTCAAATACGCATAGCCTTGGAAGATCAGCTAAAAACCACTTTTATCACGCCATGGGGTTGTTTTGCATACAGGGTTATGCCATTTGGTCTCACAAATGCACCTGCCACATTCCAAAGATATGTCACATATGTTTTTCAACCGTTCTTTGGAACATCCATAAGAGTGTTCATTGATGATTTTTGTATATATAGCTCCTGTATTTCACATTTAGAAAAGGTAACTGAAGGTTTGGCCAGGTTGCAAAGCCTAAGCGGGCAATTAAATGTGGATAAATGTCACATTGGGGAGAGTAAAGTCATTCTACTAGGCCATGAAATTTCAGCAAAAGGTATCAACGCCGACCCAAGTAAGGTGTCCGCACTCATAGCCCTACCTTCACCAACGACCGCACGTCAACTGGTCTCTTTTCTACAGAAGGTGAGGTACTTAAGTAGATTCATACATCTACTATCACAACTTGTTCTACCACTGCAACAACTCACTCAAAGATCAACTTTCACTTGGGAGGAGGAATGTGAACATCACTACAACAAGGTAAAGGAGGTCTTAGTCACTCTGCCAACTATCTCACCACCTAAGTGGGATGAAAAATTCTATGTCACCTCAAGTGTTGGTGATGACTCATTGGGGGTTGTGCTACTCCAAAAGGATACGACGACATCTTTCATGAGGCCAATCTACTTCTCTAGTCGAATGATGACAGCAGGAGAGAAAGGTTTCACCCATGTGGAACACTTAGTCCTAGCTCTTAGATTTGCAACTACAAAGTTTAGGTCATATTTGCTGCCTAAGCAATTTGTGATTCTAACCACGGATGAAATATTTCCCTATGTTGTACAACACATGGATGTGTCTGCTAGAATTACTAAATGGCTAGTTCGTCTGCAAGAGTTTGACTACACGGTACAGGTAGAAAGCACGACAAGGGCAAGTTTGGGGGGACTCATGACCTACCAAGTCTTTGAAAGGAAGGAGAAGCAATCTAAGGAAGGAGAAGTCCGATTACCTCCAGTACCACCGATGGTAGAAGGAGCATACTCTCTCTACTTTGATGGAGCCTACAAGCGAGCGTCCGACAAAGCAGCTGCAGGCATAGTGGTCTTTGACGACAAAGGGACAAAGGTATTTTCGTTGCGCCAATTGTTAGATTCACATTCTAACAATGAAGGTGAGTATGCAGCACTAACCAAGGGTCTACAATGGTGCGTCTCGCAAGGTGTACAACGCCTTAATGTATTTGGGGATGCTCTACTTCTGGTAAGGAAAGTAAATGGAGCATGGACATGCAAGAATCCTAGTTTAAGGACTCACTTAAGTGGTGTAAAAACCTTGTTGGGTAAGTTTGAAGAAGTTCAAATACACCATATCCCAAGGGCTCAAAACCAAGAAGCAGATGCCCTAGCAAGTGAAAGACTACAGGAAGTGGTGGTTGGAGCAATAAAACTAAAGCTCCCTCTATTTCAAGGCAGTGATGGCTTGCCTGACATCATGCATTTTTTGGAAACAAGGGAATGCCCATCAGATTTAACAAAGGGACAGAAGCAATGGCTGATGCGGAAGGCCACAAGGTATCGACTCATTAATAATGGTTTGTACTGTAAGGGTAAGGACCAAATACTCAGGAAGGTCCCTCTCTCTCAGAAAATCACGGGAGTAATTGCTAGCTGTCACGACGGGGTTTGTGGTGGTCACTTTTCCCTAGACATAACAAGTAGGAAAATCTTGCAGGCAGGCTTCATATGGCCTAGCCTCAACCGTGATGTACACCACTGGTGCAAAACATGTAAGTTGTGTCAAAAGGCCGGCACTAGGTCACTTATGCCTGAACCACAGACACCTATTCTCTCATGTGGCCCATTTGAAAAATGGGGTATCGATGCCATTGGGCCATTACCTAGGGCCAACTCAGGAAAATTCTACATTATCATGGGGGTCGACTACATGACTAGATGGGCAGAGGCTACAGCCACCACTAGAATCACAGCGGTAGAGGTAGCTAAATTTATCTACGAGCACATATGCTGCAGGTTTGGCACACCTTTAGAGATCATCTCTGATAGAGGGCCAGGTTTCAGAGCAGACTTGGTAGGAGAATTAATGCAGAAACTGGGCATTACAAGGAGGCACTCTTCACCATATTACCCTCAATGTAATGGCCTAGTCGAAAAGGTAAATGGAATGGTTTCTAAAATTATTACCAAGTAGGTAAACAATCATCCTGGAGACTCGGATAAGTATCTACTACCAGCTTTATGGGCCTATAGAACTTCATTTCGTACATCCTTGGGATTCACACCGTATCATCTAGTATTTGGTAAGGAAGCAATCTTGCCCATTGAAGTGCAACTACAAAGTCTCAGAGTAATGGCAAGCCAGCTTCAACAGCCCAACATGCATTTGAGAGATCACATCATCAACTTGGAAAGACTGCAGTTGGACAGAGAAGAAGCAATAAATTATTATGCAGTACAAGCAGAGCATAGACGGCTTAGCTTTAACGAGCATCTCCGGAAAAAAGAATTGAAGAAAGGAATGTTGGTGCTCCGCTACGACAATCGCTTCGACACGCGCAAGGATAAGAAACTCCTACTCTGATGGGAAGGTCCTTTTATCGTCAGGAAAAAGTATGCCAATGGAAGCTACCAGCTTATGGAGGCTGATGGAAAACTTCATAAAACCAGGGTAAATGGTTGGCGACTTAAACCTTATTTTCTTCGATTTCACCAGGCTCCACCTATTGACATTCCAGATGAGGGCACACCATCAGCCGCCACCTCCGACGATAATGATCAAACAGATGAGCTAGAGACATGAATGCCTCTAGCCAAAAGGGGAGGGCTAATGATGGGGGCTTTTCACAAGCCAAGCTCCCATACCCCTCTTCTCTCGTCCCCACCCCATGAAAACCCCCTCTTAGGGAGGGAGTGATAAAAGACATTGGAAAAAGTAAGAAAAAAATAAAGTATGATTATGTAAATATATGAGAAAGGTAAAATAGGCCACCTCATGCCTGCGGGGCAGTCCATCCCCACCTTGCCTCCTTTTTCTTCACTGTTGCCCCGCCGTGTGTCCCTTTTCCTCTCCTCCACTCAAAAGGTCAACCCCCTCTCTCTTCCCCTTGTCCTTTCTCCTTTCTCTCTCCCCTCAAGCTACCCCATCTCTCACCAATAATGCATTCTAACTCACCAATAATGCACCCTAACTCACATGCAACTTACCCTATCTTCCAAAATAGTATACCCCACCCCCCCTTTCTCTCTCCTATCATATCCCATGACCCAAATACCCCCCCCTCTCTGTAAAGGGTGCCATGTCTCTTGTCTTGTAGCTAAATAACCTCCCCCACACTCACACACACTCAGTTTCACTAAAAAAGGTGCCCACGGACCCATCCCCACCCGGTGGTTACCTGATTTTTCTTGTGTTCACACACATCTGCACACAGATTCACCTCTGAACACACTCCTCTCTCTCCCCTCTTGTAATTACTTTATTCTCCATGTCACCTCTCACTTTTTTTCATCAACCCATCTCTCTCTCTTAGTCTCTCTCTCATGAGACAGCTGTTCTGGCACATATACACACAACCAGACAAGTGGGGCCCACAGTCACATGGCCTATGTAGATAATGATTTCTTCATTTCTAAATTCTAGAATTTCTCCCCCCCCCTCCTCCCCTACATAAAGAGGGGTCACCATCGCACAAAAACACACACAACATCACCAAAGAACACACTATGCACTGTGTGTGCCTAGTGCACACACACACCCACACCATCACCATCACCGCAATCACCATGCTTGTCTTGAGCATGACCTCTACACCCTTGGCTATGGAAGATGAAGGGCAACTAAATGAAGGATGATGGCCATAATCCTCGTGCGAGTCTTCGCCATCAACTCCCACCTATCCGCCATGTGCTCTACCACTCTCTCCCTTCTCATTCCCCTACCCTATGCTCCCCATTTCATCGCCTAATACTCTAAATAAAGCTTGAGGTTTTGTGAGTATGTTTTCTTGCAATGTTTTGCCCATGTGAGGTGTGCGGAATCGTCACCTAGTCTTGTGTTTTGGAGTGAGCTTGTGTATGTGTGAAGGGTGTGAGGATTCGCCATCCTTTTGTGATGCCTAAGTACTAAGCCGCTATACCCCCTCCCTCACTCTCTCTCTCTCTCAGTTGATCTCATTCCCTTTCCTTTTCATCATTACTCCCAAGCATCCATCTCTCTTGGATGAAAACTTTGTTATGGTGGTGTGTTGTTTGCGTCCTAGCCGCTGAAGCTAGGTGGTGCCCCCTGTTTGCTTTACCATGACAAGCTCGAGGCGCGCCATTCGGTCCCCGGTGTTTTAGAGGCCATCGGGGTTCGGGGTTCGCTTTGCTCCCGTCAGTGGTACATTGGTTATGCCATTTTCCTCTTGAATAACAGGTCTTGAGTTCAACCCCTCGTTGGCTAGATCTTTAAGGTCTCTTGGGATAGTTTCGTACAATGTTAAAACTCTCTTCTTTTCGGGTGTGTGTGTGTGTGTGTGTGCCAATAAAAAGAGGAAAATGGTATAACCTTTCTATCACCCAAGTGTGGTAGATTGGTTATGCCATTTTCCTTTTGAATAACAGGTCTTGAGGTTAACTCCTCGTTTGCTAGATCTTTAAGGTCTGTTGGGATAGTTTCCTACGACGTTAAAACTCTCTTCTTCTTCTTCTTCTTCTTCTTCTTCTTCTTCTCTCTCTCTGTTTTATGTCTTTCTCTTTCTCTCTCTCTCTCTCTCTCTCTCTCTCTCTCTCTCTCTCTCTCTCTCTCTCTCAAAAAACACAATGTGTGTGTGTGAGAGAGAGAGACAGAGGGAGAGAGAGAGAAAGAGGGGAAGGGAACATGAGAGAGAGGAGAGGGAAGGAGCATACCTGGCTCTCCTTCCTCTCTTCGTGTAAGTACGTGTGTGTGGGGGGTATGTGTATGTGGAGAAGAAAGAGAGAGAGAGGGAGAGCACGGGTTACCTTTGCTCGCTTGAGTGCCGAAAATTCAGATCGCTCTCGGTTTATTTTTTACCCTTATCGGCGTCGCTAAATTACAAGTAATCTAGCGACGGCGTGGGTTTTCACTTTTGAGTGTCGCACTACGAGATTCGCTAATGTGAAGTATCTCTTGTAGTGTACCCCACTGATTGCGAGGTGGAAAATTGAGACGGTTGGGGTTGCACGTGTTGCGTACTTCATAAACAATAGAGTTGATTTCTTTCTCCACTTCATAAAGAGCTTTGGAAGCATCTTGATTAAGAATACAAAACCATACACTCACACAAGAGTGGTATGATTTAATGCAACCTAAAATCTTGAGAGACTAGTGGAATGTCCCATCAGACATACTTTTAGAATGGGACCACTATGATATACTAGTTGAAGGATATAATAATGGTTATCATAGAATACACTATGTTAGGAGCATTAGAGATTATTGATAACCTTTGAAAGGAAGTGTAATGTTTTGAACCACAAAAATTTTACGATGTAGAATTGATTTAATTTATTTGCTATTTCTTCTTTCTCTCTCTTGTCGTACTCTCAATTGTCAACTTTATTTTACCAAGAGAGACTTTAAGATGGGATAGGATGTATTGTACTAAGAGTGATCTTGATCAATATGGGGTGGTAGGTAAACATGCCTCCTAGAGGAAATGCAGCCAGCTGAAATGCCAATGTACCAATTGCACCTCAACCAACAATCATTGATCGAGACATTGATACTATGCTCCACAAGTCTCAACCTAGGAACTTTAGTGGGGAAGACAAAGATATGGGCAAAGTTCTTGATGGTTGGATTGAGCGTATGGATGATCACTTTGATTTGGCTCATTTGTCTATAGAGAACAAGGCTATTATTGTTAATCTCAAATAAAAAAAGACGGTGTCAAGAAGTGTACAGTGCGACTAGGAAAGCGCCGGGCCTCTGACTGTGAGGATTCGTAGCAAACTTAAGCAAGGCGTAGACGATTTGAAGCCAAAGACACACTAAAAAAGAAAAAAACTCCAACCATGAAAGCTCCACTTTGAAAAAGAACCAATACTAACTCAAAACTCTTGTGTGTGTGAAGATTAGGTGTAGCCTCGCTCTCAATTGCACAGATGCAGTGCTCATTCGACTTGTTAGAAACCCTAAATTTACGCTTCGATTCTTTGTCATGACCATTTCATAGAAGCTTCAATACTTCATTGGAGAAGCCCAAGTAGTTATTTGAGGAGTGGAAACCCTAATTGGAGCCTCACAGCCTCAAGCATGTAGTGGAAGCAGCACGAGACTGCACTAGCACCCTGTAAAGGAATGGTTGTATCTCCTTACTCATATGCCCAAATGAGCTCATTCTTGGCTCTAAAACTTTCCACACAACTTGAAAAACAACTCCAACGTCGTTGATGTGGCATTTTGAGCTATTTTGAGCATTTTTAAGGCTATTTTTTACCATTTTTAGGCCATTTTTATCCCAAACATGTCACTTTTTGTCCATAAAAAGCCCAAACGAGTTGGGAAAAATCCCTAAAATTGTGAAAGAATACCATTGGGCTCAAAATTCATGTTGAACCTCATTTTCCCACTCGGTAAGCACTTTGGACACGTCTTTTACGCCAGCGCACGAAACCCGCTATTTTTGGCCGAGATTGCCCGCATTGAACTTTCTAGGCAAAACGAGCGTGCCACTTCGAAACACTTGACATTTGTACATTCCTAAAGCAAATTAAACATATATTTATGTGAAAAAGCATGCCATAGTGCCACGCATAGGGCCTGATCCGCCAGACAAGGTATGTACACGACTGCAACCGTGACATTCATTTTCACATATATCACACTATGTACATTGTAGCATTTGGTCCCACACATCATAAACATTAAGAGTGAGGTAGATACTTTAATTTCACATTATAAACGTGCCATGACATGACATCCACCCCCTCTAAACCTACACATCCTTCGGCATGTGCCACAGAAATCTTTTGCAGGTTCACTCTTCATTTAAGTCAACATACATGTCGATTTCATCATCGCTTGCAACAAAATCTAACACATCATCCTCTTGTTCTTCATCCACATCCATACCATTTTCATGAGAGCCTTCATTTTGACCTTCCTATGAATCAAAGGGATCTGTATCACCTCTTGTTTTGAATAACTTGATTCTTTTCCCTGCAATGGGAAGCTTCATTTTTGTCCCATCTAATTCATGCAAGTAAGTTGCATTCCCATGTACATGCTGAACCACATAAGGACCAAACCATCTCTTTGAAATCTTTCATATTGTTGAATGTTAGTTGTCAAGATTGTTGTCATACACCAACACCCAATCACCTTCCTCAATAGCTTTAGGTCTGAGCCTATGCCTCTTGTCAAATATGTCCTTATTCTTTAACCTTGTATCTTTTAATCATGCTATTGCAATCTCAATATCTTGGGGCCTTCTTTCTAACTGCTGTATGCGCAAAGCAAGAAGGTCTTTCCTACTCATTCCATCTTCCCAAGGTAATACATTCCATGTGGAAATTACATCCTCAATTGGCATTATAGATTTCTGACCATACATCAACTCAAAAGGCATATAACCAGTAACCGAGCTATGAGTTGTACGATCAGCCCATAAAGCATAAGGCAACAACCTAGGCCACTCTCCCATTTTACCTTTGTAGGCCTTACCTAAAGCTTTAATGATCGGAGGATGCCCACGCTCTGATTTTCCATTTCCCTCAAGATTATATGCAGTAGTGAGAGCAAGTTTAATGCCCAACCTAGAGAAAATCTCCCTTGCTTTGTGAGCATCCAACTCACCCCTATCCACTGTTATTTTCTCAACACGACCATAACGGCTATTTACATCATCCAAGAGGAACTTACATACCCCTTCTGTACTTTTCGTTCTTAGAGCACAACCTTCAACTTGGTTGTTAAATCTTCCCGTGCAAGCACTATGTTTCTCATTTGCCATAAGCCCAATGGCATTGTAACCAGATCTACTACCCACTTGTAATGCATGGCCAATGGGTAAGTAGGGTACAACCCATCACGATGACGTACATTTGACAGGTTTCACACGATTCCACATAGTGAGATACATCTTTATACATACCTTTCCACCAATACCTCTCTTTCATTTTAGTAAAGGTGGCCCATACACCTCTATGTCCAGCATAAAGACTCTCATGAAACTTTTTCATAAGCTCATTTTGAGCATCCTTATCATTCACGACTCTCATTGGCATTCCATTTCTTTGTTTTGGATGCTTCCATAAGTACCCGTCTTTCAAAAAGTATCCATAGGCCTTTCTACGTATTCTTTTGAACTCTTGATCAGTCCACCCTTCTTGCCTTGTCAAAGTGCTCAGATAGCATCCAATGAACAACCAATCACCTTGATACAGGTCCTCTGTAAATGACTCAAGTGCATTTCACATGCAAACATGATCACCCTTGGTATGAGAGATACTATAGAACTGTGTGCCTACATCATCGCCCTCGACAACCATGTCTTCTTATTTTTCATACCTTGCTCTTGAAAGCATATCTGCAACTAGATTATCTTTCCCTGCAATATGCTTAAATTCTAGATTCAAGGACTCTATGTAGGCAATCCATCTCAACATAGCAATGTCGGGAGTTGAGCAGCTTGTGATCATTCCAAGAAGGGGTAGACAATCAGTCCCACTATAACATTTGCTCCTATCAAATACTCTTTGTCACATTTCAAAGCTGTGACTACTCCCCATAACTCTCTTTTTACCTATGGATAGCTGCATTGATGAGCACTTAGTACTTTTTCTCCAAACCTCACCACAAATCTCTTGCCATCATGATCATCTTGACCAATCGCCCATCCAATTCCTGTGGGACTAGTATCCACTGTCACAACTACATATCTTCCACATTCATAGTTTTCTTTCCTCAAAGTTGGAGACATAAGCAGCAACTTCTTTAATTTCCTCATGGCATGTGTATGGATTTCTTCCCATTGAAACTTTTGGTTCTTTCTCAAAAGTTGATAAAAAGGCTCTGCTACATGTGCATAATGCGGAATCCAAATAACATAAAACACGTATGCACCCAAGAACCTTCAAATCTCAGGGACATTTATACATTTGTATTTCATTCTCTGGATTACATCAATCTTTGCAAGACAAGGCATTCTACCATATGGCCCGCACATATGTCCCACAATAAGAACTTCATTCACACCAAACACTGACTTTTGGCCAGACAAGGTAAGGTTCACCTCTTCCAACCTCGACAAGATATTATCACAATCATTGATATGGTTTGCCAAATACTAGCAGCACCCCCTTGAGTCTAGAGCCACATCTTTATCACTTACATCACATCCTTTGATTGACACATCATCAAGGAAAGACATTGTAGTTTGAGGTATGAAGTCATGTATGACTTTGTTCATACCATTCATCATATGTGCAACTGAGTTAGTTGCCCCCTGAGGTAAGGTGCACATCCTTACTGAACCCAAGGGTGTCCTCATGGTAGTCACGTCCCTGATTTCCATTGCTAGTTGGAACTAATCATACCCTGAGTACAAATCTCCCATAGAATATATTTCCCTCCCTGCAAATGCCTCTGCAAACTCATCGACAATTGGCCCTATACCCACATTTCTGATTGTCACCTTATTTACACGTTGCATATCCTGAATAAAGCCTAAAGAACCATTTTTCTTTGGAACAGTGAACCATCTGTTTGAATATGGAGCACAAGAAGGCTCCAAAATACCCATCTTGATCTTTTCATTAAGCAACTCAATGAGTTTTGGCAAATGAGCCTTTGGAACAGGAATAGGCCTCAAGTTCCAAGGTACATGAGGGATAGTGAAGATCACCATAGGAGCAACAATGGATGGATCAACACACCCTATCTCATAAGGCTCAAATGCAAAATATTTTCCGTGTTTGGCAAGTGTGTCTTCAAAGAATATATTTTCAGCTTTTGTCAAACTTTCCTCGCAACCAACCTGTAACTCCTTCAAAGAATCCTGTGTGAACTTGTGTCCAATCTTGCTTGGGTTATGAAGGCTAGGTTGCAAAGCAGCTTGCTCCATCTTATTTGTGCAATCTTTTGGTAGAGGTAATGCCACTGGTTTCACTTTCTTTGCCACAGACTTATACTTAGTCTCCACTCGTACATCAACACGTTGAGCATTTTATAAATCCTCAATGACCTTGTACATTTCTATTGAGCATACTTTCACAACCTCGCTTCCCATATGCAAATTTCAATCCATTAAAGACTCCAAATCTTGCATAGTATCCACAAACAAACACTCATCAAACACACCTGCAATGCATTCATCATCTTCTAGCAAACCATCCATCTTCAAACCTCTTTGTACACTATTTACATGTTGTCGTTCACCCCGCTTTAAGTCCTCACACTCTGTAAAAGCAATAGATCCATAGTCTGATAATCCTACAAAACCTGTAGAAAATGTCTCCTTTGCGTATACATCATGCAAAAACCTCTGTACCACTGCAATCCCGCTCTACAATGGTACATGGCCAAAACCCCTCATATCCCTGTAGTCCTTGAATTCTTTATTTGTCTTTGGAAAGGGTTGCTCTCTAAGACTTTCACGGTTCCTTTCATGGTCCACACAAACAGTAAGGAACTGTACTACATGCTTTCCATCCCTAGTCTTAATCCTTGCATAAGCTGACCCATCATCCATCACCTTGGTTTACATGCAAGTAGCAGTGATGTACGGCTGCCGAAGGATAAGAGGGTATGTAGACATCTCCTGCACAAAGAAATTATAGTCATCTTTCACATCCCCTATAGTCACCTTAACATTTGGACAAGGTCCATCAGCTCCCCTAATGAGTTGTTTGCTGCACGAATCATCCATCCATGATTTCTATCAATTGGCCATTTTTCTTTTTGATAAAGTCTCTTAGACATGAGGTTAATTTCCGACCCATGATCTATCAACGCAATGTATGTCTCTTCTAAGTCTCCCACTTTTACCACCGTCTCAGTAGTTGCTCTTGTCCAGTGACTCTTCAAGTAGTAGCTCTTGTGAGTGGTCTCCACTTCATCTTCATCATCCAAGAAGCGAACGTGTTTTACTCCTCCCCTAGACTTGTAGCATCCAACAACAGTTTCTTCACCTTGCTCGCCATAGACGTGTACACCTTGTGCATTTAAAGTCTTCTCTTCACCCTGTACATGGATAGATTCAGTAAGAGGCTGCCACTTCCTATTTATGATATCAATTATTTCTTCGTGGAATTCCCGCTTTGCTATACCAAGGACCTCACCCAAGGTAAATTCCACCTTACTATATAGAATGCTCTCTTCCAAAACCTTTTTGAGATCCTGTGTTGCCTCTATATCGGATTGGATTTTGTAGGCCAGACCCTTTGCTTTGGTTTTTGTTGCATCTTCTTCTTTTCTTTAGAGGCTTCTTGCATAGGTACTTCAGGGATAGGCATATGTTGCGGGGAAGGTGATCTAGGAGGCACTGTGTCATTTCCACCTCCACTCCTTGTGGCCCACTTTGAAGGCCCTTCATCCCCATTCTCGCGCCTACGTTTCTCTTCAAAAATGGCCTCATTTGCTTAGCATTTGGCAATGTATGCATGCACTGACAAAGAGTACATAGGGTCATTCCAACCTGTTTCAACCCGAATGCAATTTCCAGCTTCATGTAAAACCTCTTTAGTCATTTTACCCTTCATAGCAGACCCTATAGCGCATGTCCATAGCTCTCCAATATCATTAGACTCATCTTCTCCAACCTTGAATGATCCTTTTTTATTAATAGGATCCACCTTCAACCCATAGGCGACTGCCTCAACCATTGAGATGGCATGGCTAGTAGCCATGTCCTCAACTAGTTTCTTCATTCCGCCCTTTCCAAAGTTTGTCCCCAAGAGCTTACCTGTTTCACTTAAGTGAATTTTTCCATCTTTAAAGAAAACAAGCTCCTTTGTCAAAGCATCTTTAAAACTTTCACAATCCCTCCTTCCATGGTCAGTACTATCGCACCATATGCATCTATTTACAAAGCCTTCTCTGGTTTGAGGTCGTTGCCCTGTAGATTGACCTGATGGTTGCCCCTTTTCTTCTAGCCTCGTAAGCTTTAGCTTGAGCTCTTGCATTCCCTTGACAATATCATCTAGAATGAACTTGTCACTCTTTGGAACCACAATAACAGTCTTTATAGAACTCTCAAAAACACTTGGGACTTGAGTAGGGTTGACTATCGTCTTGTCTCTTCGTCGTTGTCTCTTGGCTAGCAACAGTGAAATGGCATCTTCAACCTCATTTCAATTGGTCTTCAAGCCCTGTTCTGTATCCTTATCCTCAAGTAGTAGCTCTAACTTCTCTTGAATCTCTTTACCTGTGGCCTGCAAAAAGAGCTCTATCTTCTCCGAGTTTAGGGTAGCCTTTTCAGTTCTTGAAAGTTAATCATAACGACGGTCGAATTCCCTTAGCAATTCGGTAGCCGAGAGCCCCTCTTTTGGCCAAACTACCCACTCTGAGAAAGTCCTCTTTGTTACCCTTTTGGAGTCCTCCATGACATACTCTTTCTTCAAGACTAATTTGAATTCTTCCCAAGTTGCCCCATGCTCATTTCTAATTCCCCTTACATGCTCTCTGATCTCCGGAACCACAACAAGTTCAAAACTTTGCACCATCTCTGCTTCGGGCACTCGATGAAGCTCCATCTCATTTACATATCCACAAAGATACTTTGTTACATCTTTAACTTTAAATTGGTCCATTTTCTTCACCACATATTGAAGCGCTTTGGTTGAGGAGAGCTCACTTCTTTCTGCAGCTTGCTGCTGTTGCATAAACACTGCAAAAGCTTGAAACATTTGCATTGTGACTAGATCAAACCAAACCCCCTATTGCTCTTGTTGCTCCATAGATTTAAAAATTTGGTTTGAGACCTTCAATGAAGCTTCCGAACCCTCACCCGAGCCTACTTCGCGTCGGGTTCACCAAAAACGTGTCAAGAAGTGCGCAGTGCGACTAGGAAAGCGTCGGGCCTCTGATTGTGAGGATTCGTAGCAAAATCAAGCAAGGCGTAGACAATTTGAAGCCAAAAACACACTAAAAAAGAACAAAACTCCAGCTGTGAAAGCTCCACTTTGAAAAAGAACCAATACTAACTCAAAACTCTTGTGTGTGTGAAGATTAGGTGTAGCCTCGCTCTCAATTGCACAGATGCAGTGCTCATTTGACCTGTTAAAAACCATAAATTTACGCTTTGATTCTTTGTCGTGACCATTTCATGGAAGCTACAGTACTTCATTGGAGAAGCCCAAGTAGTTATTTGAGGAGGGGAAACCCTAATTGGAGGCCTCACAGCCTCAACCATGTAGTGGAAGCAACACGGGACTGCACTAGCACCCTGTAAAGGAATGGTTGTATCTCCTATCTCATATGCCCAAATGAGCTCATCCTTGGCTCTAAAACATCCCCCACAACTTGAGCAACAATGCCAGTGCCATTGATGTGGCATTTTTAGGCTATTTTTGACCATTTTTAGCCCAAAAATGTCACTTTTTGTTCGTAAAAAGCCCAAACGAGCTGGGAAAAATCCCTAAACATGGAAAAATCCCATTGGGCTCAAACTTCATGTCAAACCTCATTTTCCCACTCGGTAAGAACTTTGGATACATCTTTTACTCTAGCACACAAAACCTACTATTTTTGGCCGAGATTGCCCGCATTGAACTTTCTAGGCAAAACGAGCGTGCCACTTCGAAACACTTGATATTTGTACAATTCTAAAGCAAATTAGGCATATATTTATGTGAAAAAGCATGCCATAGTGCCACGCATAGGGTCTGGTCCGCTCGACAAGGTATGTACACGACTGCAACCGTGACATTCATTTTCGCATATATCACACTATGTACATTGTAGCATTTGGTCCCACACATCATAAACATTAAGAGTGAGGTAGATACTTTAATTTCACATTATAAACGTGCCATAGCATGACAACGACCAAGTGTTTGTGGAGATACCATTGTACTAAGAACAATGTCGATCCTGATGCAACAACTTGGGATTATCTAAAGACTCAACTAAAGAAGAGCTGTCAAAATAAAGTTTATCATTTGGACTGAATGAATGAGTTTCTTGATTGTGCTCAAAAGAATAGAGACCTAGAGTTCTATTATCAATATTTCTTAACCCTTGTCAAGTATTCTCTATCGGGAATGACTTAAGAAGTCAAAGTGGCATGATTTGTGTTAGGTTTGCATAATCCTATGAAGACTAGACTTCAGAGTCGTCAACATACAGACTTTGTAGATGTCCTTGATGTGTGTAAACATATTGAACTCAAATTATCTAATAGTGGGAACCCAAAACCTATCAAATCAAATACCTCATCCTAAAAATGAGCAAAGATTTCGGACCTCACAATAAAGAAGGGAGAACTTATTGCATTTGAAGGCCAGACGAGATCATCTATGCTATACTTTCCTTGATCTTGACCATCACCAATCAAAATATTTTCCATTCAATAACTCAAGATTTATAGGATTGGTAGATATTTATGAGCTTAGGAGGCAGAACCCAAATTGGAATTTCAAAAGTTTTAAACATAAACCACCACAACAACAGAATTTTACCTAGCCAAACTTCAATCAAAATCAGAGACCTCCTCAAAATCAAGGAAACTTTAGGTAAGGAAACTGACATTTTGGGCCGTCTCATCTAGGAGGAGGAAATCAACGACCTCAAGGAAGAGCTCAAGCCAGCAGAGTTTCAATAATTCAAACCACAGAAAAGTATCAAGATAAGAATTCCATCTTATTGATTAATTCCGAGTTTGAACACCCTGATTTATAACTTAGAATGGAATTAGCTATAGGTAGGCAGGTCAAGTTTTCTATTTCAAAGGGTTACTTGAATTTTGGATGGCCACAACACTTCAACTCATTTTAGAGTCTTACCTATAGGATTCTATTATGAAATCCTAGCAATGGATTGTCTTAAGGACAATGATTCTCACATGCATTGCAAAAATGTTTCATCGAGTTTTTCAAATGGGCATACTCTAGGGTTACCGTTATCGAGAAGCGAGCACAAACTAAACTTCAACTAGTGAACTTCATCAACCTAATGAAGAGCTTTAGAAAGAATGAGATGATTTATACTACAAAGGTTAACCCTAAAGAGAAAAAGTTAGAAACACTTGAATCCAAGTGGCTAGCAGAATTTGATGATTTATTTCTTGAAGAACTTTCACAATTACCACCCAGACCTAAAGTTAATCATGCAATAAAGCTTATTCTAGGAGCTCAACTAGTTTCTTGTAGATCATACAAGATGTTGATGCCTGAGTTTACAAAACTCAAAGAGTAACTTAATCAACTTCTTGAGCAAGGATTCATTTAATCCAGTGTTTCTCTAGGGTGTACTCCTGTTATTTTTAATCAAAAAAAGGATGGTACGTTATGCCTTTGTATTGATTACCTTAGATTAAATTAGGTAACAGTCAAGAATAAGTATGCAATATCAAGGATTGATGAGTTACTTGTTCAATTACATAGAGCTTCTATTTTTTATTTTACTTATCTTAAGTTGGGGTAGTATCAAATTCGAATCAAGGAGGAAGATATATCAAAGACAAGATTTAATACTTGATTTGGACATTACGTGTTTACAGTCATGCTTTTTGGACTTACAAATTCTCTAGCAACTTTTAACCGTCCTATGACCAACATGCTTAGAGAACACTTTGATTTTGTTCTTGTCCTCTTTGATGATATTTTGGTTTACTCAAAGAACAAGGAAGAACATGAGAAACATGTGCAACGAGTACTTGAACTTCTACGTCAAAATCAGTTTTATGCTAAGGGCGTAGCAAGTGCATCTTCTTCACTAACAAAATGGAATACTTGGGATTTATTGTATCAAGAGATGGAATTTCTATTGATCTAAGTAAGGTTGAAGCAGTTATCACTTGGCCTATACCTAAGTCTGTCAAAGGAGTACATGGATTTCTTGGATTAACAGGATGGCTATGCTAAGATAGCTTCTCCATTGACTAATAACCTTTAAAATACTTAAGTGATGGCTTAGAATGGACGTGCTCAAGTTAGCTTTGAAAAAATCAAGGAAGCTTTGGTGAATGCTCTAATATTACGGCTTCTAGACTTCTCAAACACATTCACTGTCCTCACAAATGCAAGTGGACAAGCAATCAATGGTGTTCTGTCTCAAGAAGGAAGATTGGTGGCTTATGAACCTCGTAAATTATGCACTCATAAGTTAAATTATCCTACATATGAAGTGGAATTGTTGGACGTTGTACATGCTTTTAAAGTATGGCGGCATCATCTTCTTTGAAGGCTATTTGAATTGCATACAGATCATAAAAACCTCAAGTGGATTTATACTCAACCTAATCTGAATATGCAACATAGGAGATGGTTGGAGTTATTATGCAAGTATGACTTTGGGATTGAATATAAACCTAGGAAGGAAAACTTAGTGGTTGATGATTTAAGCAGGAAGAGTACCATAGTGGCTATTGCAGCCCCTAATACCTCTTTAATTAATCCTATTCATGAAAGTATACATTGTGAATCTCCTTTTTACATAAGGATTCGTTATTTAATGAACTTAGATAATTGGAGACAAAAGAAAGATATAAAAATTAAAAAGTTTCACATTGAAGATAATGATCTTTATTTCAATAACCGTTTGTGTATCCCAAATGATGGTGAGATCAAACTTCAAATACTACAGGAAGCTCATGATATACATAATCCAGGTTATATTAAATTTATTCTACTATATGAAAGAGATTCTTTTGACGAGAATTAAAGCACAATGTTTTGAGGTATGTTACAAAATGCATGACATGTCAATGTATTAAGGCTAGTGATCTTCAATCAACTGATGCACCATAGACAAAATACAAATGCATATCCATGGATTTTATCACAAGACTTTCTACATCTCTAGGATATGGTTCTATTTTTGTAGTTGTTGGATCATTATGCAAAGTTCACTTCAAATTTTTGTAAAGCCTTATTCTCGGCTACAAAATTCAATTGGCCTTTAGTACAACTTATCATCCTCAGACCAATGGGAAAACAAAGAGAACCAATCAAATCATCTAGGATATGCTACAAGCTTATTGTATACATGAATAGAGTAAATGGACCAGATATTTGTATTTGGTTGAATTTGCATATAACTCTTCATTCCAATGCTCAATTGAAATGTTTCCTTTTCAAGAACTATATGGACAAGAGTGACTTACTCCAAATGGACAAAGATATGTTGGATGAAATGCAATTACAAACAAACCTCATATGTCAAGTCATAAAGACCGCTCACGATAGACGAAGAGTTATGCTGACCTTAAATGATCTATTTGACTCTTTGAAGAAGGGGACATGGTATTTTTGAGAGTGAAACCAAAACATAGCTCTTTATCAATGGGTAAGTTAAAAAACCTTAGTTCCAAATATTGTGGACCTTTCATCATCACAAATAGAATCAATGATCAAGCTTATAGACTTCTGTTACTACTGAATATCAAGGTACATAATTTTTTTCATGTCAGCTTAGTCAAGGGTATGTACCTGATTTAAATCACGTTCTTGATGATTCTCTGTTATCTCCTTCCATCGATAAAACTTTTAAAGTACACCCTGAAATCATCCCTCAAAGTTGAACTAAATCTTCTTCGTAATCAATCATCACTGTACATTGTTGGGTGAAAGGGGGGAGACAGATTGCTTAAAACAATTCAACCTTGCTCACAAACTTCACCATCAACCTGTCAACCTCTTTCCCCAATTTCCAAGCACACACACACACACACACACACACACCTAGACTATGACACATACACACACACACACACACACACACACATAGAGCATGGAATTGACATAGATGAGATTGTAAGAGTGTGTAAGAGAATTGTAAGAGATAGAGACTTGATTAGAGAGTACACAACAAAATAAGCATTCTACTCTACAAAATCATCATCATACGCTCAATTAGAAAAATAAATAAACAGCATATAATTAACTCTATTAAACCAGCTATCCCAGTTGCAATTAACCACTAAAACAAGAGGGTGCCCAATCTCGTAACATCCTTCCCACCAGGGATAGTAACTGTCCTCAGTTGCTCAATAGAGAAATCAATTGGACCGTGAGTGATGGAAACTATGGAGAAGAATGAATAGGAAGTTATGAAAGAAATTTTTAGGCATCCATTTGGCATCCTCTCTAGGGTGGCCCTTGAAAGTCAAAAGGTAACGGTTATAAACCATACCAGTACGTGTAGTGGTGGTCTTGTGATCAACTATTTTTTCAAGGATGAGTTGCTCTTCTTGGTCTACAAGTGAAGGTGGGTCTTCATAAATGTGATGAGTAGGTAGGGATCCTCTAAAAGGTCTTAAAAGACTAATGTGGAAAGCATTGTGAATGTGCCAATGTGAAGGTATCTAACTATTAAAGTACATTACAAGGTTAGGCTTCTTGTTTAAATTTGATTGGGCGTTACACCATGACCCAAAACATAGTGAGTATCAAAGCATTAGCTGAAGGCATTTTAATAGTCCTCCTATCCAAAATATCCTGCATGAAACCATAGAAAGTGGCACATAAGGTGGTCACAAGGATGAATATCTGAAAAGAAAACTTCACCAGAATTTAGTACTTCATAGGCTAGGAAGCTTGATGTCTAGATGTAAACAATTCAGGAGATGTGGTGGGATATAAAATTTCTTGTATAAGATAATTACTTTCTATTATGGAACAATTGGTGTATTTGTTTATACATACATATTTGTATCCTTGAATTAAGCTAGCACATAAGTAGTAAATTAATGATGCAATTTTATCACACGTCAATAATTTGGCATTTGACCTTTTGAAAAGAGTGTAAACCATTGTAACTTAGATACTTATTTGGAGTTTGAAGTACACAATTCGTGAGAGAATGTGTAATAAAGAGTGATTGGTTTTGTGATGTGTCAACATTAGAAGTAAAAGTGGCTTTCATGCCTTGATCAGTAGCAACATAGAATCATCAATGCTTAACTACAAATGTCACAAAAATTTTCCATAAATGATAACAAAAAATGAATATTACCATGAACGTCAATAGTTTTTTGTTGTAAAGAGATATAAAGGAGACAAACTTACAAATTATGTTCACAAACATACACTCTACATGGAATGTGATTAGACTCATGACCATCAGGTGTTCATGTCTTGGTATTGATGAAAAAGAAAGAAAGAGATACATTACCCAAGGTCAATATAAACTTTTAAGATATGTATTTTGATTGTTGGTGGTCAGCCAATCCAAGTGGCTTATATTAAAATACATACATGTGCTTAGTGGATTCTTCCATTGTCTTCTTGGTGCCATCTCTGCAAATTACAAATAGAGAAAACTCCATGGAGAATTAATGAAACAAATTTCATTTGATAAAACTTGTTTAAATACATGTTTCAAGAAAATTCAAGAAAATATAATAATTTAAATTAATTTACCTAGGTGTAAAATCTACTAGGCTTCTTTGTAAGCCCTTTTGATAGTTTCTATCCACTTCAAGAGATTTTCAACATCATCAGCATTAGCGGTATTCACTTTGTAGAGTGAGCTCGACAATGGTATTGGTCCTAGGTAATCATCAGAACACAAGCTACTACTTCCAAGTTCTTTTGGAATGATAATGTCAATGTCGCAAATGATTTGCAAGTTATATATCTTGTTTGGTTGTCCAATGAAGTTGGAATTTGAAATTGGGTCCGAGCTCTTATGAATTGGGATGCATCGACTTGGGACGCCAACTTCAAAGGCTTTGGTGGGAATAGGGCTGCCTTCTCATAAAGTTAACTTTTAAAGGTCAAAATTTAAGGTCACAAGGTCATTTTTAATAAAATAGTGCGAGATTATCATGGGAGACTAGTAAGCAAGAGCTAAATGGAATAGAATTGCCCATTAAATGACTAGGCATGCAACGGGCAGCCAAAAGTTGTGGGGGCGGAAAACATAACCAAGGTTAGGCGGTCAAAATAAGGTGTAAGTTGGGTGATCGAAATAATTTTAAGTGGATGCCTTTGAAGTTTGTTCAAGTGCAACCCTGGTTGGGTAATTGACCGAGAGAATTTCTAAATGGGACAGTTGCTCAAGGGTGTAATAGGGTGGACATGCCCTTGAGGATTTGAGTACCAAGTGGGTGGTCAACAGTGTTTGGGAAATATCATCCTCGTAAACATATAAAATTCCTTCTCTTGAATTTGCTAAGAGGAAATTTTAGAAAATGATGTTTTTTTTTTGGGTTTATAACAATATTTTTCTCTATTTTGGGGTGGAATTTCTCCTTCTTTCCTTGCCCTCAACCGACATTTTCAAAATTAAAAACGAAGCGATATTAAGTTGAGACACATTTTTCTCGAACGCAAGTGGTTGACCATGCATTCGAAGGGGGGTGATTGCAGACCTAAAGTCTTTGGAAATGAAGGGACGCCAAGGGTGTGTGCATGCAACCGACCATGATCTCGAGGGAGGTGACTGCACCTTTGAGGACTAAAAGCCCAGTGAGTGGCCAGTTAACTCGAAGCCACACATTGTTTTTGAAGCTTAAAAAAAAGAATGCATGTATGTCGACAACAAGCAGTAAAACACTGCAACAAAGTCAACTTGAGGGAGATGATGCACCAACATGGCCGTATTTGAATGATGGCCGAAAACAAATATCTTGCAAGGCCTGGGCGACCAAAGTACTGCGGTGTATGGAGCAGGTCAGTGATGCTGATAGCTGAACAAAGACGAAGGGAGACAGCGTAGGGCAAGGCAAGGCTGGCAAGCCTCGTTTGTTGTGCATCTCTGACTCAAGAATCAGCATCAAGTGAATGGCACCATGTGTGGTTGGCACAAAGTCCAAGGTGGCATTTGATTCCCAATTTCCAAAGCTCAGCCAGTATCGAGCAATACTCTCTCTCCCCCGTTTTCTCTCTCTCTCTCTCTCTCTCTCTCTCTCTCTCTCTCTCTCTCTCTCTCTCTCTCTCTCTCTCTCTCTCTCTCTCTCTCTCTCTCTCTCTCTCACACACACACACACACACACACACACACACACACACACACCTAGTCGGTTATTATGAGGAGCGTCATGCACTCTCCATCAAGGCTTGCTTTCCATGATGAGAACAATAGCAATAACAAGGCTTTACTTATTTTACTACCTATAGCCATGATTTGTCTTGTTCTCAATTTTCAATCAGAGATGTGTCAATTTAGCACTACAATTTTCTACTTACTTACCACCAAAAGCAGTGTCCTATTTTTAGCAAAGCTACCAAAAGCTTGCAGCTATATCTGGCCAGAGGGGGGCCTACGTGTTGCCTTGGGATACACTCCTACCTCACCTAGTGCCTATAAGTTGGCCTACAATGCTCAAATTTTGGTGCCTATAGTTGCATCTACTACCACACAGCTATACAGATGTATTATATGGAGTGGTGCAATCTTTTCATCGCCATCTCCATAATATCTTCTCTCTCATGTTTGGGAAGAAGAAGAAGAAAACACACTCTCTCTACTTGGTTACTATCTTCTCTTCTCTTTTCATGGTGTGCGCGCACTTTAATGACTTTGTGACAAAAATCTCTACCTAGCTCTCATCACCGCTCTCTTAGAGCAAAGTAAGAAGCCTTTTGACAGCCGGTAATCACTTCTAAAACATGATATGAAGATCTAAACTCCATAGCCATCATTTCATTCTCTCTCTACTTTGTTTTTTGAGTAACTACCCTCTCGGTGGTTGATTTTTCGTGTACGAGGGCATGCATGGACTTGTTGGATGTGTACAAGGATACTCCCTACTTGTTTCATCATGCTTAGCATGATGATTTATGCACATGTGTGTTTATTTTCATGTAAGTGCATACAAAGCGCTCTTCGTTTCTCGTCATGTAGACGATAGGAACATTGTTTTGATCGTATCTCCCATACCAATATGAATCAAATCAAACCCTCCAAACCAGATATTAAACTCATCATTTAGATCACGTGAAAATACCTCACTAGTAAAGAAATGTGGTCAAAATACAGATTGTTGTCCACTCCATAGTCAAAATTTTGGACCCGAGGCTCCTTGGAGAACCACCATATGGATTTATTGGATGACCGAACCCACTTAACTAAATGAAATCTTGATCAAAATTGTTGATAAATGATTTTAGATCTCTGATATCACTTTGTGAGGGCCAATTTTTAATTGTTACTGATAAGGGTTACCTACACTTGTAGGGGTGCTACCTAGGGAGAATATCATATAGCATCATGAGGTTCAGGAGTGGTTCACATGTGTCTTATGGGTTTTTTTGGTGATTTTATTTCAAATTTTTGATATCCATAAACTTATATGTGAGTATATGGTTAGTCAACGCGAACTGTACAAGAAAATATGAATAAGATGGCTTTTTCATGTCACAATTGTTTGCAAAATTTTCATATGGGCAAAATGATGGGATAAGGTGTTAGTGTATGTTATGGAGCTGATCTTGATGCATGGTTTGAGGTTAAAAATTTTCATTTATATGTTATGTATGCACCCAAAAAATAGTACAAAATTGTTTTTTGGATATACGTGAAGTTCCAGCATATGATTGATCAAAGTGGTGGGGCTGTTTTGCATCATGGTTAGGTGGGATGATTTAATATGATGCATATAATCTCATGGATGGATATGGATGCCTCATGTGCATGTGTATATTGCTTTCCACCCTTCCAGGTAAAAAACTAGCTCCATGTGCTAGGGGGTAAGGTGTGGTCATAGTGCATCACTTACGCATGCTTAAACATTATCAAAATGGGATTTTGAAGTTATTTTTATTCATTGGTTGGACTTATTTTATGCATAAAACTTTGTGTCTTAAGAGCCATTTATGTGGGCCATGTTATGTGCTAAAGTGGTTTTGCAGAAATGGATGTGCATCACCCTCAATTGGGTAAAGTGCTCACCCATATGATGAGATTGGATTCTGGTTTATGATTTTGGTTAGGATCATGATGCTCTTTAAAAACATAAGAGCATGAGACCCAAAAAACATAACACATGGGTTTGATGCTCTGCTAGTCATTTATATTTTTGATGTTATGGTATACCCAGATTTACTATGTGCACTCTATATCACCCTCCACTCTCTCTCTCTCTCTCTCTCTCTCTCTCTCTCTCTCTCTCTCTCTCTCAATGCAGTGTACACATATATTCACCCTTCACCTTGATATTTTCTTGAGTATTCTTTTATTCATATAACCCATTGAGAGGTAGCACTAGTTTCTAGGTGCATATGGATGTAGTATGACTCATGGATTAAACTCCATGCTATGTCGGGTGCTGAGAACTCCTCTCCCATGGAAACACTTCCGCAATTCCTATGTATATTGAAATTGTATAAAAGTGTAGAATGTATATTTTTTGCATAGACCTCTTGGGAGGGGTATCTCTCAATATCACCTTTGAATTTTCCCAATCCCACCATAAGGGTAGAAGCTTCAAAGAGAATGTTCAAAGAGATGGATGCATAAACAAAGGCCATACAACAAGACATTCAAGCTACTAAGGACCATCAAAAGCACTATGCTGATAAAAGATGATGTGACCAAATTTTTAAGCAATGAGATAAATTATTTCTTTGAGTCCGACCAAAAAGAAGAAATATATCCTTAGGTAAATTCAAAAATCTTCCAGGTATTGTGGTCCCTACGAGGTAATCAAAGTACTTAGTGATCAAGCTTATAAATTGAAACTACTGGACACATCAAAGCTCATGATGTATTCCATATCAACCTTCTGAAGCCTTCCATCGCAAATCTTAATCATGCTTTGGAGGATGAATAAATAGTAATGTAAGGCAAGGAGTGCTTAAACTCCAATCATAATGTATCCTTGCAACCAAACAAAGAACCCTTAAAAGTAGAGTGATCAAATAACATTTGGTAAAGTGGAAAGACTATCCCACGGAAGATGCTACCCTAAAAGATAAAGTCTCTCTTTTCAAAGATTTTTTCAAATTTGGTTGAGATGAGGACACCTCAAGTTCTTAAGTTGGGGTAATTGTAAGGTTTTCATTTTCTTTGCAATAAAGCAAAGGTTTACAAAGCTAATTGAAGAGTCAAAAATATTCAAATGCATAAGTTGTACTTGGTATTTCTAGAATTTTAAACACAACTTTACTTCAACCAAAAAAAAATTGAATCGAATTCCGATCAAAACTAACCCTCAAATGCTTGCCAAAATATTTCATGATTACTTTAATAATATAAATAATGGGAAACCTTTGGTAATTATCAAATCACATGGGTTTTTCACATAACCTACCAAATATTTAATCACATGGGCTAGGTATTTCCAAATGAAGCAATAAAGTGAACTTAAGTTAGTAGATTTGACAACTAAGTTGGGTAGGTGCTAGGAGATAATATGTTGGACCTGCCAACAAAGACAAAAAAAGTAGTAGGGGGCATTAGGGAAAGCTAAGGGGTTGTCTATAGGAAGTTGAAAATTGCTAAATATAGGTCCTGCTTGTCACAAAAACTATCAATAGGTCCCTAGTCTTCACATTTTCTTTGAGACTTGGAGACCTTAGTAGATTCTCTCTAGCTTAGAGACAATCTACCCAAAATCATTAGAAAGAAAAAACTCTAGGTAATTAATCAAGGTAATTAACTCTAATCTTGTTATTTTAGTAAATGACATATTAATTGAGGTCTATTTTTGTAATTATATTATTAGTAAGGAAAGATTAGTCCTCTCTCTATTGATAATTATCTTCTTGTACATAATTAAATCTACTAAATACTAAATATCTAATTATTAACATTAATTTAGTTATTTATTAACCTATAGTAGGACTAAAATTGCCTAATTTTAGCCTTAATTAAGAAAAAATATAAAAATCAGCTTGGATAAATATTAATTAATTTTCAAATGTTCTACACATTTTTAGAAAATTGTGAAAATTATATCAAAGCTATCTTCCTAATTTTGGTATTTATTAGAGTAGAAACTATTTATTTCTAGCATATAAATAATGGAAAATTTAGAAATATAGATTAACAAATCATGAGGTATTCTCAAAAACATTATACACTACTAGCCAATTGTGGTAATTATCTCAAATTTATTTGATTAATTTTGATAAATATTAAAACCAAAATTCTTTGTTTTTAATACAAAATTTGAAAAAAAATCAATAAACTAACTTTAAAAATTATGGATTAATTTTCAAAGCTAGAAGACACTATTAGGAATCAGTGATAAAATATCTTGATAAGGTTATTGGTTTCACAAATTACTAAGCCTTAAACTTTCTATTTGTAGGAAAAAATGAAATAGGATAACTAGTACATTAACTTCAAAAGTTATAAGATAATTTTTAGAGCTATAATATAGTGTTAAAAACTTGTGATAAAAATATGTCATAAATATACTTAATTTTACTATTTAGTAAACCCTAAATTCTCTAGTTTTAGCAAAAACTTAAAAGAATTAGCTAGTAAATTAAGTCTATTTTAGCATAAAATTAAAGGTGTAATTAGTAAGTTAACTACAAAATTTATAAGGTAATCTCAAGAGGTAGAATATACTCTTAGAGAGTGAGATAAATATAGCTTAAAGTAGCTATTAAGTTAAAAACATTCTTTCTTTTATTATAATTTGAAGGGGAAATTGTAAAATTAACTCAAAAAAATATAAGATGATTATTAGAGCTTACATACACAATGAAGAAGCTAGGATAAAATTACATTGCTTAAATATTTATTTTATAAAATTATCATGTCAAAAAGTCACTATTTTTTACTATAAACTAAAGGAAAAAATTAACAAAAATAACTCTTGGGATTGGGTGAGAACTCCTAGCTAAATCGATGTATTAGAAAATCATGATAATAGTTTTACAAAAAAAGAATCTAATTATATTAACATAGTCCAATAAAAGGTTAAGACTCTGGGAAAAATTGGATTAAATTAATTGGTGAAATTGCGTTGTGAAAATTCTTGTGGTAACTTTTATTTTATTGATACTTTACCTAATGGATACGCTTCCTTTTATAAGGATAAAGAATATGGGCCCAAAAAGACCTCGTGAAAATCAGCAAATGGAGGATGATACCACCACCAAGAGGGCCAGGGCTACTCACGACCATGAGACTGATCCAAGTATCATTTTGATGGACGAGAGTGTGTTTGTGCCCCCCAGCCTCAACAAATCCTAGACCAATCCCGTCCTTGGTTATGAAATAAATTCATGATTAGAAAATTCCTTTTAAAGCTATAACATTGCATCCGTTAAGGAATAGATATGTACTTAGGAAATATTAAATTGTCTGAGAACAAAATGGTACCTTCTAAGAAACATTGTGCATTTGTTTGTTAAACTAGGAAAGAAATGTTTTGGCTAGTCTGGATGAACTAGGAAAGATCTGGTTGATCATCCTTGAGACAGTTTGTCTCAAGGCACTTCTTATTCCTTGAAATGTTTTCACTTTAGGTGATGAGCAATGAAGACTTTTCAACCAATGATAAGTTGGTTACCCTCATGTACAAAGAGAATTTACTCCATGCATGCATCTGTCTGTAGATATATTAGGATACCATATTTGATCCTAGGGGAGCCGCCCCACTATATGGGCAATTGATTTGACGCATGGACGCCCAGGCTTTTGGGTGTTGTTTTTCCACCCTAGATTATGAATAAAGGAAAGGATACCATTTTTTCACCCATGTATAGGTCTGCTTGAGACAAGAGTAGTATTGTTCATGGTTTTTATGATCAATGTTTTGTTGATAGTACCTTGTCTTTAGTTTAAAGATACTTGTTTGATAAAGAATGTTGTCAATGGTGCTTTCAATACTTGTTTTAAGTAATCCCTATAATTGGAAATTATAACCATTTTTTTAAGTGTAAAAAGAATATGGTAGTAATTAGAAAATAAACAAGCACGTGTGAGTGCAAGATGGTAAGTGGGGATTGACTTAGCTTGTTGATCATGGATGAGTGGACCCAATTAGTTGGGTAATTATTCATCCCTACGTATTAACGTTTAGTTAACTTCTTCAATCGAAGAGGAACCCACCAATAGCTATGCACTCACTCACATAGAGGAAAAATGCACTGGAAGAGAAGTCCATAGCCCATTGCAGAGGTTAAGGTTTAGGTCTTTTAGATTTTGTCCCATTTCCACTTGTGAGAGAGGACTCGGTCTTTCTCCAGGGCTATAGTCCCAAGTCATTGCCAATGGTAAGGCTGTGTTCACTAGATTTTTCTTAGAGACTTTAGTGTTTTATTAAGCCTAGAGGCTTGTCAAGGATCCCATCATGACATTTTGAGTATGTGGGTTGGGGACCTTTCATGACTGCAGCAATCATAGAATCATTCAATCCAATTGTGGCTTCTCTATGGCTTTCTCCTCAGCAAATTCCTTGAGATGTTTCTCTTCATGAGCCCGTGAAGGCTGAGGCCATAGTTTTTGAGTTATCCTAGTAGCTAAACATTCTAACTGTTCTTGCATCTTCTTTTCCAAGTTCTTTGTAATCCTGGCAGTCAACTCTCATTATTCCTACCATTCATCAAATACTTTTGATTTGCCTTTTGTCTTCCATGTGTCTCTTTGTTGCTCCCATTCTTTACTTCAGTATCCTTCTTCTTCTCAGGTTCTTATGGAATCTCCTCAATGACTACACCTCTACGTCTAGTTAATGCCCTTACTCACACTGTTTTCTATTCAAATCCTTCTTCTTAGATTCTTAGATTCTTATGGAATCTCCTTAATGACTACACCTCTACATCTAGTTATTGTCCTTATTGGTTTTGTTTTATGTGTTTTATACTCAAGTCCTTTTGGTTTGGCAGCCTTTGAGCATTGAGCTTCAAAATGGCCATATTTCTTGCAAGTATAGAAAATTGAACTCCTTTTTCCAAAGTCAGCTCTACCTTTGCCAAATATAGTACCCCCTTGGTACCTACCTTGGCTTTCTCCAACACTCGTGCTACTCTCATTCTCTTTGGAGCCACTTACCCCATCTGCCTTTACTGGTTTTGGATTCGTCAATGAGACCATAGATAAGTCGTTTTCTTTATTAAAGTGATGAATTCGTATCCCAAAATTGTTCCACACATGCCCATGATATTTACAATACGTGCATTGGGAACATTCATCTGATTGGTGATCTCTAAATCTGCAATGTGAACACTAGGTTTGTAGTTTCCTCATTGAAGGTCTAGTTTTTGCCACATCAGCAATTTTCTCAAACATCTCCTCTAGCTTCTTTGTCCAAGGCAACTTCTTCTTACTCTTAGATTTATCATTTGAGTCGCTATCAGATGAATTGGAACTGGAGGTGGTCTTAGAATCTTTAGTGGTTGTCTTAGTGTCACTAGAATTCCTTATGCTCTTGTGTCCCTTCTCCTTTTTTTCTTGATGTTCTAGTTTCAAAGCTCCTTGTACCAGAGCTTGTTCCCTTAACTTTTTAATTTTGAACTTGCTAGAGAACCAAGCCCTCATTTACATTTTTGATAGAGGTTAATGTACGTATTTTATTCAACTTTTCAATCTTCTCCATGTAGCTTTGAATTGAAAATTTTCTTGTTTTATTTGGTCCAGTTCTCATAAAATATCCTTATCTCGTCTGTTATTTGAACATTCAAGCTTGAATGCTTTGATTAGCTTATTGTATGTTTATAGCAAGTAGGCTAGATAATGGTAGTACCATTTTCAAGATGCGTCCTTCAATGTTTGAGAAAAACAGTTTTCTCGTTCATCTTTGTCAATGTTTGAGAAAAATAGTTTTCTCGTTCATCTTTGTCAATGTTTTCGAGATCAATATACTGCTCGAAGGATTCAATGTGAACATCTGGGTCATGTTTTTGCCTCCTTTGAACATTGGATGGGCAATTTTCAAATCAATGGATCTTTCATCATTCATTTTCAGTTACTGTATATGGGTCTGGTTTTTGCTCAATCTTCCTATGTCCTGACCTGTGACACCCTCTTCTACCTTCACCCTCCTGGATCAAGAGCGTCTCTTTGTTGTCTCTCTGATTGCCGATGCCTGAGGTAGAGTGCTGGAAGTCCTTTTGCTTCCTGGTCTCCTGCTGATCCAAGTTTGGATCAATTTCACTACAAGCCTCCGTGTCAGTGTCAAAGCCTCACATTGACTCCGCCAATATTGGGTTGCAACTCTTCTGGGTTACATGACTAAAATAAGCTAACCCAAAAACTAATTGGGTGAGTGACTCGCTATCAAAAGAAATTTAACTTAAGCCACCATGATCGTCAAAATGTAATGAGTTGGTCTCTTTAGACAACTATTTGAGGCTGGGTTAAGAGCTAGCTAAGTCAGTTTAGACATGCAAATTTCAGGCAATAGATCAGACAAAGACACTGATACTAAAATGTAAATGGAAATAGTAGTTGAAATGGAAATAAACCATAGAATAAAACTGGAACTAGAACCAGATTATATTCAAATTTATACAGCTTGAACAAAGTGCAGTATGAGCCAAAGGACTGCTTTGAGCTTATTGACAAAATAGTACAAGAGCACAGTGAGCTCCAACGCAATAGACTCAAGAGCATAGTACAAAAGTGGGCCAGTCCTTAAAATTATATCCTCTCAAATGAAGTAATGTCCCCTATTTAGAGGTGTTGGATTGGGTCTCTAATTGATTGTCCATTGTGCAGTTACCGCAGTAGCTAGTTTGATAAGTAGCAATTCAACCGCGAGTCTGAATTTTTGTTTGGAAATTGTTCCCACCATCTACAATGGGAAGGGGGAATCACCAACCTTCGGCTGCCACAAGATGATGAGCTACAAGATGATGAATATTCATGTGTATAGTATATAAAGTGTGTGTTTTTCTTGGTTTATGCTTTTTATTTGGTTCTTACCTGTTATCAAGCATACTAATGAGCCATACTGACCAAATTGCAACACTCATGTTTCCTCGAGAAAACATATGTATATACGAGGGAGTGTGAGGAATTACTTTGGCTAATGTTTTGCCAAATAATAATAAATTTCAGTAATTTTCTTTAAATTTTAGCTAATAAGGATAGAAAATTAATAAAATTACCCTAGAGAGCCAAAATCGAATTGTGAAACCAAACACCAAACCAACAAAGCAAGAGCTTCAAGCATGGCAAGTTTCAAAATATTTGGTGCAAATCAAATTTTTTGCCAACTTACGAATGTGAAATTTCACAAAACAACAATAGAATATCCAAATTACGAGCTGTCTAAGCCACAGTTGATATGAAATGAGCAACCAAGGCAAGGAAGATAAGACTACATTTGGGGTTCTAGGTATGTCGGATACATATAGCCAAAGTAAGGCAAAATAGGCCTCAATATTTGCATTTGTGAGAGAGAGAGACTCGGAAAGCTAGAGCTTCTTGGTGACCTAGAGCATGCTTTGCACTTCTTCTTGCTATGAGCCATTGGAATTTCCATTCTTCATCAAATTTAATAGGTATGGTCTACATACCTCCCTCCAACACGTTTATGTGATCCGTGCAATGCACCAAATAGTTCGCACCAATCAAAATCAAACCGAAAAATATTGCAAGAAGTTCAATGCTAGTAGGAGGGTCAAATATGGTCCAAACTCAAAAAGTGATGGGAAAAATGGTCAACAAGTTATGTACTTCAAAACTACATCATTAAATTCCAATTTGGTGATGGGATCCATATTCCCCTACACCCAAACTAAGAAATAATTCTCCAAGATATTACCCCAACCTGTGCAAGTCCACTGTAGCAAAAATAATTGAAAAGGATGTTCAAGCATGGATCGCAATCCATGTCCCCCAATAGCTTAGAATTGGATCACAATTGTCCAACAACTAGAGCATAGCCTTGGGAGCCCACTCCTAGAATTTGGTTAAAATTAGACATGGTTTAACCTAGCAACCCCAAATTTTCAAAAACTATTACTTCAAAAGGTCATTTTGACCCAAACCAAGGAAAAATAGTGTGAAACCCAAAAAGTTGGTGTTCAATGACTGTCAAAACATGCCAAACTACCAGCCCACAAATTTTGTATCATTTGGCTCTAGAACATGAATTGAGATCCATGCCCTTAGAGACCAGTGCATCCTATACTCTAATCCATAGATAGCTTAGTATACCTACACGGCTAAAAGCATGGGTTGGTGGTGCAAAAAGTAGTGTCCTTGACACCTCTTGTGAGGCACTCTTGGATGGTGTTTTGTTGGTAGTTTTCAAAAGCCAAAAGATAAATATTTAATATTTCTAAAGGTGTTGTGCCAACCACTTTAACGTGTTCTTGATTTAGTCGAATGCAAGACTCTCTACCTACCCGTCAGCAGTCTACGAGCTCCCTCTCTCTCTCTCTCTTGCAAGAAGAAGGAAAATTGGAGCAGGAACTTGTAGATGGACCTTGTGGAGAATTTTCATAAGGTGTGGAGACTAAAGGTCCAGGAGATTGGGATGGAGATGTTGCAGCAGGAGATTGGCCAACAAGTTGTGTCCGAGCAGCAGCCTCCACTCTATTGTAACCTTTTGTGGAATGTCGATTTCAGCAGTTTGGGAGAGCACATTCCGCACCAACAAAAACAACCTCCACACAATTGCCATGTTGGATGGACGGCCATTGCTTGTGGTGTTGGATGTTTTGAAGAGAGGACTGTGCATGATGAGCCACCTCCAAGTACATTGCAGGACTCTGAGTACTTTCAGCAACATGTGCAATACAATCCACTTCATGATGACATGACTCACAATTACCACAGGGATGACTCAGTCACAATTTGCCATGAAGGTAACCAGCGGATGCAAGAATATTGGTCTATGATGAAAAGAGAGAGCCGTAGGAGACAACAAGAAAGTGATGCATCAAGTTCAAGGTCAACAGAAGATGTGAATCAGGTTTTCATGAAAGTCTCAAAAAGCTGGCGGGAAGCAACAAAAAGCATGACTTGCGATGCTAAGAAAACTGCCTTTCAATGTCTTCTAGGACTGCCAGCTTTTAGACGTTTTCATCATGCATTTGAGAAGTCAATACGATCCAATATTTGAGGCACAATTACTGAAGTCAAAGCGTCCATGTCTGAAGAGGAGTTGAAGGTTAAAAGAGCTGTCTGCATGATGTTGGTGAATAGTGAAGGAGATCCATTAAGGTCTATTAGCAACTCCAAGATGGCCAGATCTACTGGATTGCATTGGCAAAACTTTGCAATAGCCAATTCGTGGTTAAAATAGGCTGAGGTTGGCGCATTTCCTTTGCAATTATGTAGTTCAACTACCTCAAAGTTCCACCATCACACAAGCGACAAAAGACCTTGTTTTTTCCTTTTGGCAGATAGAGACAAGAGTGTCGCCAAACAAAAAAGATGTGTGTCAAAAATGATTGGGTAGAAAATATTACATAAAGCATCCAATACATTTGCTTGATGATTCACAGGTATGCTCCTAAAGTTTCATAGGTATGAACTTTGGATGTAGAGAAAAGTCATAGAGTTCCTTTCAAAGGTAGCCATGGAAGTACCATGATAGTACAAAAGGCTCTTTAGGTACTCTGGATCTTTGAAAGAGTCTAGAATACCTCGCAAAGGTAGTCTTGAAAGTACCATGCGAGTCTAAATGGGTTCTCTAGGTACTTTGGAGGTAGAAAAGTTCATAGAGTTCCTTTCAAAGGTAGTCATGGAAGTACCATGCCAGTAAAGAGGCTCTTTAGGTACTCTAGACCTTTGAAGAGTCTAGAATACCTTGCAAAGTTAGTCTTGAAAGGACCATAGAGTTATTTTCAAAGGTAGTTATTTACCATAAGAGTGAAGAGGTTCTCTAGGAACTTTGGAGGCAAAGAAAAGTCACATAGTTCCTTTCAAAGATAGTCATGGAAGTACCATGATAGTATAAAGGCTCTTTAGGTACTCTAGATCTTTGAAAGAGTCTAGAATACCTCGCAAAGGTAGCCTTGAAAGTACCATGCGAGTTTAAATGGGTTCTCTAGGTACTTTGGAGGTAGAAAAAAGTTCATAGAGTTCCTTTCAAAGGTAGTCATGGAAGTACCATGATAGTAAATAGGCTCTTTAGGTACTCTGGATCTTTGAAAGAGTCTAGAATACCTCACAACGGTAGTCTTGAAAGTACCATAGAGTTATTTTCAAAGGTAGTCATGGAAGTACCATGATAGTAAAGAGGTGCTCTAGGTACTTTGGAGGTAGAGAAAATCATTGAATACCTCACAGAGCTTTTACTTTGATGGGTTTTACTTTGAAAAAAGTCTGAGCCTCTGATGGGTTTTATTTTTTCTTGCACAGGGTGAGCTTTACAAGAGGTTCCAAATGCACTACCCACACATCAAGATCTCACTCAAATGTTTTAAGGGATTGAAACCTTGGTTTCTTTGTAAGTTGAAGGACCGTTACACGTGATGTTGTATTGCTCATATTCAGATGATATATCTCAAGGAAGCATTCAACCACATGAGACACAATAAGACAGGCATGCACGGTGATGGGTGTGGCTGCATGTGTGCTATATGCTTGCACAAAAGAGGCTCCAAGTAAGTGTCAAGCTTCCAGGTACACATACACTAGTGTAAGCACATTGACTAAAAGTGTGTTATGTGATTGCTTGAAGGAAGAATGTCCTCAATGTGGGTCGAAGAGGTTAATTATTTGTCCATATGAAACACTTGAAAGTGCATCCCAAATTTCAGTTAAGGTGTTTGAAGACGTTGCCTTAACCCATTCTCAAGGCAAGAAGCGCAAGGATCTTCTGGTGAAGGAAATGGGATGCAAGGATTTCACAACTTTTCTTCAAAAGCATCTGACCACTTACATCCGACACAATTTTATTGCCCGGTGGCAATCTCAGCAGTTCAGAGATTACATTCATAGGTTTCCTAGAGATGTAGTGGTCTCTATTATTGACTTTGCAGAAAATTACTCATTTAAGGAGCAAAATGAAATCCAACCAATGCATTGGTACTCTTCACAAGTCACCATGTTGGTGCACATTACATACATTCAAGGAAAGACCAGGTGTTAAAATATACACATTTTTACATTTTGATGACAAAGATCATGACACGCTCTTTGTGCAACATTGCTTGCAACTGCATAGTGTTTGGCTTCAAAATCAGGGATTCAACTTCTTGAAGCGGCACTAGGTGTGGTCAGATGGATGTGCTGCTCAATTCAAGTCATCTAGACCGTTCTTCTTCGTGTCAAGGTACGCCAGGTTTTATTACACCTTTGATGAAAAATTTCCAGAAATTTGTTTCTGCCCAGCATTGAAGGTGGGTCATTGTTTTAGGTACTATGGTTTGACTCGCATTGAAATGCTGTGGAGTTTCTTTGCCTCGGGCCAGGGCAAAGGGGAGCATGATGGGGTAGGGGCAGTTGTTAAGAGGGCTTTAACACATGAGTAGCTAAAGGTTGATGCATGGCACATGAAGTGTGCCAAGGATGTTGTTGGCTTCTTGAAGCATAAATGTAATGATGAAAGTGGTCACACAGGGGTGAATTGGATTTTTGTAAGGTCCAAGAAATTGAGGTGCCAAGGGAGAAGAAGTGGAATTGTAAGCGAGTTGAAGGCTCACGATCAATACACTGTGTCAATGGATAATCCAAGAGTGACAAGTGTGCACTCTATTTTGCAAAATTCTCTCTTGTTTTTCTGAATTTTGTATGTCCCAGCGTTGGAGGTGATGCTTGAAAAACACACATGTTGAGAACTGGGAGTATCTAACCCTTGAGGCATTGGATGGTGACAATGCAAAAAGTGAATATTTTAGCAATGATGAAGGATCAGATCTGTCGATGTATGGTGGGCACCATGACGCAATTAGTGATGCTCTATGCATCGATGATGCCTTTTCCACCAATGCCAATGAAGATGGAGCTGACTTCTGGCTTTTGAGGTGCTCACAGGAGAAATACAAAACAGCAAGAGCCTTGAGTGATTCCTGGGGAAACATACTTTTTGCAGGGAGCTATTTGGTTGAGGGGTACTATTACGAGCTAATGGAAGGTGTTGAGCATATCTATTACATGACTGCTAGTCAACCAAAAGTGCTTCTTGCATCACACTTGGTTAGATCGATTAAGATACCCTTGGAACCCTTAGAAGGAGAGCCACATAAGTTCAAACTCGCTGCAGAAGTATACAAAAATGTGTACAACAGTATGCCAATAGTGATATAGGTTGCTTCCCAAGTAACTTGTAGAAGTACCAGTAATTAGCTTCAAAGTACCATGCAGCTATTCCACAGGTGGTTTTTGTAGGAGCCTATCATAGGTTTCAAAACCTCTTGTAGGCTAGTCCAAACAAGCACTTGTAAATGCTTTTGTCTACTTGAGTAACAAAAATAGCATTTCAATTCTAGAACACAAAGTACCATTCTATCAGCCTAAAGTACCTTATAGGTAGTTCACAAGCACTTTTCTTAAAATATGTAGGAAACAAGTACTTCTAAAAGTTTATCTACCGGCCTAAACTACCTTTAAGGTAGTCCTCAAGTGGTTTTTGTATGTTAAGATATGTAAGTAACAAGCACTTGTAAAATTTTTTGTATGCCATCCCAAAGTACCTTATACGTTCTTTACAGGTCTGAAAACCAAAGGTACCTTACAGGTAGTTCACAGGTGGAAACTGTTTTAAACTATGTAGGAAACAAGGACTTGTAAAAGTTTTTGTATGCCAACCCAAAGTACCTTATAGGTTCTTTAGAGGTCTGACAACCAAAAGTACCTTACAGGTAGTTCACAGGTGGAAACTGTCTTAAAATATGTAGGAAACAAGGACTTGTAAAAGTTGTTGTATGCCAGTCCAAAGTACCTTATAGGTAGTCCTCGGGTGGTTTCTGTACATAAAAATCTGTTAAGTTTTGGTATGTCAACCCAAAGTACCTTACATTGTAACTGTCTTAAATTGGGAAACAATAACAAAATTAAAAAAATAACACTTCAATGCTTGGACACTTAAACAGTCTTAAACTACTTGAATTAGAAAAATAACACTTCAATGCTGGGACACAAAGACAACGCATCCAACCAATTGGAATATATTACATCTTCATCAATTTGACATCAAGTCATTACATGAGTTACAATGGCAATCAAAATGAAGCCAAAAAATTGGTTTCCACATGGAAAGTAGCATATAAATATACAAGGTTCTGGCACAGGTTTAGTTTAGTTACAAAAGGTACATAAAGGATCTATCATTCTAAAAAAATCAAGGGACGTCATCGTCGCTTGCACTCTATAGACATGAGTTGTGGCCCACATAAGTACGCATCATACGATGTCTTTTCAAACCCTTTTGCAATTGCTGTGAATACATACTTGTCGTCATCAATAGGTTTTGGGTTGCTGAATGTGTCTGCCAAGGCATGGCAATCTGTAGCATGCTGCCACCCTCCTAGCCAAGCCTTTAGATCTTTTGACAAGTATTGGCTAGAGTGGTGCTCAATACCAGGCACTATGATGTAGGTACCACAGGGATTATAATGACATTTATAGGAACTTTTTTCAATTAAAAGGACATTGCTGGTATCATACTGTTGTAACTTCGCCAAAAAATTCCGCAATACCTTGAAAAATGCTGGTCCTCCACCACCAAAACAGTAACTGCCCACATCACATAACTGTTGTCTAGCCCATCCACTAATATAACTCTAAACCTTGGGAAAACATCTTTGAATTCTTGAGCCCACTCTGCTGAGCATTGCACTGCTCCATATGTAGACATTTGTCCATGTCACAACCCATGAAATAAAATCCTGTGCATCTTTCAAGACAAACAGGTACCTGCCATCCACCTCCTCATGCTTGACAAATGATGTAGCTTCAATATCAGGGAGACGAAGGGTCATACTTATTAGGTGTACATGTAAGACAAAGTACACCATTAAGATCTAATATGAGGGCTGATCGGGTTGGATCATCATATGGCAAGGAGGAGATAGCTGGGGGAATGTACTGTGGGGGATCTCTGATGATGATGATTTCCTCTACGGGCAGCTTGAGGGTCCCCCTTTTCCTTTGGACACTCTGTAAAAGACAACATTCAACATTGAAAAATAAACATGAGGCAATATCTGACATAAAAGCGACAAAAACATAGAGGCCGACAAAAACATAGACATTGCGCTTATGAAACATAAAAGCGACAAAAACATAGAGACCGACAAAAATTTTTCTTTTGCATTCAAAATCAAGAATCACATATTCTTGTATTACAATTGAAGAGTCACAATTTCTTGCAAACTCGAGGCTTGGGGGGGTGGGAAACACTAGAAGGATTGCGAAGGGGAGTACTCTGGAGTCTTCTTCACGGCAGGAGGTGATCTGGGTGCTTCCCTCTCTCCCATATCTCCATCTGCATGATGAGCATGCTGCTTTGAACGTGTGGACTCCGAAGGTCTATTCTTTTTGGAAGGTCCACCTATGTCATAAAACAACACATCAGCCCCATGTAGACATTGCATAGAAGTTGACAAGTCCAATACCATTACCACTTACCATCACCGTTTTTCTTGCACTTCTTTGACACCTTCACCATGTCACTCAGAAAGATGGGGGAATCTAGATTCTCACCACCAGCTACCATATGTTGCATTGCATCCACTCCCTCTTGCGCTATTGCCTCCACATCGTCAACTGTTGCATCTTCCTTTAGACTGATTTTTCTTGGTTGCGGCTCTACTGTTGATGTGCTTGCAGGGGGGTCTACCTTCACAGTTGGAGTGCCCTCACTGGAGTACACACTATGGGCTTCATGAGTAGCTTGTAGCACAACCTTTGGCACGCCATCCTGTATCGGCGCCACACAAGGAATATGGCCAGAACCTACAAGCACATCAATGAAGTTCATGCTTGTGCAATCAGCAGATACTTGAAGGCAACCTGAACTATTCTTGGATTTATATGAGATTGGGAGCAACCGCAACCCAACCTGTATGCAGGAGCATTGATTTAAGTGAATCTAGAATACTACTCTTGCAAGAGGCGTCCGCACATACCGTCTCTAATCCAAGCCAACCACCAAGTCAATTAAAAATACCATGGCAGGTAGAAAAGTACCTTGGACACTACCACCATAACAAAAAACTGCCATTCCATTAAAAACATCAAGGCAAAAGCTATTACCATAACAGGAAAGATTGTCATGATAAAAAGGCCACCATGACAGAAAGCAAAGTACAATGACAAGTTTCTTGGACACTACCCACTAATTATCAATGACCATGCAACCACCTTAATAGAAAAAACTACCTTTACAAGTACCTTGGGCACAACCACCATAGCAAACAAACTTCCTTAAAGAAACAATCAACCATAGCAGAAAAAACCATGAAAAAGTACCTTGGGCACTGCCACCATAACAGAGATGGCTTTCCAAAAAAACCTCTAAGGTAATGACATATACCATGGATAGTAGAAAAGTACCTTGAGCACTACAACAATAGCAAAAGAAAAGTACCATAGCAGGAAATACTGCCATGATTAAAACAACACCATGATGAAAAGAAGTACCATGACAGGCATTTTGGCCATTACATGATACCTAGAAAAATAGCATGACCCCTACACCTATCATGGTAGAAAAAGCTACCATGACAAGTACCACAATAATAGACAAACTTCCATGGAAAAAACAAACACTCATAGCAAAAAAACCACCATGGAAAAGTACTTGGTCAATGTCACTGTAACAAAAAGAAAGCCATGTAAAAAGAAACTACCATGCCAAGTACCTTGGGCACTATTACCATGATAGAACCCCACAATAGAAAAAACTACCATGTCAGGTAGGTTGGGCACTTAGCACCATAACAGAAATAACTGGCATGACAAAAACAACCATCTAAATAGAAAAGAGTACCATGTCAAGTACCTAGGGCATTACCACATAAACAGAAATAACTGGCATGGCAAAAAAAAACACCTAAATAGAAGAGAGTACCATGTCAAGTACCTAGGGCATTACCACATAAACAAAAATCCTACCTTGACTTGGTCGACACATACCTGGAGACGATTCACCTCATCTCTTATGTTCGAGCTGCTTGCATGGGCCCCAAGAGCTGTGAGTGCACTAGTTAGAGCAGCCATCTTGCTCTCAATCACCAGAAAATCAAGGTCAGTATCGACAACTCCCTTCATGCTGGACCGCAATACAAGCAAATACAACGGTGAATCAAACATGTGATCGGTCCATCCCAAAAGTAGAGATATCGACCCAAAGATTCACCTTTCTACCTCCTTTCATGAATCAGTCAAGTCAAAAAAAGAACTAATGACCCATGATTGGAGCTCTAATCGGAATAGCAAGCAAATATAACGGTGAATCAAACATGTGATCAGTCCATCCCAAAAGTAGAGATATCGACCCAAAGATTCACCTTTCTACCTCCTTTCATGAATCAGTCCAGTCCAAAAAAGAACTAATGACCCATGATTGGAGCTCTAATCGGAATAGAAAGCAAATACAACGGTGAATCAAACATGTGATTAATCCATCCCAAAAGTAGAGATATCGACCCAAAGATTCACCTTTCTATCTCTTTTCAAGAATCAGTTCAGTCCAAAAAAGAACTAATGACCCATGATAGAAGTTCTAATCAATATAGCAATCAATTTAGCAAATATAACGGTGAACCAAACATGAGATTAGTCCATCCCAAATGTAGAGATACCAACCCAAAGTTTCACCTTTTCTACCTCCTTTCAAGAATCAGTTCAGTCCAAAAAAGAACTAATGATCCATGATCAGAGTTACATTACGTTGTGAGCGGGATGAAAACACACACAGCACCTCTATAATGACCCGACACACACTCTTGGGAAGATACACACACACACACACTATGGGGCACCACTCGGCTTACACAACACACCTGGCCGAGACAGGGAACACACCTTTGGAGTGAGAGGAGAGAGACTATCCACTTGCCCACTCCACACAGAGACACACACACACACACACACACAAAGAAAACTCGGCTCAAAAGAGGAGAACTTATGATGTTTAGATACAAATGAGCTTGGGCCAACACCAATGGGACAAACAGCTCACACAATATGGGTAAAAGATACCAGATACAATCACAAATTGGAGAAGAAGCTTCACTCACCGGAGAAGATTACACAAAAAAATGGCAGAAAAAGAGCAAGGAATTTGGCAAAATGGACAGCGCCATCGCGTCCGGAACGGCCCAAAACCCTAGTCTACAATGTCAAAGTGCTCAAATCCGACCTCGGATGAGCAGTTTACGGCCAAAACAAGCTCCAAAATGAGCAAAAACACACCTGCGGCTGTTCCTCCTCTCTTCTCCACGTTTTTTCTGGTCTTCTCTCTGTTTTTTCAGTTCCCACACTTAGATTTATTTGTTGGGCACCCTTGGTCTTTTAGATGACCTCAAACGGACCCCGAACAGGCCAAAAACTGACCTCGCAGTGCATGGTTGTCACCTTTTTGCATCATCCGCACACCTGGCACTCAGCTTTTTTCCAATAATGCATCTCGCCACCACGTGAAGTGGCCCCAAAAAGTGGTCCTAATGATGACCTTTCTGCATAAATCTCATAAGAAAACACCCACATCGTGTCCGTACTTCTCCACGTGCAAGTATTGACCCCATTCGCCCTCCTGATGCCACTAGATGCCATCTGACGCACCTGCTTACCTCATGTCGTCAGCCCGCGGATAGCTTCCTCGAGAAGTTTTACGCGCTACCAACTCCTCCTTATTGTAGAAAAAACATACTGGTACTGGTGATAGTGAAAATCGATGCATTATGTACATGTTGTCCTACCTGTACACATGTGGGCCCCACGTAACCACCTGGCTAAGGAAAATGGGCAATCCTTTATTTGATGCACCATGCATGTATATGTACATATGCGCAATCCCTTGCTCCAAAAAACTCCTGACAACGTTTTAATTTTTTTTAAAGACTATTCATTTTTTTACCTTTAGTTTTTCTTCTAAATTTTAAAGGATGACCAAATTTAGAGGAAGCGGTGATGTGATGTGATGTCTACTACAAGGTTATATAGAGCCACCAAATATGGAGGGGGTACATGACGGGGCCGGCGGGATTCTTGTTGTGCCCGTCGGGCCTACTGGGTTTCTTCATAAGCCCGCCGGGCCTGCCGGGATTGTTGGTTGCCCCGCCGGTTCTACCTTTTCTACCGGTTTTCGTAGGTCATGACATTAGATATGTTGTTAACATGAAAAAAATAGTGATAATAACAACAATAATTAACATTTAACAAAATGCGTCATTGCATAATTAAAATCCCTGCTTCTTAAGGGGGGATCACATAAGATATGTAATTTCTCAGTACTACTCTGGAGCTTGTGAGCCTTGATGTAGTCCCATACTCGCTTGAGGGCATCATGCCTTGTGGTCTTTGAGGTTTGCAAGATGGGAGCCAGGCTGGAGGAGACCCTATTGAGGATCTGAGCGTCACCTTTGGGCTCGGGCTTGGGGTCAGGCTCGGGAGTGGTTTTGAGTTCAGTCTTGGGCACTTTCTTGCTCATCTATTCATCAATTCATGCAAAACACAAGAGCAGGCATACAGTAGACAAGGGTGCCTACTTTGTCCTTTGCTCTATGCTATCTCATATGATGCCTTAGATTGGCTTGTGAAAGATGTTATTCAGTAGGACAAACTCACTAAGCAAATGTGCCTCCAAAAGTGTGTTGATCATACCAATGAAGTTTTTTCCAATGATAGTGATATTGTTTCTCATTTGAGAGAGAGAGAGAGAGAGAGAGAGAGAGAGAGAGAGAGATCTAAGAATCTTCTCTCACTTAGCATTGTTCTTTCTGATGGATACCACCTTATCTTGAGCAGACACAAGCTCAAAATAGAATGAGTTTGTTGCAAACAAATTAGTATGCAAAGTCACTGCAGCGACCTTCCCTCTTGTTGAAACTATCGTTCCAAATTTAAAGAAGGCTCTAGTACCACCTTTTAGGGTATGACTGGCTTTCACTTTATAGATCGGAGACGAATTTGCCTCTTAAAATTGGTGGCCGCATGAATATTTCACATGACCAAAGATGTAAAGCATATTCCGACGATGATGTGCTTATTGTGTGGTGGATTTTATGACCTTCCTAACATCTGCCATATTTTTTCAAACAATGATTCAAAATGGAAAGGAGCAACATCTTCAATCTTTATGAAAGAAGTTGTTCGATTGAAGCTTGAAGTTGTCACATTGTATGGTAAAAAGATCCTCAATATTTTATTTGTTTCCAACTAACTTAATTCAATTATGATGATGTCTTTCTAGAAAATTTTAGGCATAGAACTTTATTAATTTTGATTGTTGTTTTTGTAAACTGATTAAAAAAGGCATATATTGGTCAAAAAAAGAAAAACCTTTTATTGTAACAAAAATAATTTCATATACAAGGGTGTTTGTCGGACATGTGTCGTGTAAAAAGGGTGCCCTTGTATGAAGATCACAACATTGTAGTATGGGCAGGGCAAGACGACATGGAAGGGACGATTGCTGTATAAATGAACTAATGAGGTGCAATAAATTGCTATCAAATTGATGTGGCTAAGATGAGGAAGGATGCACGTGGTGTCAGCGGAGATTACAATTAGATAAATAGAGATTGATCCAGAACATAATATTTTCAAATATTATGCTACTTTTTTTAAAAGTAAACTTTGATCTTTTGGAATCTAGGAGGTAGTCTATTCATTGAAAACTCTTTTTGTTGTATTGCATCAATATATAACAAAAATATATATTTTGTTGATGATAAAATTTACTATATTGTGTACAAACACTTGCTCGGGTTTGTCTTTGCTCGGAAAAACTCGCTCGGTGCGTGGTAAGACTCGTCTCCCCCCAGGCATCCACCATTTGCGCATTGAAACTATTGATTACAAACTTTAAAGTGGATATCTCAGGAAAAGTTAGATTTGCCTTTTCAAGCAAACAAAAAATATCATCTACAGACTGCCACACACGAGCACGCTTAATTCCTAGGGCTGCTTCGTTACCTCTGTAGGTGGGGATGTCACACACCTTTTTCCACAATTGAAACTCATTGGGGCTTTGAGAATTAGAATAGTCTGAAAGCATATGCCTAGCTTTACTACCACCCATACATATTTTACTAGGACGATCTTGTGTACTTCCAGATGCCTTGCAGGCCAATGCTTGATAGAATAGATTCAAGTGCTCTGATAACCTCTTACCTTTTTTTTGCAGGCTCCATATTCCAAGCATAATTAATATGGAGCATCAACAACTTGTCAAGAATTTGTAGACGGGCATGAAGAGTGTACACAGGCACATTTATCAGAGGAATCGGTCGAATAGGATCCCAATTTGGATCATCCATGTCTCGATTAAGGGGTACACTCTGGTTACAACTGAGGATACCTTGAAACCATTGTTGAAGTGCTTTACCCATTGTTTGTGTAGTGGTCACACCTTTTGTAGAATTGACTGCAGCTTTGCCACCCTTACCCTTACCCGTACCTTTCGGAGAGTTGACTGTAGCTTTTCCACCCTTACCCTTACCCTTGTCCTCAGCTCCTAATGAGACTTTATTGTGGTAGCAATAAATGCATGGAAAGAGAGTCATTGCACCTTGCTTGCATCCTAACATACACTTGAGAGTTTTCAAGTCTCCTACCAAATTCCACTCCACTTGGAGCGTACCCAGACCTGAAACGTGCAATCGTTGTCCTTCTTGTTGTTGCCAAATGACGTCAACAATTGGGGTGTGATTAAAATACCATTTGAGAGACTCATGTGTCTCATGTGGGAGATGAAAAGCTGCTAGCCACCAAATATTCTTTTGGGATTGAAAACCTAAACAGGTGTTTCCCATCTCGCTGGCATTTAGCTCAACATCAACGCCCACCAAGGCTCTGTTCATAAGCGTAACGCTTACCCTTTTGAGCCGTTGACCTTTGACAATCTATCACTCATCAAGCTTCATCACAAATATAACTTTGTCATCACACTCTTCCTGTGTCAACTCATAAAATCTGATCATTGACTCCTGGAGATTCAACAAGTCAACATAGACATTATTGAACTCGTTGTAACAAAATATTCGTTCTCTTCTAGTGGGAGGACATCCTCCACATATTGAAATCCACCCAGCAAGCTTGCAACATCATTATTGGCGCATGTTTTTGCGCCGCTAACACTGTAAGGCATTGGCAGCAACCTAAACAAACCTTTTTCTCTATGACCTAGTGTGACAAACCTATACAAAGCTTCGTAGGCCTTGAAACTTATTCCTACACTGTCACACACCTCCATCATCTCTTGAGGTGAAACAATGTTCTTCATCTCACTTAAATACTTTTGGCGCAAAACTTTAGCAATGCCAGCATTGGATGGATCATCCAATAGCTCCACCAACTCCTTTGGTTTGATGATATGCTGCAGCAGAGTAGGTTCGATCGTTTCAGCATTGGACTGGATTCCCATCATTGTCCGAGCCAATTTTCTACATATTGAATTAATATTACAGCAACCTTCAAAAAATGTACAAAATTAGAAGCTTGCATTTGTATTCCTACCGAGTTTGACGGATACGTTTCTTTCGAGTTCCACCGCTTGAAGATAGCATAGACATCGCATGTCTCTTGCGCTTGTGAATGTGATAGCCCAATGGAATGTGTGTGAGATGATCAATTCTCCGATGCATATTACGTGCAGTGTGTTGTAGCTGAACATAATTTTCTAGACGATGCTCTTGCTCCATTTTTTGATTTTCTGCCTTTGTAATAAGCTTTGACATCTCGTCGTTAAGCTGCTTCGTCTTCTCATTGGCTTCCTCTCTGACTTGCTAAATGTCTTTCACATACTTCTCTTGCAATGAAGAATAGGCAGCACAGAGATGCTTTCTTGCTTCCTTTTCATTGAAAAAAGATGAATGTAATCTCCAACAATAGCGAAACAGCCCGTCTCTCCCATCTCCAATAAATCGCAGTATCTCAGTGACATTACGGAAAGGCGGTGATGCATTTGTCATTGGATCGCCGGGGTAAATATGGCCATCAACCCATAAGTTGATTGCCTTGCATCCATGGTTCCGTAGTAGCTGGTCTCCAACATTGGGATTAGATGCGCCAAGTCGCACAGTTGCATACTCCTGCTCTAAATCAGCATTGAGTCGATATCGTTTTGATTTGTTAGTAATGTCTTGCAGTGAAGACCTATTTAGGAATTTTGGGAATTTTTCAAGTCCCATTTCTTATAACGCTATTAAAAAACTTAGTATTTTTTTGTAGTTTGAGCTATCATCTATTCATGGTGTCATGAGTTTTTTGGAGCAAGGGATTGCGCATATGTATATACACATGCATGGTGCATTGAATAAAGGATTGCCCATTTTCCAGAGCCAGGTGGTTACGTGGGGCCCACATGTGTACAGGTAGGACAACATGTACATAGTGCATCGATTTTCACTATCACCAGTACCAGTGTGTTTTTTCTACAATAAGGAGGAGTTTTTAGCTCGTAAAACTTCTCGAGGAAGCTGTTCGCGGGCCAAAAACATGAGGTAAGCAGGTGCGTTAGATGGCATCTAGTGGCGTCAGGAGGCCGAACGGGGTCAAGACTTGCACGTGGATAAGTACGGACACGACGTGGATGTTTTCTTGTGATAATTATGCAGAGAGGTCATCATGAAGACCATATTTTGGGGCCACTTCACGTGGTGGCGGGATGCATTATTGAAAAAAGTCGAGTGCCAGGTGTGCAGATGATGCAAAAAGGTGACAACTATGCACTGCGAGGTCAGTTTTTGGCCTGTTCGGGGTCCGTTTGAGGTCATCTAAAAGGCCAAGGGTGCCCAACTAATAAAGCTAAGTGTGGGAACTGAAAAAACTGAGAGAAGACCAGAAAAAACGTGGAGAAGAGAGGAGGAACAGCCGCATCTGTGTTTTTGCTCATTTTGGAGCCTGTTTTGGCCGTAAACTCCTCATCCGAGGTCGGATTTGAGCACTTTGACATTGTAGACTGGGGTTTTGGGCCGTTCCGGACGCGATGGCGCTGTCCATTTTTCCAAATTCCTCCCTCTTTTTCTTCTGTTTTGGCTGTGTAAGTTTCTCCTATGAGCGAAGTTTCTGCTCCAGTTTGTGATTGCATCTGGTATCTTTTACCCATATTGTGTGAGCTGTTTGCCCCATTGGTGTTGGCCCAAGCTCATTTGTATCTAAACATCAGAAATTCTCCTCTTTTGAGCTGAGTTTTTTGGGTGTGTGTGTGTGTGGAGTGGGCGAGTGGATAGTCTCTCTCCTCTCACTCCAAAGGTGTGTTCCCTGTCTCGGCCAGGTGTGTTGTGTAAGCCGAGTGGTGCCCCATAGTGTGTGTGTGTATCTTCCCAAGAGTGTGTGTCGGGTCGTTATAGAGGCGTTGTGTGTGTTTTCATCCCGTTCACATTCTTTTGGCGCCCCCACTGAGGATCTTCTTCGAGTACCTTCTGCTTCGAGCTTCAAGCTTGGAGATTCGGGATTAAAAGTTGCAGGTTGCAGATTACATGTTACAGGTTACAGGTTACAGGGACAGGGACAGGTACAGGTGATTCACACAGGTACAGGTAGCTGGAGTACAGTGATATATTAGCAGTGGTGTCACTTGCAGTGGTTGTGGGTATGCATCACTTGGCACCTGTTTGAGCACATTGTCTGTTGGATTGTACGTTACTTGTGGAAACTGCCATGGTACGCCTTTGTGGAGCCATATATGGTTTTATTTGGCAGTCCCAGCCATTTCTGAGACTTGTTCTGGAAGATAGTCATTTCTGAGACTTGACTATACGTGATTTGCATTAGCCTTCGTGTGAGGGTCGATAGCGTGAGGTTTTATTGAGCTGGGGGATTCTCAAATGTGGAGATCCTTTCGGTGATATAGGTAGCTGGAGCACCCTTTTCGTGACCTCGCCATAGGCTATGTACTATTGATTCCTACTTGATGCTCGGGTTCTATTGTTGGCAGTTTATGCATACATATATGGTCTATATTTTGGGTTCTCACTGCTCTACTTCTCGGGAAACTCTGCCAAACTTTTTCTGAGTTGTGATGGCTGGTTTTTTGGTCTTTTGAGCCATTTATGCTGTTATGCTGCCGAAATTTTGGCAAAATCGGAGAATAAGACAGGTGTGCTTTCTTGGGAGCTGCATGGTTGACTTTAATGGATGATCAAAATGGCCCTCAATTCACTCCTTTTCATTTAACTCAAAGAATCCAGATAAATGTTCATGTGTCCAGGAAGATTTTTTTCCAACAGCGCATAGTCTTTATGTTCGGGCCAAGAAGATTAAGAGAGATCCTGGAATGTCCTTTGCCTGTTGTAATTCCAATGATCAACTATGAAAACTCATTTGATGTGCATGTGTTTGTCCTTATCTAAAGTTGAGCTCCATTGAGGTTTTTGGGGATTGAGTCAGTCAAAAGTTGTGGGTTCTTGCACGTGTGTTTGAAGGGGTTCTCAAAGCATAGTAGCTTGGGTAGCCATGGCTTTCTCTTATCCGGAATTTCATGGAAGAAGTGGTGAAGATGCGGAAGACTTTCTAGAGCAAGTCGAGGTGGCATGCATAAGCAACAATATGTGTGATGAGGAGAAGCTTTTGAGGCTATTTGGATTGCTTTTGAAAGATGAGGCCCGTGTTTGGTTCATGGATTTGGAAGCTAAAGAAGCAGTGGCTTCTTCTTATGGTTTGAGTCTTGACAAGTTTATAGAAGCTTTTTTAGAGCGTTTCCAAGTTTTTGAAGATGCAAATGCAGTATGGAATGAGCTCAATGCTCTTAAGCAAGGTTCTTGTCAAGGTGTTGATGCCTATGTACAAGGTTTTACAGATTTATGGACTCGTTGGTGTGTTGCTCTTAAGGTTGAGACCCCCCGTTGTTCATTGAAGAAAAGTTCTTTTGTTGATGGTTTGTCACCTTGGTTGCGGTTCGAGGTTGAGTTGAAGACGCCCGAGTCTTTTGAAGATGCGGTATGCATTGCAAAGCACAAGGAATGGAAGTTTAAGCGTCTTGAGGAACATGGTATCAGTACAGCTATGCATGTGCAAGATGGATTTGACATGGAAGATGAAGTTAAGCCTAAGCAGGTGAAAAGTAGCCTATCCTATGATGTTTCTCGTTTCTTCCCAAGGTCTATTGTGAAGCGTAAAGAGGTCTTGCAGGTTGACAGGTTTATGGAAGAGCCTAAAGAGGTGAGTAATGCTTTGGATACAGGATTGAAAAGTCTTAAAGAGGATGCATTGGCTACTTGTGTACCTTGTGATTCTGGGTGTGACTGTGAGGTTGAGGTTATTGATGATGATCACGTATCTTTGGATACTAGTTCCTTGGAAACTAGGGAAGAGGGCAAGGTTGAGAGCCATTTGGTGGATTTGTTGGATGTGGAGCCTGTTTTGAAGCCATATTTTGATGTATGTGCAGTGATTGAAGCCATATTTTGATGTATGTGCAGTGATTGAACCGATTTGTGAGCATGATTGTGGTTTAGAGCAGGGATCTGTATTCTTGGAGACTGATGAACCCATGCTAGAAGCTATGGATAGTGGTGCTAGCCATGATTATGATGTGGATAAAATTATGTGTGATGATGAGTATGCTTATGATGATGAGAAGGGGTTTGGCATATATGAGTCCAATCTCAGCTATGTGGATGCCTATGCTAGGGATATGTGTGCTGCGGGGATACTTTTGTGCTTTGAATATCAACAACTTTACCTTCACACAATGCTTTTAGCTACTTGGGTGCATGATTTGCAGGTTGCTGCTATGGCTGGTGAAGCCAAGATGCCAGGTGATGAGTCACTTGAGTTGTCTCTATCGGTTGGGTTGAATGTGGCATGCAATATTTATGCTTTTGGAACTCCAGACAAGGCGGATGTGTTAGTTGGATATGCCTATGGTTCATTTTGGTTGATTGTTGACAAATGTAGGTGTGGTGTTATGACGCTTCTTGTGAATCAGGCGATATGCCTTTGGCCTTTTGATCCAGGTGGAATGAGCATCTACTAGTGTTGCTGCTGCTGAGCATGAATGCTCTAGCAGGCTAAGGGGTGGGAAAATTATGTCAGGAGTTTTTTGGAGCAAGGGATTGCGCATATGTATATACACATGCATGGTGCATTGAATAAAGGATTGCCCATTTTCCAGAGCCAGGTGGTTACGTGGGGCCCACATGTGTACAGGTAGGACAACATGTACATAGTGCATCGATTTTCACTATCACCAGTACCAGTGTGTTTTTTCTACAATAAGGAGGAGTTTTTAGCTCGTAAAACTTCTCGAGGAAGCTATTCGCGGGCCAACAACATGAGGTAAGCAGGTGCGTCAGATGGCATCTAGTGGCGTCAGGAGGCCGAACGGGGTCAAGACTTGCACGTGGATAACTACGGACACGACGTGGATGTTTTCTTGTGATAATTATGCAGAGAGGTCATCATGAAGACCATATTTTGGGGCCACTTCACGTGGTGGCGGGATGCATTATTGAAAAAAGTCGAGTGCCAGGTGTGCAGATGATGCAAAAAGGTGACAACTATGCACTGCGAGGTCAGTTTTTGGCCTGTTCGGGATCCGTTTGAGGTCATCTAAAAGGCCAAGGGTGCCCAACTAATAAAGCTAAGTGTGGGAACTGAAAAAACTGAGAGAAGACCAGAAAAAACGTGGAGAAGAGAGGAGGAACAGCCGCATCTGTGTTTTTGCTCATTTTGGAGCCTGTTTTGGCCGTAAACTCCTCATCCGAGGTCGGATTTGAGCACTTTGACATTGTAGACTGGGGTTTTGGGCCGTTCCGGACGCGATGGCGCTGTCCATTTTGCCAAATTCCTCCCTCTTTTTCTTCTGTTTTGGCTGTGTAAGTTTCTCCTATGAGCGAAGTTTCTGCTCCAGTTTGTGATTGCATCTGGTATCTTTTACCCATATTGTGTGAGCTGTTTGCCCCATTGGTATTGGCCCAAGCTCATTTGTATCTAAACATCAGAAATTCTCCTCTTTTGAGCTGAGTTTTTTGGGTGTGTGTGTGTGGAGTGGGCGAGTGGATAGTCTCTCTCCTCTCACTCCAAAGGTGTGTTCCCTGTCTCGGCCAGGTGTGTTGTGTAAGCCGAGTGGTGCCTCATAGTGTGTGTGTATATCTTCCCAAGAGTGTGTGTCGGGTCGTTATAGAGGCGCTGTGTGTGTTTTCATCCCGCTCACAACGGTTACACTCTATGTTTCATATACCCCTTAACACATATCTATAGGGATATGTTTATTTATATACATACTTATATGCATCAACTACAATGACATCAAAAGAATGAGGGAAGCATGGCACTAAACTCAATTTGCATTATACAACATTATTCATGTAGAAAAAGTTCTTTGAATCAGTAGCTCATATTTGAGACATTAACGTTAAAGAATTGGCTATATCAACACTCATAAAAAGAATCTACAATAATCAAAAACAAATTTTAGAATTGAAGGGACCTCAAAATAGTGTGGTGTTTAGAAACACCAAGATAAAAAATAAAATCCAATTCACATATATACATGGATCCAAGTATTGTACAACTCATCCGAGGAAATGATACTATGTCAAGAGGCTCAATGGCTATAAATACATCATTAAACTTTGCGTTTTCTCATGTATTGCTCCAATACATACAAGGTTTCTCTATCACAAGCTGCTTCATTTACCAACATATTGCAAGTATACTCTCGTTTGTCCCTTGCATAGATCCAACCAAGTAACCATGCAGTGATTGTTCTCTCCAAAAAACTTTCAAGCTCTTCTTTTGATTGATTCCACATTTTTGGAAAAATCAAGTAGGTTCCGGGCATATTCCACATTACACTGTAAAGGGCCTCGTAAAAAATTAAGGTATTATTTCCATCCAAATCATGAAAATTTCTCCATGCTACATCCAAGTTCTTGTGGTGTACAAATCGATATCCAATTAGAAGATCTGTCTTTTGGCATGCTGCATGTCCTGCTATGACATTAAATTTTTTATGGTGTTGTGGAAAGCATAACTCCCTGGGGGATTCACTATGGATTTCCGTATGGTATCATGTGAGTGTAAAAGAGGGGGGTTTTTGGAGGCCAGACATAAGCGTATACAATAGGGGTAGCCCCCCATTATTTCATGCTTGTACCGTATGCATAAGGGAGGGGGGACCTACCTTGCGGGGGGGGGGGGGGGGGGGATATTAAGTGCTTATGCCATAAGACACATGCCCTAACAAGCCAATTAAAGAATCTTTCACATGAGGGTGTCGTTATTGGTATTTCAAAGAGTTAATTTACTCCAGTAGCAAACTAAGATAGCTATACCAATGAGAAGATATGGTAGCTTCTAGATTTTTTGGGGTCGATGCATCCATAAACTTGACTAATATTCTTCTATGTAGCCACTAGGCATCAATATCTTGGACATCCACACCCTCATTAGCCTCTTCAACATCATCATCATCAATACCACCATCTGCATAGCCTTTGTCTCCACATCTGCACCCTCATTTTATTTCTTGTTGTCTTCTTGCACATCATCCAAGTCACTATTCTCTTCTTCTTCTACTTCTTCTTCGTATGCAAACTCAATAGCAACACCAATGACATGATCAAGAAATTCTCCTGCACCATGATACCAACTTTATAACCATCATTGTAATCTATAATAAGTTTCCCAATCTTTGCCTGTGCGTGCATTGTTTAGTAGCTTTTCAAACTCTTTCTTCTCATCTAGATCCTTGATATTGTCAGTCTTAAGGACAACTAGAACTTTATCAGCTACCCTATGTAAATTATCTTGGGGTTGATCGCCATATTGTTGTTGTATGAGGTTCAGAAGGGCTTCCCTCTCATGTATTCCTTGGGTGGGGGGGCCTTAGTCATGGGATATGCTTATGTATCACCAAGTTGACTTATGTATTAAATACTTTAAAGAGTCCCTCTTACGTATCCCCTAACTAAGGTCCTCACACTCATCCCTTGTGCGCTATATGTTGAGACTAGGAATGGCAGCAACATTGCATACACATTGCCAAACGGAGCTGCAGGCCTTGTTGGCAACCAGCTTGATGCCATTTCAAGTATGCTTTTTGATGGGGGGTTTGCTTGCTTAAATATGGCGGAGGCATGCCCATCCCATTTCAACCAATGAGACCTTTGTGTTTGACTTGTTACTTGGTGAGTCAAAGGTCCTTTTCCTGATATCTGAACATAGCAGCCACCAAGTGGCATTATATTTAAATTTAAAAAAAAACATCGCTGCCAAACTTCGCCTCGCCGTGAAAAGCTACCAGGTGAATAAAATAAAAAGCGCACTCTACGTTGTGTTGCAGTCGCAGATCATCAAGTTGAAGGGTACGTCGCATGCTTGCCAACGTGATGAGCACTCCCAACGACGAGTCTACAGATTAGTAACTCTTAGGGGGAGAAAGCATGGCCAACATGATGGAGAAGATCGGCGACAAACTGCATATGGGTGGCCACAAGAAGGAGGAGCCCCACACTGTAGGAGCCGCCCATGCGCCTCATTATGCAGCCCCCCCTGGCTATGGCGCCGCATGGCAGAGGTCTCGTTCTAGTGCCACTGAAATAGAAGATATCAGATTTCAATCAATGATCAGTTGGCCTAATCTAGAGTCGAATCACCAACACTCATTGCCTTCCCAAGTCGTTCAGCACATGCATATGTCCTAGTGTATTCTATAGATGTTATATAGCAAGGCCCACCAAGCAAGACTAGTTATGAAATGGTGATGCATGTTTTGGATAGGTGCCCACATAGAAAGGGATGTGTGTAAACACCCTAAATTTAGAGTCCCCTGTCTAGTACTAAAATCTGAGATTTTAAAATTCCACTCAGTTCAGGATTTGGTTTTGAACTCAGAGCGGGAAGAGAGTAGGCCTACTGTGGGGGCGAGCGTGGTTGTCACTCTTGCGAGCTTCAGTGTGCAATCTACCATGGAAGAAGTTCGGAGAGATGCAGGTAGGGCCATACTGCAGGGGTCTCCATCTACAGGGCAAGAGAAACCGCTACAGCAGCACGTATAGGCCGAGGTGCCATTCAAGAGGGGGCGCCACCCACAGAACGAGCGAGGGCCGAGGGGAGACGCTCTCTGGCCAAAGCTGAGAGCCTAGCTGTGTCCCAAAGCTTGAGGGCTAGCCAGAAGCAGAGCAAGAAGGCCGAAGCTGAGAAGAGAATAGAGTGAGCGTCAAATGCTCAGACCAGAAGAGGGGAGAGTACTGCAAGGCAGCAAGCTTCAAGGGGGTTTGTGAAGACTCGTAATCAGTGAACTCCATAAGCAGAAGGGGGTGCGCTACAAGTGCAATCTACCATGGTCGACAACTTGCAAGCAGCGATGCACTCTGTAGACCACATGGCTCAAGTAATCTCTCTCTCTCTCTCTCTCTCTCTCTCTCTCAGCGGCATGGACATGGGTTTCTTGATTCTCTTGATTGTAGGGTTTATTGCATGATTGCTGAGAGCTTTTTTTGTCTTACATAGGGTATTGTTGCTCAAACTACTTGCAATGTTTGCGGTTTTTGTGGTCACACGCTTGGAAACTGGTATTTCACAAGTCAAACTCTGTCACAAGTAAGCTTACCTTTCATTGTAGGGGTTTTTGATGTTCCATGCTTGTTTCATATTATGTACATCTTGTGGAATAAGTTTTTTGCTCTATCTAGATTTTCAGGAAACCCTTTGTGAGAGCAACACTGCAGATTGTGTCCCTTCACCAAGGTCCCCGCCAAGACCCAACGGTAGTCCCCCTTCCCTCCCATAAAAGAAAGCAGCACTGGAGCAATTGTAGGAGGGGCTGTAGCTGGAATTTTGGTGGTGGCCATTGCTATTTGTATTGCTGTCTACTGCTGTTGTTTCAAGAAGAAACCCCCTGTACAGAAGGATCCCAAAGTCGATGTTCCTCGAGAAGGAGGAGTGGAAGTAAATCAAATATATGAAAACTCAGGTACATAATTCAGCTCTCAACTGAGACTCTCTCCACTGCATGTTTCTTTGTGTTGTTTCTCAAAAGGGCAAATGCAGTGCACAACTCACTAAAGGCACTCTCTGAATAACAAAGAAATGCTGCCAGTAAATCTTAAAGCATGTTTCTCTATTTTGTTTCTCAAAAAGGCAGATGCAATGCACAACTCACTAAAGGTACTCTCTGAATAACAAAGGGATGCTGCCAATCCTTAAGAGTCATTTGGGTCATGTTTGTCTTTCTTGGCTTAGCAAGAAACAACCAAGAATAGAAGGAAAACCTTACCAAAACAGATATTCACAGTGTCTGTCTTCCCGAGCTTTGACCACCGTCTATCGTAGTTTTCTATTATGACATCTCAAAGGTTATCATGTCTTTGAAAGTCCCCGCTTTGTATCAAGCAATCAAAACTACATTTTCAGCATTAAGGTTAAGGTCGCTAGAGTTTCTACATGTAGATTCCACAACCCTTCCTAGTGTACCTCATGAGGGCGTAAAGGACAATTGCCACTTCAAAAAAGAAACATTGGTCTCGTTGATTTTAGCAGAGATGATTGCAATCAGACGAAAATGACAACCAAACTCTCTTTACTTATTACTGAGTTTATATTAGTTAAGGATATGTGTGATGAACAATGTGGATGATTTTGAGTGATGGTGCAAAGCAGAGTTAAAAGTACTCGTGGGTGAAATATCTATTTTGTTTTGCCATTGGATTTCTATTTAGCTTCTTGTTTTTCTTTTCCAAACCAGGAGCTTGCTGAGGGTGACCACTCACTTGGCTTTTTTCTTCTTCTTCTTCTTTTTCTTTTCATGGATGCCAATTCCCAACAAGGCTATGCCGAAGCGTGCTGTTCAAGAGTTCTCCTTTGAAGAAATCAAAATTGCAACACATAATTTCCGAATCAAGCTTGGTCAAGGGGGATTCGGTTTAGTGTACAAAGGTTTCCTTCAAGAGTGTTTTTTTCATGATTGCTAAGAGCTTTTCTTGAGTGTTCGACAGGATGGGACAACCATATGCAATGACTATGATAGCATGAATTTTTGGCTATAGCCAGCATGGGTGCACGGCGGAAGTTTTTGAGATCTTCCAAGGAATGCTAGCCAAAGGTCTGGAGCCAGATGGCTTTGTTTTGTCTAGCCTCTTGAAAGCCTGTTCAGGGTATGATTGTCCATTGTCTTGTAGTGGAGATCCGCTTTGATGAGGATTCCATCGTCGGAAGCGCTCTTGTTGACATGTAAGTGAAATGCGGTGATATTTTAGATGCTTGCAAAGTGTTTAGCACTATGCCAGGAACAAAGCTGCCGTTATGGAACTCCTTGACTGCAAGGTTTGCATTGCAAGGGGGGCAAGGTTTAGTGTCGAGTTATGTCGAGGATTTGCAGAGACAAGGTTTGAAGTCGGACAAGCTGGGGTTTGCTTGCTTGCTTTCTGCTTGCAGTAGATTGGGTCAGGTGGGTAATGGCTGCATCCTTTTTGAACGGATGCACAAGAGGCATGGTGTTACCCCAGCAATAGAGCACTTCACTTGCATAGCAGACCTACTGAGCCGAGCAGGGCTAGTAACACGAGCAGAAGATTTGCTTCAAAGCATGCCGGCTCCCTCAGACACTGTTGGGTGGTCTACTGTGTTGAGCCATTTTAGGACATTTGGTGATGCAAGGGACGCTTTGCACTCTTCTTCTGGCTTACATTCCAATTTAATGCACCACACGTGTTTCGGTGATTCAACAAAGTCTTGAACCTTCAAGTTTCCATAAGCGATGGCGAATGTGATACATGCACCACTTTCGAGAGGGTGGGCTTCGGTGAGCACCAGCCCGCGTTTCATTCGAGTCGCTTTGCTTGGCGAGTGATTATGCACATGTTCCTACTCATTATCCGGTGCTAGCTAAGATGGAATCACTGGACACTGGGTAGCAGGGCAGCAGATGAACAATATTCGTATAGCAACCAACAAGGCAGTGGGGTGAAGAGTCGCTCTACAATGCAAGGATTGCAATCGAATGACTTCAGTTGGCTGATTGCTTGGACTGAGTTTATGAGGTGGATACCTCCTCGTCACAATTGTGAATGCACAAACAGGTGCAAAAGGCAGCCAAATCGGCGCCAAGTTCTGGGAGGTGGTATGCATAGAGCACGACATTGATCCCACGTGGTCATACAATGGCGATGCTGACGTGCAGCTGGAGAGAGTGAATGTGTACTACAACGAGGCAAGTTGTGGGCGCTATGTGCCTCACACCGTGCTCATGGATCTGGATTGAACCGCCACAGCAACCAGCCCCCAACGTTTTCAAGATCGCCATCAAGGCTGCAGGAAAACAACATTTTCAGCCCTCTGTCGCATCAGACAATCATTATTTTCAGTCTTCAAGTGCAGCAGCAAAAATGCAGCCACATCCCTGCAGATACTCAGCGTTTTTAGCCTTGAATCGCAGCAGCACCATCAGCGTTTTTCAGCCCTAAAAACGCAGCCAGACCTGCGTTTTCAGTCGCCCCAAAACAGCCCCAAGTTTGGCAGATTTTCAGCAGATAGAAGACCACAGATTTCAGCCTTAAGATCATTGTCGTCATCCCCGTCATCGTCATCGACATAGTCCTAGACTAGCACTTTCTGGCAGAAGAGGCAGCAAGAGCTTCCCGCTCAACAGACACCTTCTCAGCAAGAACCCGCAGAACCCCCATCACCCTTGGTGTTTTTGGTCCCCATCCTTGCCACACATCAGCCCCAGCGTTTTTCAGTTTGCATCATCGCTATCATCACTAGATTGCATAGCGTTTTTGCATACCATCAGCAGTACCAGATCCCCTAGCGTTTCCATTGCTACCATCGCCGGAAGTTCTCTGACAGCCTAGCATTTTTACTAGCGATAGCAAATCTGCCAGCGTTTTTGTTTCAATCCATTCTATAGCAGAGGAACATCGTTTTCAGCCTTCTTAGACAGTAGCAGATCCAACCCTAGTTGGTTGCAGAAGATCCCCATTTTCAACCCATGAAAACGTATCCAAAACAGTCATCTTCAGCCCACCACCGAAACAGTCCGAAATTCAACAGATAGAAGACCACAGATTTCAGCCCTAAAGTCGTCGTCGTCATCACTGTCGTCGTCGTCATCGTCATAGTCTCAAGTTGCATCAGTCCATTGCATATACATTTTACCACTTTGTGCAATCAAAAGTAGACCACTCTTGTCGACGAGAGTGGGGCCTTCGGAGGAGGTTTTTACGTCTCCGGTGTCGTATCTCTCTATCTCTCAGTCTCATTCACTTGCATGCACAATGTCCATTCACTTTTTTTGTGATTATAGCACTTTCCATTAAGAACGGAAGGCTCCCCCTTCCATAATAACTAAAAGGAACCTTGAGCACAGTTCGGAGCACTCATCTTGAGCAAAGCGCAAAAAATCATTCCGTTGCACCTAACACATAGTGTCCATTCACTTTGTTGTGATCATAGCACTTTTCATGAAGAACAGAAGGCTCTCCCTTCCATAAGAACTAAAAGGAACCTTGAGCACAGTTCGGAGCACTCATCTTGAGCAAAGTGCAAACATTCATTCCGCTGCACCTAACAACTGGGCCAAGGACACCGAAGGCACGGAGCTCATTGATTCTATCCTTGACGTTGTCCGCAAAGAGGCTGAAAATTGCAATTGCTTTCAAGGTGAGTGCCTTTAACAGTAGGTTGGTAATGGGACACTTTTATGTCCTGTGAAGTGACCATTTTCCTTGAATTATGTCAAGAGTTTCAAAATGGATTTTGAGGTGCTATCTATCTAGAAAGTTGTCTCATGAGTTGAAATAAACTCATATTTTTTTGGAATATCAATTCCATCTTTAACATTGTCCTTGCACAACATTTCACAACTTAAACTGAGTGAAAAAACGGGTCGTGTTTTTGGCTTTTTTCAACTTTTTGCAACTATACCACTCTAGAATTCATGTTTGTGAGGTCTATAATGCTAGAGAACTATCTTCAGTAGTCCTCAACATGTCCTGATGCTTCTAGGGAGAAATAAATATTAAAGTTGTAAGTTATGACCAAATTACAAAAATTGTCAAATCTTGTTTTTTAGCCAATTTTAGCTCTTCTATGATTTTTTTGGTGGATTTCATGATATCCAAATTTATTTTTGATTTTCTATGTCGCATATTGTAACATAAAGCTAACATTCCTTGAGTTTTGGGGCACCTAATATCCTATTTTGCATAGTATACAACGATGGTCGATTTTTTCAATTATGGAAGAAAACGAAACATTTCAGTATATCAAGTATAGCTTTTTCAATATTGTTAGTTTCTTGTGATAACTATATGCATTTTGTAGGTAGTAACCATATCTAATCATAAGGATCAAATTTGGCTAGATATTGAATAGTTTATAAGGGATTCTACAACTCATAATGTTCAACCCAACTTTTTCATGTTTTCTATATTTAACACTTCATCTTTGTCTCCAAGATTCCCCTTGGTAAGAGATGTATTATTCTTTTGACATGCTCCATGGCTCCTTATGAACATAAAGGACAATAGGGAACTAAGAAAACATGCATATATTATTTGTATTGAGTGTGGCTATAGAAACTTTGATGATAGGTTTGCAGAATGGTAAAAATTCAACTTTTTTGTACCTATTTATTTTGGCAAAACAAAAAATAGTGAGTGAGAAGCAATCATATGTTCTGATCACTAACCCATTGAAGTTAATTAGGGAATTTATCTCAAGTCCTATAAAAATCCCTAGTCTTATTTTTATGCAACAAAACATAAGAAATGACCTTTTTGATGAAAATTCACTGGTCCATCAACTTTGGAGGCTTGGTGTGACCAAAGGATGAGAAATTTTACAAGTTTCTTATTTTTTCCATGTTAGTAGGCCTTGAACTATAACCTCATGAAAGGATTTTACAAAATGAGTGGATCTACTATGGTTTTGGAGGTTTTTTTCAAAACCTTGAAAGGACACTTTTATGTACTGTTAGGTTACCAACCTAGTGTTAAGATCTCATTCTATCGTTCTTTATTCTATTTTATTCTGTGAAATGTTGTTTTGTCATGCGTTCTTTGCCATTTCTTCGATGTTATAGTTCCATTTATGTCTAGTATAATGATTTTGTTGTCAGTTTTGTTTATATTTGACAATGTAGCTAGCCTGTGCAATCGTCTTGTTTGAAAACAATGTTCAGATCTGTCCTCAGTGAAGGTTTGAAAACAATGTTCAAATCTGTCCTCAGTGAAGGTTGTGTTAGAAGCTGGACACATCCCATGGCATCTAACTACTCGGCGGACTATTATTTTTGTAATTATTCATTCATTGAGAAAAACCCGATTTTTCACCTTGTAAATATTGGGACTTACAGAAGTTTCCAGATTGTATCCCAATTTTGATAGTTAGATTGAGTAGATGGTTGATTTTGGAACTTTATGGTTTGAGAAGTTGTAAGGTATATATACCACTTTTTGACCTTAATGAAAAACCTTTTGTCATTTTAAACAAGTTTGAAGTCTGTGAGTGAGCGTATTGTGTACGTGAGAGAGAGTGTGAGCTTCGTCTTGATGCTACGTGTGCTACGATGGTCGGAATCGAGTGCGGAGAAGTGCAGTGTGTTGTCCCTGACTAGAGCTACAAGCCGATACCAACATTGCGCGTGTATGGTCCGGCTTTGGGAGCTCCTTCTACGAGCTTCATCGGTTGTTTGGGTGAGCATACGTTATCTGATTTCGCATTGCAGCATATCCACGCGTTCACATTGAGTAGAGATACACATTAGGCACTTCAGATTTCGGAAACAAAGACCTGTAGATTTCGGTCAGACATCTTACATGTTTCTGCACCGGGTGTTTTGGGTTGTGATTTTGGTTTATAGACCTTAGAGAGAGCGGCCTATAGGTATTAGCAGGGTCTCCTTCAAGTTCTATGGTGTTTCGAAAGTGTTTGATGGGTGTTCGGCTCTAACAAGCGTTATAGGAAGATTCCTCTTTTGCACTTTTGAAGACTGACTTAGACAATTGGTAGGGACCTGTGTAGGAATTAGTTAGGATTCGGTCGAGTGTAGGTTGACACCTTATGCTTGCTTCCACGCGCTTGCGGGTCGAGATTCATCCTTAGCTGACATTACTTGTTAGGTGAGTTCTCGCTGTGCTGACATGTGTCACGGCGTATCCGTCCAACATTGGCGTCGCTGCCGGGGACGAAAACCTTAGGTAGGTGACCGAGACTAATCCTTGAGGATTGGGATTTTTGGCTTGCCAAGAGTCTCGCTTTACATTTAGATAGGATCAGAGGGTGGAGGACTCTCTAGGTCTTAGAGGGAGTCTAGGAAGCGTGTGTCTAGCCTAGATCCTTCGACTTAGGTATAGGAGGTAGACTTAGGTAGTTTTAGGTAATAGTCGAGTTCTAGAGTAGGAGTTGGAATGGTAGAAGCGGTGAGAGGAGAGCTTGAGAGTCCGGAAAGGCCAAAAAGCAACCAAAAACACCATTATCACCATTTCTTCATGATAGGTAGGAGTAGAGTAAGTAGGACATCATGATTCAGATCTAGAGCATTTTATGCATGTACACTTGCTTGGTAGAATCATTACAAGTTTGTAAAAGACACAAAAAGACACAAAAGTGTGGTTGAAAGCCTAATTGAAGTCCAAAAGTTACTCTGAATGTTTCTTACAGGTCTTTAGAGCATCAGGAGCATTCCTGTTAGAAAAAACTTTGATTTTAAACCAGGAGACATCCTACGCGTAGGATGTCTACAGGCCAATCTGGGAGGAATTTTGGGATTTTGAGTTGACCAGTGTGTTTAGAAGGTAGGGTTTACCCTAATTTCAAATGGAAAGTGAAAATTTGGCCATCTCTTGACAGGATAAGGCCAGATAGACTGAAATTGCTAGACATCCTACCCAAATAGTGCCAAAACATTAACTTGAGACCAAAACCATAAGATGGCTGCATGAGTGTGTCTTGCATGATATATTGAGTGACCGAAAGGGGTTTCACCTCATTTGGGTAAGAAAATTGGGTTCAAAGTGGACTTTAGCACTTTTGACTAAAAAAGCAAAAATAGCTGAAGTTTGGGACTTTTGACATCCAAATCAAAATCTAAGCATACCTCTGGGATATTGACATCAAGGGGAAGCTGTGGAACAAATCTGGGGTCAAACAGGCCAAAAAGACATCCTACGCGTAGTATATCTTCTGAGTGATTGGGGACTCCAAACTGAAATCTGAGTATACCAAGGTGATTAGCAACTCAAGGGGAGCTTAAGTTTTGAGTTTAAAGCCATTCTGATGAAAAAGACATCCTACGCGTAGTATGTCTAATGCAAGCAAATAAAGCCAGAATTTGACTTTGAGCATTGTAAGGTGTTATATGGCCTAAGGCAAGCCTGCTAGTCAATTTTGGTCCAATTTGGAGTTGATTAGACTGAACAATACCATCAACAGGCCGTCGGAACAGATTCCTGACTCATTGACCAGCTTATAGAAGTCCAAATCAAAAAAGTAAAAGCAGTTGTAAGCTCAGCACAACAAGGGGAAACAACAGTGCAAAAATCCAGGCAAAATACAGCAGGAGACATCCTACGCGTAGGATGTCTATTGGGGCATACTGCAGAGAAAATTTGACCTGGCCTAGACAGTGAGGTTTCATTTGGCTTAAGGGTTCCAGAACTTCTTTCAAAAGTGAATTTGGACCTTGGTTGCCCATTTGACAAAGCAAAGACTGAATTCGGACTTTTTCGCGTAAATTGGCCAACATCAGAAGGAAGAACTGTTTCAGATTAGCAACCTAATCCAGAACATCAGCAATGTATAAAATACAGTAGTGGTTGAGATTAACTCTCCAGTTATACCAATCATGACTAAGATAACCTCTAGCAGATAAATGCTTTGATTCAATTGCCGAAATTAAAACTCTTGTGTACAGGTATATGCAGCAACAAGGCAAGAAGTTGTGCAGAAACTGATCCGTTGCCAGGTGAGTGGTTGAATTTGTGCTGAATTGCATTGATAAGTTTGATGAATTTAATATCAGGAAGATACATTGTTAGAGACCAGAATGTGGCAGGTGACTAAGGTAGCTTAGTGTCCACCGAAGAGAGTGTAACCCAGGCAAGGCTAGATCCGCTAGCACCGATTATTGAGGAAGGTAGTGATACCGACACTTCGTCAAATAAATATTTCTTCATGATGGGTAGTCAACAGCCAGGAGGTTTCACCTATGATGGACCTATACGAGGAGGAAGCACCTCCCAAAATCCTTTGAATGATTCTAGGCTTACGGTGATCTTCTTAGAGGGAACAAACTCAAAAGGAGCCCTAGTCTATTCTGACTATCGAGGTCGCAAGTGCATTTGTATCGAAGAGAGGCCAGCACAAAGATTGGAGATAATCCGCGTGTATGATGATGGAGATAGATTCCGAGACGAAAAGGGAAACCGCTATTTAATAGTTAGCAACCCTGAAGATTACAACAGATATGGAGATAACGTGGCTAAAGGGAAAATGGTTTCAAAAACTCAAGAGCCGCCACCAAACATTGATCGGCACGAAGCTATTTTTATGTACGATAAGAAAACAATCAGGATTCCAACTTATAACGAGAATGTGGGAATCTACAAACACGAGAGCGAGGGTATCGTCTCTTACTTTCGCAGCAAATAACCATACGTAAACGAACTAAGCAAAGACAAGGCTCTTTACTTATTCTCTTATGAAACTGCTACGGGGAAGGGCTTAGTTTTTGTTGATAGATACGGGCGAGAATACCAACGTATTCTCCCAGAGGAAGTAGAAAGAGCAACAGGTCCAGGAGCATCAGCATATGCCCCTGAGGAAATTCCGAGAGCCGTCCACACCCTAAGCAAGTCAATGCATCCATTTTCAGATGAGTATGACACTACCTCACATTCCACCAGACCGCAAGCATTCAACAACCAAGACCAACCAGCAAACCAACCATCATTACAGGCATGGCTTCGGCAGAGTGCAACAATGGAACCAGACCGAAACCGAGATGGTTATCCAGCCGCACAAGGGCTCAGGGATTTGCAAGAACCACCACACTATTCAAGGTATCAAGCAAAGAGTAAGCCAAAGACACAAGGGTCGATCGAGCTTGGAGGACCACCCATCGAACGAGTTCGAAGAGAAGAACCACCTCGAGTGAGAACCGTTAGAAATTATGGCTTAGGAGCACCGTTGGGAGAGGAACCAGCCTATTACAGAAGGCCTGAGGAGGTGTATAGACTTGGACGGGGTGATCTAATGATGAGGTTTGTAGACCATCGCAGAATTAGACCTTCTCAAGTGCAAAAATGGGTAAACAAGAAATACACAGGAAACAGAGACCCAAGAGATCATGTAGCAGCCTTTGTGCGTGTAATTAGAGCCGAAGAGGTGTTAGATTTTCCTACCCAATTTGCAGGGTTTGGACTAACCCTAGAGGATGATGCTGCAACTTGGTTTGACTCTGTGGAGCGTAGATACTTTGAGTCGATGGAGGAAGTGTTTGACGAGTTTATTGAGGAATTCTCTCAAAGGGGAATAGCTCATAATACCGTCTCACAAATCCATAAATTCAAACAAAAAGATGGAGAATCTGTACGGAAGGCAGCCCTAAGACTAAAAAGATATGTTAAGTTCTGTCTTGTTGAAGAACTGCCAACTCAGTCCAAACTTATGATGATATTCATCCGAGGACTAAGGAATGCAGATGTCCAGAAAGACTTACATATGAAGAGGAGCACTACGTTGAATGAGTTGACCAAGGAGGCTCTGTACCTTGTGGACAATTGTGCGGTCTACAAAGAAGGGGAGTTCAAGGACCTTGATGACGATTCATCTTCACAGCAAAGTGGGAGCAAATCTTTCAAGACAACACTGAAAGGAGAAATAGCGGTAAACCAGGAGCATCTCGTAGATGAAGTACTAAAAAAGATCAACTTGTACGCCAAACCCGAGGCTAAACAGCCCAAGTGGTGTGCTATTGAACAAAAATGGACAAACCATGGGACCAAGGAATGTTACTATAACAAGGGATGTGTGAGGGAGAGGCCTTATTCTCCCCAAGCTCCTGTAGCTTCCCCTCAAGTTTCACCGATGCCTAGATATCAAGCAAGCAACTTGCCAGGAGCTGTAGGTGTAGAAAGACCACAACCGGTGTTGGGGCAACAACCACCCCTACCAGGTTTACGACCAGTTGGTATAAGATACACACCAACGGTAACTGAATCAGAGGAAAAGGCTTTGGTGCCTATGCATGCATATTATGAAGATCCCAATGGATATGCGGCAAACCATGTCTATTATCCACCGGAAGAACCCTCGACACCAGAACTATGGAGCATGATAGGGAATCAAGGATCACCAACTGCTGCACAGGCCGCAGGAGAAGGAAGATATAGCTTAGATGAACGAACATTGTTGTTCATAGCCAATGGAGGCATGGGAGGACAGAGACAGGCTTACCAGCAACGAGGGGCTCAAGGAGCACCTCAACAACCCAAGGGACCCTATTACAAGTGTGGCGGAGACCATTGACTGAGAGATCGTCCTCATGATGAAATCATTAGAGTCAATGCGTATTTCCCAGAATGTGGAATTACTCATTTGATTCCCGATTGCCCTAAAAACCCGAGCAAAGGAGCAAAAACCACCTTGAACCTATTGGAAACAGTACCTTCTAGTGGAGGATCGAAAAATGAAACAATCATACCTATTCAGGCGGTAACACGAGCACAAGCCAAAAGAAGGACGAACGAACCCATGAACCAAAAACAGATGCTCAAGGTTCAGAAACGAAAAATCAGAGAAGCACTTGGAAACCGAGAAAGGCGTGTAGGAAAGCTAGGAAAGAACTAGAGCAAACAGCCCTATCCGATGAGTTGAAACATACAAAGAACAGATTGGAGCGGTTAGAAGATCTATCTAGCTTAAGCTCACACACCACAGTAGCCATAGCACTCAAGGAAATAGCAGAGCCCAAAAGTGCAGGATCAGGAGGATCTGTACTGGCAGACAAGGTAAATGAGGAGCTGGATGCGCTTCTAAAAGCTTATGAAGCTCGACTTAAAAAGAACCAAACCTAAGAGCAAAGGTGGATGACTTATCCATATGTAGAAATAGAAAAACAAAGGTTGGATATGTGTAAAAGGATGATCGAGACGGCTCAATCATTGATGGAAGACCCGCTGGGTAAACCGGCAAATTGTCATGACACACCAGCTCCAACCCCTATCCAACCAACGTTAGAGAAACATGAAGAAACAAAGGAAAGACTCACTAATGATTATGAATCCAGAGGAGAGCCTATCATAGCACCAAATACCACCGATGAGGCAAGTGACGGGGTCCCTCCTAAAATATTGGGAGAAATGGGAAAGGGCGATAACGGTCTAGATGATCTGTGGAAGCAAATCAGGGAGGCCAACGAGGCTAATAGGATGAGTCACCACATGAATAGCACGAGAAAAGAAAAGAACATGATCTTACCTCCTATTGAAGAATTCAAGGCAAGATCACAAGTGAACTTTGAGATACATTCACAAGGGGGAGATCAAGGATCTATTAGTTCGGGGCACAGCCAACCAGACTCTTTGAGAACTTTACCCTCTTACCTGGGAGAATATGAAGCTAAGTCGGAAGTGAGAGCACTCCCATCTCAAAGAATTCCTTCTAACAAGGTGATGGATTCACAAGGATTGATTGAGTTGTTATCCACCCCGGTGGCATGCAAAATCACGTTAGCAGAACTCCTAAGGTTAAGGCCAAACATGTGGACCACAGTAGGGAAATGCCTAGAAAAATTTGGAGTGAAAGACCCCACCTTGAAGCTACAAGAAGGAATCAGGGAGTTGGACAGACCTAACCTGAACACTAGACTTGTACCATTGAATAAGGTTGGAGAATATTGCGAGGGAGAAAACAAAAACACGACGCTACCGGTAAAATCCTAAGGAGTAGTTTCCAAAGCTATTCTTGACAGTGGAGCAGGAGTTGCTATCGCCACCAAGGAAATCTGAAAAAAATGGGAAAAACCAGCTTTGAGGGTACCAGAATGAAGCTGCAGTTGGCAGATGGGTTCATGGAGAGGCCTCTCGGACTCTTAGAAAAAGTAATTGTCACTTCGTGCGGGATCGAGTATGAGCATACATTTGCAATAGTCGATTTCGACAAAAAGAACAATTATGAGATAATCTTGGGACGACCATTCATGCAACAACTGAAGATGGTCCAAGATTGGGGTTATGACCACATATACCTTAGACATGGCGAGACGACAACTAAAATACACCTGAAAGACTATAGTTACAAAGATGTGAGCCAAACACCAGTGGAAGAGTTTGATTTGGCGACAATAGCAGGATCGGAACTACCTGCATGGTTAGGACAACCAAAAGAGCTATGGATGTGCGGAGCTTCACATTGTGGAAGCTTAAGAAAAGAGGAATGCGTCTTAGAAAGAGCAATTGAGGACAAAGAGTATTTTCCGGAACCTTTCCCTGAAGATGCCTTGGAACCTCTAGAATGGGAACACATACTGGAAACTTTAGATGTTTGTACCATTACCGACAGTCCAACAACAAAATTTTGCGATAAGGAGGGCTACGATGTGCTACCCTATTACATGGTAAGCGTTGTGCCAGAGAAAGAGACGGTAGAACCTCCAGAACAAGAAGAGTTTTACAACTCCTCTAAACAATTGGAAGTAAATGATGAGGCAGATAATGAGTGTTCAGACACCTCAAGTGAGCGTGGGAATGAAGTCGAGAATATCAAGTTTTATGGTTTTGCTAATCAACACCCTAGACGCCAAGAACGCTATAGGAGGAAAAGAGCAGGAAAGAAAGCGAGAGAGAACCTGATGCCCAGGATAAAAGGTAAAACTCACTATTTGATGCTTGTAAAAGCAGAGGATTGTGTGAAAGATCAAATATCAGGGAAATTCTCAGAAAATCGAAAAGAACGAACGCGAGAAGAAATAAAACAGGTAAGAAAAGTTAAAACCGAAACAAAATCACAAAAATCTGAAAAATAAAAAAAAGAAACAACAAAAGACCAAGAGTGGACCAAACTGGAGCATAAACAGAAATACCAAGAACTGAAAAGGTCTTTGAGAGAGATATGGACTACTGAAGAAGATAGTGATGGTAAAGGGGAGTCAGAAAAAGGCAACATGAACGTACCAACACACTATCGGAAATTTACTATCCAAGATAGAAAAATCATCATGACACCACCAATCAGGGAGAGGACCAACCAAGAATCTTACGATGGGCCTGAAAATGCAAAGAGAATAGACCTTGCAGAACTAGGTGAAAAGCCTCAACCGGTCTATATAGCTAACGATTTAGAACCTAAGGAGGAAGCACAACTAACACAACTTCTCACAAAGTATAAATATGTGTTCGCTTGGTCCTATAAAGACCTCAAAGGAGTTGATCCATTGATATGCCAACATACAATTCCTTTGAAATGGGACGCAAAACGTAGCAAACAACGTCCTTATACATATAATGACACATTTGCCAAATGAATCAAAGAAGAGATTGACAAACTGATGGAAGAGAAGTTCATCTATGAGATTGAACATACAGATTGGGTGTCACCCATTGTGGTAGTTCCCAAGAAGAATGGAAAACTACGGGTGTGTGTAAACCTCAAAAAGGTGAATGCAGCAACCATAATGGATAATTATCCCTTGCCAATTACAGAACATGTCCTTGAGCGAGTGGTCGGAAAACGGGCTTATTCCTTTCTGGATGGGTTTTCAGGATACAACCAACTGGCAATAGCAAGGGAGGATAAACACAAAACAGCGTTTGCCACAGAATGGGGGATTTATGCATATTGAGTTATGCCATTTGGCTTAACAAATGCACCAGCCACTTTCCAGAGGTTAATGACTCACGCTTTCAAGGAATACCTAAGAATATTCTTAGAAATTTACATGGATGACCTGTGCGTACACTCTCTTCTGCGAGAGGAACATATTGACCATTTGCAAAAGGTCTTTGAAAAGTGCAGAACATATCGAATCTGTCTGAACCCGGAAAAGTGTGTATTTATGGTTAAACAAGGACGAATCTTAGGACACATTGTATCAAGAAACGGCATAACCACAGACCTAGACAAAGTCAAAGTCATTGTAGACCTGCCCATATCTACTAATGCAAAACAAGTGCAATCCTTCATGGGCACTGCGGATATTATCGAAGATTCATATACATGTATGCGGTTATCGCACAACCTCTGTATCGTTTGCTAGTCAATTTTGAATGGATCAAGGAGTGTGAAACCTCATTCCAAAGGCTGAAGGAAAACTTTATATCAGCACCTGTACTAAAGGCACCAGATTGGGAAAAGATATTCCATGTGCACATTGATGCTTCAGCATATGCCATTGGAAGTATTCTAGCTCAACTTGGAGACGGAACAATCGATTTTCCGGTTTGCTATGCGAACCGACAGTTAAATAGTGCAGAAAAGAACTACACAACCACCAAGAGGGAAGGATTAGGAATGATTTATGCGGTGAAGAAATTTCGGCATTATTTGCTTGCAAACAAATTTGTGTTCTTCACAGATCATCAAGCACTTTTGTACCTAGTAAATAAACCTTGCAATACAGGGAGAATCGTATGCTGTTTTATTATATTGCTAGAATTTGACTTCACTGTGGTGGTCAAAAAGGGTAAAACCCATCTGCGAGCTGATCATCTTTCAAGAATACACAACGGGGAAGCTTCTCAAGGGGTAGATGATGACATACCAGATGCTTATCTTTTCAACATTGAAATGGTACCCAAATGGTCTCAAGAAATAGTTAGCATTCTCTCCTTCGGAAGTGAGTTTGATAATATAGGAAGTAGATCCAAACAACAAACAATTCGACAAACAAAAAACTTCCAGTTGATAGCAGGACGACTGTATCATCTTGAATCTGACCTAATCCTACGATTATGTATAAATCCGGAAGAATTCGAGTGCTACCTTGAAGAGGCACATGTCCAGGGTTATGCACTTCATTGTTTGACAATGAAAACACACTAGAGACTGAAACAGTTAGGGGTTTATTGGCCAACTATGTATGCGGATACACATTCTTATGTTACCAATTGTACAGTATGTAGTGCCAAACGACCAGTGGATCACGCAACTTTGTTTCGGATGAACATAGCACCTGCATGGAGTCAATATATCATTGACTTCCTAACCACTAGAACGTTCCTTGAGAACATTACAAGAGCACGGGAAAAAGCTATAGAGTTAGAAGCTCGTGACTTTTAGTTAATTGGAAATCAACTCTATAAGCGGGGAAAGGACAATCAACTTAGAATCTGTGCAAGTGAAAGCGAATACCTGCTGATTCTAGAACATGCACATAGCGGAGTAAGTGGAGGCCATTTTTCGGGCGATAAGACGGCAAAAATTGTCTTAACCGCAGGAATTTGGTGGCCTACATTGCACATGGATGCCGATGAATTTGTAAAGCGTTGTGATGCGTGTCAATGCACCAAGATACCAATAAAAAGAGATGAGATGCCATTACGGCCAATGATGGGGGCAAGAGCATTTGCAAAATGGGGCATTGATTTTGTGGGACCTATATCACCCCCTGCATATCGCACCCATACCCAATATATCATTGTGGCTACGGACTATCTCACAAAATGGGTCGAAACCAAAGCAACATAAAAAGCTGATGCACGCACCACGGCTCAATTTTTGTATGAGAATGTTTTTGTACGTTATGGGTTACCAATAGAAATTGTCAGTGACCGTGGAACACACTTCCTCAATGAAGTCGTTGAATATCTACTAGAGGAATTCATGGTCATACATAAAATCAACACCATACCATCCATAGGCCAATGGGCAAGCTGAGGCCACAAATAAAACACTATGCACGGTTCTCACTAAAATAGTGTCAGCATCAAGAACCGATTGGGATCAACAGCTACACTCAACACTATGGACATACAGGGTAGCTTACAACATCAATAGGAACAACACCATACAACATGGTGCTTGGGCTAAATGCTATACTACCCATAGAGTTTTTAATCCCAACTCTACGAGTAGCAACAAGTTTGGAATGGATAGGGCATGAACTCTCTTCAAGAATTAATGATCTTGAAAAGCTAGATGAACTCCGCTTACGAGTTGTCGCTTCAATCTATGCTAAAAAGAGAAGACAAAAGGAATTTTTTGACAAACATGTGCGTACCAAAGAGTTCAAAACAGATGATTACGTACTAGTTCATACCTTGAAGCACCATGCCAAGAAACTTAAAAAGCAAGGGATGGGACCATTTGTGATTCATGATCTATCACAAAGTGGAGTTGTCAAGCTTGCTACATTAGTAGGTGAAGAAATGCCAAACTGGATTAGTGGGTGTCGACTGAGGAGATATCTTCTACCCCTCACACAGGAGATGCTCCAACAAATTCATCAAGGAAAGCAAAGAATGAAGGAAAAAGAGAGAGTACGGGAGGAAGCTCAAGCCGAAGCACAAGAACGCATTGCAAAAAGACGGCTTCTGCGACAACAACAACAAAGTAAACCACCATTGAGAATCAATGCCATTCGACTGATGAACTTGGAGGAGGAAACCGTAGAGCCAATAATTACAGTCAAAGTGGGCAACAATCAAGTTGAATCAACAGCCTTGCTTGATTCGGGTGCTCAAGCAAATTTGATCTCTTACGGATTATGCCAACAGCTCAAAGTAGAAAACATTACGATGGACTATATTTCATGTACAGCTACATCAATATATTTACCCACACAAATTCTATGTGGTGACAGATGAAAGCACACAACACCCAATGATGCTAGGGCAACCTTGGCAAAAAGCATACAATGTGCAGATAGATTGGAAAGCAAAGGCTGTCAAAATTCAACATGAACATGAACAACAGGTGATAGCTTTTGCTCAGCAATACCATCATGATCAACTGCAAGCCATGCAATCACTGGCAACAAATACAAAAGCACGAATTCCATCAAAGAACGACATGAAACCCGAGACCAACAACCAGGTAAAAGCCAACCATGCTAATTACAGACATATGAAGTCACCGACCACAATGCAAAAATCTAGGCTACCAAAACAACGTAAACAAGTATGGATGCGGAGGGATAGAAATGCAATGGCGGAAAAACAACAATGTAACAAACGGATTCCAACAGAGCAGACAGTACAACCCCAAACCAAGGGCATAACACAGATTTGGATACCAAAGCAAAAGCAAAAGGAACTACCTGTCGTACACGCAATAATGGAAGGCAGAGAGCGGCATTTCAAAAAAGGAAACCGATATATGTGGCTGCCGATGAAAGACAAATCAGTGGCAAACAAGAAAGTGCCAAACCATCTACAAAAGTCGGCAGAAAGCCAAGGCCATAAGGCCCATAGCTATCACATCCTAGCCAATTCTATCCTCAGAAACAGCTACGACTCCATCAACCGTGTCAGCAAAGCAATTGCCTCTTGCCAAAAGGACAATTAAACAGAGAGCAGTAGAGTTATAGCTTCTACTTGCAAAGAAAACAGGAAGCCTCGATGGCGAGTGCCAATAAGCATCTTGCTTATTCCCTTCTCTTGCACAGCATTAATTTTTCCATGCATTGACCGAGTATGCATAAAATAGGGCCACATTAATCGGCGAGGCATGAGCACAACTTTTTCAACCTGTGCACGACACATACTCCGAGGCGAAACCTTGTCGTCCGGGAGGACTCTGGCTAGGAGGGGGGGAGGCATTCTCAATGCGGAACCAATAACAGAAACAACAAAAAAGGGCATGATTTTCGACTATTTTAAGGGTTGACGTTTGATTGCGAATTTTTTTGGAGTAACCCAAGTATAGATGCCTTTATACAGCATGAAGCTACAGGTATAGGGGGCCAAACGCCAAATCAAGCCCTTAGGTGTCTGTATATAAGTAGAAATAGCCATTTTTCAGGCAAAATATTAGTAAAACGGAGAAATCCGGCCATAAAAATTGCATGTGAGTGTATATAATGTGTTGCGGTGATGTTCGTGATCTATTATGATTTTTGGAAATTTTCTGGGTTTGATTTTCTATTTTCCTTTTAATTTTGCTAATTTTCCGCAGAAAAACTTCAAAAATACAAAAAGCAGGTGAAAAACAGTCGTAATGAAAAACAAAAATATGGGGATGACAAGTGACTAAAGGACAACCTATGGTACAGTGGAGGTACAATTATGAGACTGGAGCGGAAAGCGTGTTTTGGCCAGGTTTTGACCAAAATGACAAATTTCTGGTAAACAGAGCAAATGGAGTCCAAATCAAGAATTTTTTTAGCATAAACTGCATCTCGCAGAAAGATAGAAGCACATGTCAAATTTCATGAAAAATGGTTCGAGGACCTCCATTATAAGAAATTTCCACCCCATTTTTAACTCATTCTCACTATTGACCTTGTGGAGAGAGCTTCTGCCACCTAGAGCGGATCGACCTTTCAACAGCTTCTACGACGCGCACGTCTACCCGACCAGCTCCAGACATGAGAGGTAGGCTCACCACCTTGAGCTTTTCGTGCATGTTTGTCATTATGTCGCGAAAACTAGCGTAGAGGTCTTACACAAAGCGAACGGTAGAGACCTACAAGTAGAGACGGCGGCCTAGCGGCTAACCCGAAAGAAACAAGACTTCATTGGCAGCTTACCCTAGTCTAGGAGACCAGTCTTGGATAGCCAAAGGCAGTGGGAAACCATCGGGAAAAACCCTAATTCTTAGAAACCCACAAGAGGCCACCAAATAGGAAATCGGCGAAACGGTGACCAAATGCTACCAAAATTTACGGGTAGGAGCATCTCGACATGCTCGACAAGTCCATATGACCCGCATGACCAAAAAGTGACCCGAAGCGGCACTAAACCTCAGAAACGGCATCAGACACACAAAGCGTCAAAATGCACTTGCGGCCAAACCACAAGTCCGTTTGCCACCAAACTTCACAAGTGGCTTTCCTAGACCATCAACAACCAAGTCCTATGGTGGTAGACCACCACAAATCATCAAAGGTATGTAAATACAACCACGGGTGCTTCTAGAGCGACAAATTGCCAAATGAAGCTCCGATGAAGCCAAAGTAAAAAAAAACCATACGGCAAGGATCCCCAAGGGATTGGGAAGCTATGGAGAGCAACATCGAGAAATTTCATCGTCAAAAAGCACTCCAAAAGTCAGAAAACGGTTCGGAGGCTCTAAAGTCCACACAGGGAGTTATACTCTATCCATTTGACTTTTTTGTTGAAATTAGGCTCAAAAGGGACTTAAGGGGGCAAAGGCAAGCACTGGGAGCACTAACACTGGAAAAAATCATTAGGAGACATCCTACGCGTAGGATGTCTCAAAGGCACTTTTTGGCACAAAACCCAACAATTTTTGTCATGCACATGTTCTGAATGACATTTACAAGCCCTACACCAAGTTTCATCACATTTGGACCAGATTTGACCTCATATGTATGGAAAAACGCAAAGTTAGGGCATAGAGGCAATAATGGGCCATTAACCTACCAAATCTTGTCCAAATCTCATGAAACTTGCACAACACATTCACACACATCAGAAAACCATCTGTGTGGTCAGGGAGAAAAAATGATGAATTAGACATCCTACGCGTAGGATGTCTAATGTACATTTTTGGCATGGAAGGGAAGTTTTGTCATTCCAGATTTAATTACCTCATCAGCAAGAGCCCATATGTCAAGTTTGAAGCCATTCTAATCACTTTTGACCCCCGACACCTTCAAGATACACTCTTTTGAGCCCAAAAACACCTCACCGAGCCCTACAAGCATCAAATCTTATCCAAATTCAAATCCAAGAACATGGCCATGATCCATAGGCCAAGGACAACCCACAGAACAAGTTTCATGCAATTCTGATGAAAAACACATTCTACGCGTAGGATGTCTTCAGCACATATTTAGCCCTCTGTGCAAGAAATGACATCATAGGAGCCAATACCATGATGCATTGAGGCCATATACCAAGTTTCAACCCATTTGGACATCAATTGCTACCCATGATGGACAATCTACCCAAATTGTGACCTAAAGTCTAAATCAGCCCAAAAATCCACTTTTTGATATCCAAATTCAAATCCAAGCTTATAACCATGTTCCATGAGCCTTACACTACCTGCATGTCAAGTATAATCAATTCTGAAGAAAAAGACATCCTACGCGTAGGATGTCTAGATGGAAATTTTTGGCCAGATTTGCACTATGAGCACATGCACAGCTTCACAAGTTCCTTTTAAGCTATAATTCCAATTTTCAAGTCATTTGGATAAGTAAAACTCAGTTTCGCAGCTAATATGAAAAAAAAACGCGAACTTTGGATTACTGAGTGCAACAGGATCTATGGTAGCCTCGAAGTCACCGGCAAAGAAGAAAAGAATGACAATCAAAGATTATCTGGATGAGGTGGAACCTTTTGTCATTCCAGAGGGAACACTAAAGCCCACTAGCACTTGAATACAGGAAGATCTGTTAGAGTCAAACGACCTAAAGATCTACCAGGGGGTGTTCAAAGACAATGAAGGCAATGTAGTAGAGCTGCCAATGCTGCCAAGAGAGCTTGATGAATTTTTCCGAAGCAAAATGGCCGGCTACTTGGAGAAAATTGACCTCCATAACTATTTTGAAGCAATACCAGCAGGGGTGGACGTCAAAAGAGTATGGGAGTTTGTAACAAGCATCAAAGAGGATGGAGTGGCCAAGGTGACAGATTTGCACTGCAGACCCGATACAGAGATCATTATCACGGAGCAAGTTGTAGCCCATGCACTAGATCTCTCCAATTAGGGAGACAGTGTGACAAAAAAAAGGGATGAAGTCAAGGTGTACAAAGAGAAAAAGGCCAATTACACCTTTGAAGACATCGCCAACCCAAAGGTGGCGATCGTGAGCCAATTGTACAACCAGTACTTCCACACGTGCACGAAGAGGCCACAGAAGTACATGATGCCGCCAGGTGCAATTGCCACAACGTTTACTTGGGCAATACAAAAGGCACCCCAAAGATAATCAACTATGCGGCATACATACATGACAGCTTGGTGAAAATGGGCAACAAAAATCCAACCTACATAGTGGCAGGAGAAATGATAACCAAGGTAATTTATGCAGCACTACACGCCAAAGGAAGGTGGCTTGACCCCCCATCTCAGAATGATTGGCTAAGGGTAAAGGAAGACAAAGAAGACGAGCCACAACGAGCACCAAGGGTGGCTACGAAGTTGAAGAGACGGCTAGAGCCAGTTGCAGAGGAGCAATCTGAGCAGAAGAAAGGAAAAAAGGAATCTGCTCAAGTGCCGGCCAAAGAGACAAGATCACAAAAAGCGGCTAGACTCGAGAGGCTGATGGAGAGTTTCCGAGCAGAAAGAGCCCTCAAGGGTGATTTAAACAAACTATGGAAGCCATCTTTCAATTCTATGTCCGGATCATCCAGAAGAGTGCAGAGGGACCGCTTTGAAGACTATATCAAGAATTTCGAGATTCTTGATGCTGCAGCGGAAAACATTTCCCATGTCCCTTTCACCGAGGAATAAGTGGAGCAGATAAGGCAGACATTGCTAGATGAACAAGAAAGCCAAGAAAGGGAAAGAAAAACGAAAGCGAACAGAGACTTAAAGGGCAAAACTGCAGCTTTACCAGATAGCCCTAAATCTAGCCCACAGCCATCACCGCCACCATCACCACCTCCTAGCAGCCCTCCACCAGAAGATAAGGAGGCTGAGGACAATCAAGAAGAATACCAGGCTGAGGAGCAAGAGCAAAGGCAAGAACCTGAGCCCAAAGAAGAGGCCAAGCCTGCGTCTGAGCAAAAAGGGCTAGATGAGGCATATTATGCATTTTTGGACCTGCTAGCTGCAGGCTATACAAGGGAAGAAGCCACCACAGTCGCATTCGACTTGGCAAGGACAAGGCATAAAGAACAGATGCCAAGCATCCGGCTAGTTGAGCTAAAGGAAATTGCTACCGACACGGTAGATCTGCACCCGCCCTCTAATGATTGGGACGTGGTGATGACAATGCTATCTGGAATAAGAGCACAATCTGTGGCATTAGACGAAGAATTGATAACTCTAAAGGCCACCGAAGAAAAGACCAAGATGGAAAGGGATACTCTGCAGACACAAAGCCAAGGACAAAAAGAAAGAGAAGCCGACCTCCAGGCCAGCTTGGCAACGGCTCTACAAAATTGCCAAGCAAAGGAAGAAGCAAATGAGGCAGCAGCAAAAAGATTACAAGCAGCTGAAGAAGAGTGTCTGCAACTCAGCAAGTCATTGCGAGATGCCGAAAAAGAACGGGATAATCTGACGCTCCAGCTAGCAAAAGAAACTAAAGAAGTAGAGGCCATGAGGAATGCCAAGGAAAAGGCGGAGATAGAACAAGAAGCAAGCCTGGATGAAGTCCTTGAGCTCAAGGACCATTTAAAAGTCAAAGATCAAACCATCCAGAGGCTGCGAGCATCACCAGCTAGAGTTAGAGCTATGAGCTCGACTCAAATCATTTCCAAGAGTCAAATATATGAAGAGCAGATGCAAGAACTCCAGAAGGAGCTGACTCTCGAGAAAAAGTAGAGGTTGATGATGGCTGAAGGTTCTATCGCAATGCAAACCAGAATGGAGGACAACCAAAAAGCCCTACAAGAAGAATTGGAGAGCATAAAGATAAAGCTCGAGGAAGCTGAAAAAGTAAATGCTGAACTCAATGACCTCCTCGTGACTATGGGTGGAGAAGCCGAAGCGGAAAAGCAGACACTCCTCAAGCAAATTGAGGAGTTGAAAGACCGGCAACAAGCAGAAGCAGAAAGCTCAGGGCCAGCTGCCAATGAGGACATCGACCTCGACAATGTGGCAGAACCTGTGGACACACCCATGCTAGAGGAAAGCACAACAGGATCCTCTCAAGAGCCACAGGATCTAACACAAGAAGAGGAGGAAAAATTGCGTAAAGCAATAGAGGCAGAGCTCAGAGAAAGAACAAGGGAAGCCTTGGAATGGGAACAGAGGGTTTTCAAATCTATGACAATTCAGAAAATCGACGCCAGCAATCTCAGACGTGAATGGCTTCACCTCTTTCTCCCATATCCATTGCTGAAATATGAGGCGGCAACAATAAACAGGCGAATCAGAGAAGAGCCAACGGTCCCTGTCTACAACGGAGACACCTCGAGGCCAGAAGGAGTAAAGCTCATAGTGGATTCTCAACCAAAGTGGAGGAAGGCTTGGCTTACCAAGTACCCGCAATACCTAATACACTTGGTAGAGGCACCTAAACACATCAGAGACAACCTCAGCTTCTGTCCTCTACCAAGGGTTAGGACGTGGAAAGCACAAGAAATCTTACAAAGAAGCCAACCCACTTGGCTGAACTACCCAAAGCTGCCGGGTGTGAAGGCAAGTGAGAGAATAAGTGTACAATACATGGTGAAAACCCTAACGGGTGCCATAAAGTTGTTCACTGGCTCACCTGACCTTACATGCATTATGATGAGAAAGATCTGCAGAACCATCCTAGCAGTGTTCGAGACCTTCAAGCCAGGCCAGGTGACTGACAACATATTCTTCTTCTAGGATACATACAGATGTGCTTATGATATGTCAGGTCAGCCTTCCAAGGAGGTGATACATGCGTTGTATCAAAGAATTATGTTTCTACCATCTTATCACCTCCAGGATTTTGAAGAAGCATTCTACACGGGGTTCTTCACCATGCATACAGATATCTTTGGCCCAACAATGCTAAATCTACATGCACGGTACGAATCACTACTAAAGATGCGGGAGACCATAAGATGAATCAAAGGATCAAGGCCATGTCGGGGACGACATGAACAAGGAGGGGGAGGGGGGTGTTAGAAGCTGGACACACCCCACGGCATCTAACTACTCGGCGGACTATTATTTTTGTAATTATTCATTCATTAAGGAAAACCCGATTTTTCACCTTGTAAATATTGGGACTTACAGAAGTTTCCAGATTGTATCCCAGTTTTGATAGTTAGATTGAGTAGATGGTTGATTTTGGAACTTTAGGGTTTGAGAAGTTGTAAGGTATATATACCACTTTTTGACCTTAATGAAAAACCTTTTTTCATTTTAAACAAGTTTGAAGTCTGTGAGTGAGCGTACTGTGTACGTGAGAGAGAGTGTGAGCTTCGTCTTGACGTTATGTGTGCTACGGTGGTCAGAATTGAGTGCGGAGAAGTGCAACGTGTTGCCCCCGACTAGAGCTACAAGCCGATACCAACATTGCGCGTGTACGGTCCGGCTTTGGGAGCTCCTTCTACGAGCTTCATCGGTTGTTTGGGTGAGCATACGTTATCTGATTTCGCATTGCAGCATATCCACGCGTTCACATTGAGTAGAGATACACATTAGGCACTTTAGATTTCGGAAACAAAGACTTGCAGATTTCGGCCAGACATCCTACGTGTTTCTGCACCGGGTGTTTTGGGTCGTGATTTTGGTTTATAGACCTTAGGGAGAGCGGCCTATAGGTATTAGTAGGGTCTCCTTCAAGTTCTATGGTGTTTTGAAAGTGTTTGATGGGTGTTCGACTCTAACAAGCGTTGTAGGAAGATTCCTCTTTTGCACTTTTGAAGACTGACACTTAGACAATTGGTAGGGACCTGTGTAGGAATTCGTTAGGAGTCGGTCGAGTGTGGGTTGACACCTTGTGCTTGCTTCCACGCGCCTGCGGGTCGAGCTTTGTCCTTAGCTGACATTACTTGTTAGGTGAGTTCTCGCTGTGCTGACGTCCGTCGCGGCGTATCCGTCCAACAGGTTGTTAGATTTCTTTAAGTGAAAAACTCTTCTAACTTCTTTAGCTTCCTAGTATCCCCCCTCACTTGGTAGACATTGGCTTTAGATCTACGCTCACCACTCCCAGCTAGTGCTGGATTCAAAATTTGTTTCAAGTTAGCAAGGCTTTTTCACAAACTCTTTCTTCAATTAATGTTGATCTGTAAACTGTATACCGTTTCTATGCTTGAGATGTTTGTCTATACACTATGATGCAAGCTTCATTAGTGGCATAAGCTTCAATGTCTTAGCATTGTGTCATTAATCCTACTGAGCTGGTTGATGGTGTTTTGTATACCTGGAACGACGGTTTTTTCTTTCTACTATAGCTACATCTCATAAAAAATCTAGCTTTTCTCTACTAATCAGTTAAATCTATGACTCCTTGCTTTGAGGCCTTTGTTTTCTATTTATTTTGTAGTTTGAGCTCTGCCTCCTGCAGCAAGTTCACGTTCTCAACGGCTTCCTTGGGCCTCATCTCATTAAGCTTCCTCTTTTCAGACTTCTTTGGTAAGGATGATGACGATGCGAGGAGGAGTTTGTGTTGACGCTCACGATGGGAGGCCAGCACCTTGCAAGTAAAGCGATTTCCAGACGCAGGGTGAGTTCTTAGTTCACTTTAGTCGTGACTCATTTTCGCATGCTCAATGCCCTTAGGCTTTAGCTACGGCGTCCGAGTCCTGACCTGCTCATCAGTGACACTTAGTCCCGACGTCCCGACCTACTGGAGCTGGCGTTCGAGTCCCAACTTCTTCCACTACAGCCGCCAACGTTGTTGACTCCTTGAGCCTCTTGTTGCCTGTCCGATGCACTAAATCGGCTTTTACATCATAGTTTGGAGCATCTATCGGTAGTTATACTAAATCTTGTCACATTTTGTCAAATTTTTTCAAGGCAAGCTCGAAATCTAGCTTAGATTTTGCAAGTTAGTGATACTTATAATTTTGGGTGGTAGTGTTGTATTAACTCAATAAAGAATGTACTTAATCTCAAACTGGATGTGTGACATGTACTTAATCTCAAACTGGATGTGTGACATCATAGCGTTAAAGATTTTAAGATCGTTAGTTTCCTTTACATGTAGTTACAAATTCTATAGTCTCAATTTTCCACATGGTCATATGGCTTGATCGGGTGTGTTATCTTGAGCTATAGTTTCTTGCCAAGACACGTCTAGCATACCTTGGGTCTATGTGTCACACATACACAATGTTTTTATTTTGTATATAATTACAAATATAGTCTCAATTTTTCACATGGTCATATGGCTTGACCAGGTGTGCCATCTTGAGCTATTGATTTTTACCTTCAGTTCTTCTAGCTATCCATATGGCTTGACACGTTTAGCATACCTTGGGTCTATGTGTCACGCATACACAATGTCTTTATTTTGTATATAATTACAAATATAGTCTCAATTTTTCACATGGTCATATGGCTTGACCGGATGTGCCATCTTGAGCTATCGATTTTTACTTTCAGTTCTTCTAGCTATCCATATGGCTTGAGCGGGTCTCTTGAGCTATCCATTCTTACCAAATGTGTAGTTGTGCCTCTTTTTACGATAAAAAGCGTTAAAGATTTTAAGATCGTTATATTCTTTTACATGTAGTTACAAATTCTATAGTCTTAATTTCCCACATGGTCATATGGCTTGATCGGGTGTGTTGATATTTAGAGAACAATCCATTTCATATGTGTGCCTTAAATCCCATGTGGGAAGCCTACTAAGTAGGTGGCTAGTATCATATGTTTTGAGATTGAGATTTGTATCAGTTTAAAAGGCAAATGCTATTTGTTTTTTGACAAATTACATTGAGACGATTGGTTTATTTTAATTTAGTATTCATTATATTTGTTTCTTTTCATGGTTTGTTCTCTTAACATCTATTGCAAATGAAAACATACTACAATGTACACTTCTGCTCATTTGCAGTACACCATGTATTTTTGCAAAAGCACGTGCTTTTAAAATTGTTATGTTTCTAGTATACATGAAATAGTGGGTCATTACATTCTGTACGAAATCCGTATTAGGGGGGATGGCTCATTGCGAGAACGTCCGTATCTTGTCCGTATGTAGGGGCGTAGGTTAGCAAGTAAGATACCGTACATGAGGGGGTTTCTCTAATTTTGATGCATGCAGGTGACATCCCCCCATTACTAATAGTGAATCCCCCGGGAATAACTCAAGAATACGACGAGTCCTTTGCAATCTATTAGTGCTCCAAATCCACACCTCAAACCATTGCATGCAAAAATCAAGGAAAGTTAATGCATCTTTGCAAATAAAATGCCACACATTTGTACTCTCTTCAACGAGATGCATATGTTTTACCCAATCTGGGCATACATCACCATGTTGCATTTCAATGGTCTTAAGTAAAACACCATTGAGTTCAAGGATCAATACTCTTCTTTGTTTCCGTATAGTATCTGAGGGTGGTGGAATCAATTTCCTTCTAAGCCTATGAGTCCTCAATGACATGTTCCACCTCAATAGTAAATGATTTGTACATTTGAAATCAAATTTATATGCTTCATAATCTCCTATTCCAAAAAAAAGGCATGATGTCAATGGAAGAGATATTATTTTCAATTAACACACTCTGCACCAACATTATTTATTTTATCCATGATATATAAAGACTTAAACCTTGAGAAGACAACAAAAGAAAATATTTTTCTTCAATACACAGAAGAAATCTTGTACAAAGAGCTCCAACCACAAAGATAAAAGAGAGACTTCTTTTCCAAGGTTGAATAACATCTAGTTGATGAAATATAAAAGTGTACATATTTGGTTCACGTTCAAATTATTGGACCCAACACATTGTTTTGGCCGGAATAATAGAGCCCAACACATTGTTTTGGTGAAAATCTTCTTAACACATTTTCACCACTCTAGATGTATGTGAACAGTCCAGGTGATTCAATCAATGCGCACGCCAAGCCCTTATTGGTTGTTTTCTTCCACCTGCAATAACAAATATGCTAGATTAGATAAAAGTTTGATTTTATTTTTTATATTTTTTGATAAATCTAAAGTGAGTCCTACCCATAAGCTTAAGTAGGCCTTTTGTAGCTTTGATATGTATGCTTTTGCTGCAACTCCGCTAATGAAATGACCATGACCATACCCCAAGCTAGTAGCATAAGCAATAGCATGTTGATCACTCAAATTTTTTGTTTTGTGAGACAATTTTAACAAGTTCAGCTGGTTTGAAGATAATAGTGGCACACCAAACTTGGATGCCAACATAGTTGGATCCTTGCTTAATGAGTTTACTACTTTCTTGCCTCTACTTTCTTGAACATAACTTAACTTTTTATTGCACAATGGTAGCTGTGAAGATGTACAAGATGAGCTTTCCACTTCGACTTCATTGTTGTCAAGTTCTTCCCTTAGAACTTGAACATTGAACATGCCCCATTCTTCCATAATGTCTTGAAACTTTGTAAATAGGTCATGAACCTCGGTGATTGGAGATTGTCCTAGCCGATTGAGTGAAATAACAGATCGAATTTCATCTGTGTTATTTAGATTTAAAAGGTATGGTAAAAGCTCATTGCAAAGAAGATAGTCAGGCCTCCCTTGAAAACTTTCAAGATATAAGCAGTTATCGTTTGGGTTAATACATCCCTTGAAAAGGCTATCATCAATGAGCAATGTATTCTTTGTACTGCATAAATTATTGCACTGATACCAAACCCTCAACAAAGGCTTAAACATAGCCTCAACATTAGGCTTATCCGGTCTATACACTTTTCGAAGATTATGGATGTAGCAATCTTCTTGTCCCCATACCATGAAGAAATGATATTTTTTATGTGCATGCTTTTCAAGAGTGTTCACATAAGTGAAAACATTCTTTTGTAGCATGGTGGACCAAATACCAACATGAAAGTACTGACATATCCCATCCAAAAATTCAAAAAAACTCGGGCGAAAAACAATTGTGGTGTGACCAAGGTCAATTTTGACACAATCTGTACATGGATGCCTCTTGTCTTCTTTGCTGAGTAAAACTCCATTAAGATCAAGAATGAGTGCATGTTTTGTCATGCTGATTGCATGAGCAATATTTTTTGCATACGATACAAAAGAATGATAACAATTTAAGTTTTTGCACTTATAAATCTCAAAACAAGGGACCATATATTTGCAACACACAATTGTAAATTGCACACGTTTATTTATGTTTCATACTCCCATACTCATCTATAATGATGTATCCTAAAAGTGATTGCATTTCTCTATTGATGTGGGAAGATTGAAAGACTAGTTTATCTCCATCTCTCTCAAAAGAATATCAGCTTCCAAGTGGCCTACGTTTTCGTGCATCAGGACGTACCTCCTCAACGTTGATGTCTACTTGTGGCACACTGGATCCTTGATTTTGAATGTCAATTTCACCTACAAAGACAACATAATATAATTTTGTATTATCTTCCAAAAAGGTCCATATCTATATTAATCACATTGGACATATAAGTACCTTTGTTTTTCTCACCAACTTCAATCCCTTGCTCCCTTTCTTGAATGCTTTGGACTTTGTTTGTATTTGGTGTCACTTTTCCTGTTCCTTTGTCAGTTTTTTCTTGTATGTCCTTGGTTGCAAGAGTCGCTTGGAGCTCTTCATTGGCTTCACCCTTCTTCTCACTACCCTCTGCATCCTCATCTCTTTGATGCATGTTGTTTGTGTCGAGTGAAGGTTTTGGAGACTTTTGCAGAACAAAATCACTTTGATGCTCTACCACCACCATCTCCTCTTCACTATTCCTAATGTCACTTTCATGAATTTGGGTCTCTCCAATTGTAGGTAACATGTTCTCGCTCTCTTTAGTCATGTCATTTGAAGTTTTTTGAGAGGTTTGTTCTACAAGATCACTTTTGTGCTCTACAAGATCACCTTTATGAAACTGGGTCTCTCCAACAATGGTGGGTAGCACTTGTGCTGCTTGAGATATGTTATCTCCGTCCTCTATTTTGTTGTCTTCATCCATGAGTCATCTCTTGTTGCTTAGATATTTCCATATTCAATATGGACCTTAGTTGACTGGCTAGAAACCCCTTCAACAAGCATTCCAATATTGATGAAATCAATGAAACACACTAGCATATATTCATATTGTGCATTCAATGTGTTTAGATTGAGTGCCAAATTTGCAAAAAAATCTATAGAGATCTTTTCTTTAGTACCATGAAGATCCAAGACAACCAATTGAAATGGTACGTGCTCTGTATTGCAAAAGTCTTTGATCTTCTCCATATCAAATCCCACCCCCTTGATTCTCCATGGAATAGACTCATCTTGAGATATTATGCCCATATTAGCTCTATAAAGATGATTCAGGAGAGTTATTACACTTTTTGGAAGTGAGGGTGGAGTCTTCTTTGCTCTGTTGAGGGAGTCCTTGACATAGTACTGGCTATAGCTCCTCATTTGATTGTACTCATGCTCTCCTAGCTTGCACTTCTCACAAACTTGCTCCCAAGATAAATTTTCCCTTGTCAAATCAAAGAAGAATGATATTATTGCTTCTTTCAACACTCGATCTGTTTTTAGCTTCCAAGCCATCTCATCCATGTCCATTCTATGAGGGGTATGCTTGCTCTTCTTTAGCAAGATGGTTTTTTCCAGGATTGCATTTTGTAGTTCAAGAACTTCTTTATTCTCGAGGCCCAAAATGCACCTGAACAATGTAGGTGCCAGTGTTGCTGTGCCAGGTGCTTGTGGAATCTGACCACCCTTAGTTAGAAACTGAGGATTTTTGTTGGAACCTTCGTCAATTGTTTCTCCCTTTGTATTTGGTAGCAAGCCTCGAGCATATTGTCTCATGATCTTGACCCAATTCTTCCATATCTTCTCATCACATAGAAGCAAATGCAAGTCGGTCTTGACAAATCCCTTTTGAAGTGTGTGCTCTGTTGTCTCAACAAAGGTCTGCAAAATTGAAAACTCCAACATCAATATTGACAAGGCTCTAACTTGCGGGATTGAGACGCATACTTAATAAGCTCAAGCCTAGCTAGATTGAATTTTTTCTTTATATGCTCACATACATCTATGCAAAGTCCAAAATACATGGGTATATGTAAGTGGGGCTCAAACTTAAGTTCGAGCCTCGCTTGTTTGTGTTATAGCCTCATATGCAAGTGACATTAAATCTTAAGTTAAAACCTCAATTTAAGTTCTAAATGAGCACATGGAGGTCTTGCTTGAGTCTATGATAGACTCTAGTTTACAAATAGATATTGATTACAAAGAATCACATCCATGTTTTCAAAGAATCAAACAAGTACCTTCCAAGCCTCAAAGTCCTTCTTGGTTTGGTTGACACTAGGTGGTGGCTTAGAAGGACAACCATTTGCATGCATTGTGCTTGTGCTTGCATAAGTTGGTCAAGAAATGGATCCTTTTGCATTGACATTGCAACAGATAGATTTGCATCTTTGGAGATTTCACAAGAGATATTTGGTGGGCAATTGAGAATAATCTTTGATCGTCTATATTTGAATTGTTGACGCAATTGAGGGGTAACCTTTGCAACGTTTGCACCCTGCAAACATTTTGCAGCACTAATGGAGTGTTGTCTAGAGATGATCCAGTAATCAACATTGCGAACATCCTCTTTGGCAAGTTTGTCAAGAGGATGTTTTTTGGAAGGATCACAAGGCATCAAAATTGCTAGTATCTCCTCTTGCTTTGGTTCTTGAATGAAGTCTAAAGTCAAAATCTTGACCCAATCTAGATTTAATCTTCTATACACATAGTTTGATGGAGCAGGAAAACACCTTGTCACGTCAATGCTAAAGACTTCATTGATCCCAAAAGGATAGAATCCCTTCTTTATTGCTAAAGAGGTCAGTGCCTTGTTATCTTCGGATGGAGTTTCCACGTCCATCAACTCATCTTCAGAAACCTCTTTTTCTTCTACACTCTTTCTCATCTTCCTCTTTGCTAGTTTTTGTCGATCTTCCTCAAGAGTAGAATCATCCTTTGCCTTTCTTTTTCTTCTGAGTCCTTGTGCATCTTGCCCTTGTGAACCTTCTTGATCCTCTAAATTAATGGTGGCAGTGATCTTCTCTACATCTGTTGAAGCGCTTGCACGGGCACCTCTTGATGCTGCAAGTGCACTCCTAACTATGGCTTTCCCTGTCTTCTCCACAACTTTCTTAGGTAGTGCCCCTATTGGTTTCTTTGCAGGTACAATCTTCTTTGGTAAGCTCAAGACTCGCTTTGCATGTTTCACTGCCTTCACTAGGTCTTCCACACAGTCCACACCTGAGTCTTCTTGATTACTGAAGCTGGAGATCTTCAATCCTAATTTTCCAATAGAATTTTATTTTCCTAGTTTGCTGCCATTTATGTCTGCTACATGAAAAGTGCCCAATGATAAGCAAAACTTGTTTGCCATTGTGGTATCTCCAATAGGTAGCACATTACATGAAAAGCATGGCATTGCTGTTGCATCCACATCATCTTTGACACCCACAACAATCCCCATGTCTCCATATTTCATATCACCTTGTGACAAATATAGATGGATGTCACCTTTGTAGTTTGCATCCGTATCATAGGTATCCACAAACCACTTCACTCCTTCTTCTTTTGTTAACACAAAGGTCTTGTCAACCTTTATTCTTGGAGCAGTAGTTTTGGCGTGAGTGGACATTCCAAGAACATTGAGGGTGAAGACTTGTGCACCCTGCTCTGGTATACTTGGTACATTGGAAGCCTCCATTCCTGAAACAACCAAAAAGAACAATGTTAGAACCTAAACAAGGAGCATATGTTTAAGTTAAATAGTACATTTAAAAAAAAAACACTAGCATGTGTAGGCGAGGCTCGAACTTAAGTTTGAGCCAAAAGATGTTGTTTTGTACCCTTGCTAGCCACAAGATGTCATGAGAGTAGTCTTGCAAGTTAGTGCTACATTAAATTTGAGCCTAAAAGTGAAGCTCTATGATTTTTCTAGCTAGAAGGATGTCATGAGGTAGGCATGCACCCTACTGCTACATTAGCATATGGAGAGGAAGCTCAAACTTAAGTTTGAGCTTAAAAGTGAATTTTTATTCCCTAATGCACTTGAGGCTGGAACTTAAGATCGAGCCTAAAGGTGCTATTCTATGCCATTGATAGCCACAAATATGTCATCAAGCTAGCCTTCCATGCTAGTGCTACACTCAAATATGCAAGTGGGGATCAAACTTAAGTTTGAGCCTCTTGTCATTGGTAACCAAAAGCATGCCATGAGGCTAGACTTAAGTTCAATCCTAAGTGTTTTTCTATTCTTGCATGAATCCTAAAAGGACTTAGTGAATCTAGATTTTAATGATAGTGCTATACTAACATATCTAGGTGAGGCTCGAACTTAAGCTGGAGCCTCTTGCCTCTGGTAGCCACAAGGATGTCCCTCGGCTAGCCTTACACCCTAGTGCTACAATAGCATATGCAAATAAGGCTAGCCACAAGGATGTCATGAGGCAAGCCTTGCATCCTAGTGCTAAAGAATATGCACTTGAGGCTCGAACTTAAGATTGAGCCTAAAGATGTTCTTGTATGCCCTTGGTAGCAACAATCCCTACATGCTGGTGCTACTCTAGTATATGCAAGTGAGAATCGAACTTAAGTTTGAGCTTACTGGCATTGGTAGCCACACAAATGTCATGAGGCTAACGTTACACCCTAGTGCTAAAGTAACATATACAGTTGATACTCAAACTTAAGTTCAAGGCAGACTTGCTATATTAGCATATGTAGGAAAGGTTCGAACCTAAGCTCGAGCCTCTTTCCCTAAGTAGCCACAAGGATGTCATTAAGCCAGACTTGCTACAATAGCATATGTAGGCAAAGTTCGAACTTAAATTTGATCCACTTTCCCTAAGTAGACACAAGGATTTCATTAAGTTAGACTTGCTATACTAGCATAAGTAGGCAAGGTTCAAAATTAAGTTTGAGCCTCTTTCCCCAAGTAGCCACAAGGATGTCATTAAGATATCCTACAATAGCATATGTAGACAAGGTTCGAACTTAACTTTGAGCCGCTTTCCCTAAGTATCCACAAGGATGTCATTAGGTTAGACTTGCTATACTAGCATATGTAGGTGAGGTTCGAACTTAAGTTCAAGCCTCTTTCCCTAAGTATCCACAAGGATATCCCTCGGCTAGCCTTACACATTGGTGCTACAATATCAGATGCAATTGAGGCTTAAACTTAAGTTTGAATCTAAAGGTGTTGTTATGTTCCCTTGGTATCCACAAGGATGTCATGAAGCTAGACTTTCATGCTAGTGCTATACTAGCATATGTAGGCAAGGCTCAAACTTAAGTTCGAGCCTCATGCCCTTAGTAGACACAAGGATGTCATGAGGAAAGCCTTGCACATCCTATGCTACACTAGCATATGAAAATGAGGCTTGAACGTAAGGTTCTATTCTATACCCATGGTAGCCACAAGGATGGAATTAGGCTTGCATTCTAGTGCTACACTAGCCTATGCAAGTGAGGATCAAACTTAAGTTCGAGCCTCTTGGAATCAGTATCTCTAAAGGATGAGTCTAGACATACTCCCTAGTGCTACAATAGCTTATACAATTGAGGCTCTCGAGCCTCAAAGTGTTTTTCTTTTCCTTTGGTATCCACATGGATGTCACGAAGCTATACATGCATCGTAGTGCTATACTGACATTTGTAGGCAAGGTCTACACTTAAGTGCAAGATTTTTCCCATTGTTTGCCACAAGGATGCTATTCTATGACCTTAGTAGCTATAAGGATTTCACAAGGCTAACCTTTCTCCCTAGCGCTACAGTATGAAATACTCAAACTTTAGCTTGAGTCTAAAGATATTTTTCCATGTCCTTGATAGCCACAAGGATGTCATGAGGCTGTGCCCTTGCATAGTAGGGCTACACTGCAAGCAAGGCTCTTTCCATTGGTAGCTACAAGGATGATAAGAGGCAAGCCTTGCATCCTAGTTCTAAAGAAAATGCACTTGAGGCTCAAACTTAAGATCGAGCCTAAAGGTGTTCTTCTATGCCCTTGGTAGCAACAAGCCCTACATGATGGTGCTACTCTACTATATGCAAGTGAGGATTGAACTTAAGTTTGAGCCTACTGGCATTGGTAGCCACACAGATGTCATGAGGCTAACCATACACCCTAGTGCTAAAGTAACATATACAGTTGAGGCTCAAACTTAAGTTCAAGGCTGACTTGCTATATTAGCATATGTAGGCAAGGTTCGAACTTAAGCTCGAGCCTCTTTCCCTAAGTAGCCACAAGGATGTCATTAAGCCACACTTGCTACAATAGCATATGTAGGCGAGGTTCGAACTTAAATGTGAGCCGCTTTCCCTAGAGCTATTATGCTCTGGCCTTGGTTAAGTCTCAAGCACTTGCATGAGGCAATGCTATCATGCTAAAATATCCATAATAAGCTCATGAGGCCACACTAGAGTGGAATATGCTAGTGCTTTGAGAGCATTAGAAGGTGAGGTTTAAGCTACATTAGGTCATTGTTCTAGTTTCTCAACAAGGAAACAAGGCACCAAAAACGAGCTAAATATCAAAAGCAAATAATCTACGTCAAGTGGAAATGTCACACTCAGTACCCAACCAAGTAAGTGTTGTTATCTATCTTTTTCTTTAAGTAGATTAATTACTTAATTATAGTTTTAAAAAAAGTTAATTAAAGTACTTATTGATTAAGTACTCTAATTAGAGAATAGCCACTTACTTTCAATTTATAGAGCGTGATTTTAGACGTAGTTGTAGTTTGATTAACTTAATGATAGAGTTTAAAGGTGTATCAAGGAGACGGTAGCAAACAATAATGAGTATATGTAGTCATTAGAAGTAGATTAAATAGAGATTAGAAACTAATAGAATGATATTGAAGACTGAATTTTTGAGATGCAGGTTTAGGAGAGATTAAGAGGAAGGGAGGGAGTGATTAAGAGGAGGCAAGGGAGATTACATAGAGAGATTAGAAGAGATTAGGGAGTGATTAAGAGGAGGAAAGGGAGATTACACAGAGAGATTAGGGAGTGATTAAGAGGAGCTGAGGGTAATTACACAAAAAGATTTGAAGAAGATATCATACACACACACACGAGAGAGAGAGAGAGAGAGAGAGAGAGAGAGAGAGAGAGAGAGAGAGAGAGAGAGAGAGAGAGAGAGAGAGAGAGAGAGAGAGAAGTGCACTTGTATAAGCCTTTCGAATTTGAAATTAAAATTTCAAATCTAGACTGCGCAATCAGATCTTCACCTGCAATCAAAAAGAGAAAGATATGAATACACACACACACACACACACAGAGTTAATGTAGAGCTTTTTGGGGCTGCAAATAGATTCATAGAGGAGAGGGAGATGGGAAAGTAAAGAGCCATACCTGTCAGGTCATCGTCGGTTTTTTCACACTCTGCACAAAAATTGAAACCCTGTTTTAATGTAGAAGAGAGAGAGAGAGGGAGAGAGAGATAGAGAATTAATATAGAGTTGTCAAAAAAGCGTAGTTTTCAGTAAAACGACGTTTAAGGGGTCAAAAAATTCGACAAAGCTAGGGGTGTCTAGAACTAGTTTTTTGAGTTTTGGAAAAGTAATACTCACAAGTTGGACATAGTTTTGACTTCCCTTGGCTAAAACCTCTTAGGATCAATGAGTGAGGGACCCGCCTCCACCAACCCTCTTCCTTAACCGATTTCATTGCACCTTTTTGCATGTAAATTGTCCTGCTACAACACGTAAAACACCAGGACTATAATCACCAAGAATCGATTTACACATAAACAATTGAGAAAAAAACCTCATTGTATTTTGAATGTCCATCAAGGCTGAATTGTCATAGCATAATCTCCAAGGCCACCTATACTCGAACTAATGTCCTATCCTAAAAGAAAACTATATGACTAACTAGGCTCGAACTTAAGTTTGAGCCACTCATGCAACTACTTTGAAGCCTCACCTTCTTCTAAGCTCCGACTCTTTTGATAGGTCATTCAAGGAAACTTAGGTTTGATGTAAAGATCATCATTACCTTGGATCCACCTTACAACTCTTTAAATGTATAATGTATCTCAAACTTCAATTTGAGTCTCCTTCCAAATTCAAGGCTACTTCAACATAGCTTGGGTTTTTTCTCACACCTCTTGTTGCTCGTAGATTTCTAACACTTGAATGTGCATCTTTGCTCAAACTTAAGTTTGAGCCTTCTACCAAATTCCATGGGTGCCTCCATGTAACTTGGGCTACATCTTGCAACCCGTGTGACAAGTATAGATTTCTAACACTTGGATGTACATTTAGGCTCAAACTTGAGATCGAGCCACCTACAAAATTATATGCTTGTCTCTATGAAACTTTGGCTTTGTGAAACTCTTTTTATCTAGGTATTTATAGCACTTAGATGTACATCTAGGATCAAACTTGAGCTTGAGCCTCCTACCATCGTGCGTGGGTTGACTCAATATAGCTTGAGATCCATCTTGCAACTATTTTAAGCTAAAAATTTCTAGCACTTAGACCTACATTTAGGCTCCATCTATGCTCCGGAATTGTACCTTAGGCACCATTTTGGACCTATTTTCAGCTTTAGATTTCTAGCACTTAGATGTACATTTAGGCTCAAGCTTGAGCTCGAGCCTCCTACCATCCCCAATGGGTTGATTCAACATAACTCGAGATCCATCTTGTAACTCTTGTGAGCTATATATTTCTAGCACTTGGATGTGCATAAAGGCTCCATCCTCCTATCAAATTCCATGGGTGCCTCTGCAATGTAACATAGTCCCTATCTTGCAACTCTTGTCAGCTTTAGATTTCTAGCACTTGGATGTACATATAGGCTCAAACTTGAGCTCGAGCCTCCTACCATCCTCCATGGATTGACTCAGTGTGTATTTTCTTAATTGAATGGGATGCAAGATTTTGCCAAAATTGTGAGTGTATCTTGGGAATGTATTAAATTTTGAGTTATATGTTTAGACATACAATTTTACTTATATCTCTTGATTTTCTCAAAAATTGTAGGGTCCAAAACAAGGTAAGTTTAGTGTTTCTTGTTGATGGTTCCACAAGGAAAGCTCGTGGGGTTATTCATTCCACTCATGCATCTCAACGTTGTGGTTTTGAATTGATTGGCACAACATGTGTGGTGATACATGTACTAGAAAGTTTTGATGACACCTTCTTGATTCCATTCGTCACAATGGATGCAAGAACAATGTCTCAAGCAGTTGGAAGCATCATCAAATGGCCATTGCATAATATTGTTATGGACACAGGAAAATCTCACACAATAGATGAGGATTTTCTTGTTGGTCAAGAAGATGGCTTGATAGATAGAGCGAGTTGGAAAGAGAAAAGAGTCATCCTTTGGGCTGACAATAGATCTACAAAACTTGGTAATGGAGTGGTATTGCTAGTCCACCCATATGAGGCTATAAACTGTACTGAACTAGGTGAGAGTAGCTTGGGTGTCATTGTGGAAGGGTCGATGCATCCACATCAAAGTGATATTTCAAGTTTGAATTTGGTAAGTTGGCCTATTAGGAAGCTCACATTTGAGAATGGCGAGCCCTTGATCAAAGACACTAGATCTTCTTCTGCCATTGAGGGTATTCAAGATTTCCTCATGGAAGAAACATGAAATTCCCTTGACAGCTTATATGCTTCCAATGATGACTATGAGGATGATGGCATAGATAACAACACTGAAACTAGTTTTGAAGAATTTACCACCAGTACAGAACTAGGTCTTCTTCTTCATACTCAAAATGATAGAGAGCAGGATGCCATTGCCAGTGACTATGATATAAGAGATGGGACAGATAAGAAAAGGAGTTATGTACATAGAGTTAGGCCTAGAAAAAAAAAGATAATGCTCATGCTTTCAACAAACAATGTGATGCTGCAAACATTCACAAAGTTGCAACAATTGATTGTTGTGAGATGCGATGCTGCCAGATTGGAAACAGATCCAAAATCATGCAAGCGAGGGCAGACTTTTGGGGACAAAGCTACACTAGCCGATGCACATTTGTATTGGATTGTATGAGCATGGCTCATAGAAAAGATCAAGAAGAGGAATGCTTTGAGTTTACTTTTGATGGAAAGAAGGTATGTAGTAAAGCATGGTATGTAATGCATGGAATAGGAAAGTCAACATTTTACAGGCTGCATAAAAAATTCTTGGATGGAGCATGCAATGGCAATCATGGAAACACTGGAATAATAGGGAAGAGCTTAACACATGTTGAGATGGAAAAAACACTCATACAAGGCTTCATAGATAATAATGCATATCAAATGCCACATAAGTCAAGGACAACCATGCATGGCACTCGCGAAACTCAACATGTTCTACCAATGATGTACAAACAAGTGGACATTTTGCGGGAAGTAAACGACACACTTGTCACAATGGAATACAAAACGTTGTCACAACCAACATTCTCAAGGTTGTGGAACACAATCTTCAACACAGTCAATTTATCAAAATCAAGCACATTCTCTAAATGTGACATTTGCACATCCATAAAGGTCAAGCTGGAGTCTACCAAAAATCAGGTGGAGCGTGCTAGATACATGGCACAGAGGAGAGTAGACATGTTGCAATAAGTGAGCTATAGAAATTTGTACTATGCTTGGAGGAGCTCTTCAAAAATGAATCCAACCAAGTTCTTGTGCATTATACATGACAAGATGGACCAGAGTAAGACTGCTATACCACGAATTAAACCAGTTCCAAAATCTCTCAATGGAGTTGAGAGGCTTCCAGTATCCTTGACAGGAATGCTCACTCATGGACATGGACAAACAACTTATGGTCACTTTGCATTGGGATTATGGCCGAGTGATCCTAACTTCACAATTGCATCTCTCTCAAAATGTCTAAGAAACTTAGAAAGAAGAGATAAACATATGTTTGGTGACTTTAGCTTAGAAAACTCAAGTGTAGAACCATGAACAAATCTTTTTTATTGTGTTTTGTCTACAGCTTCTCTCTATCACCATATGAAAGTGCTTAAGGAGAAAAACCAGTACTGCAAGAACAGAGTGCTCAGAATGAAGAGGCAGAGACTGATCTAATCACAAATGTGAATGGGGACATGGAGAATTCTGCTTCTAGACAGGGAAATGATTGTCCAAGGATGCGATCAATCTTTGCTACTAATGCACATGTACAGGAGGATGGCAATGTATTTGGGTTCAAGAGGTTGGCAAGAACATTGTTGTTGCAACTTGACAATTGTGGTTCAGAAAATAAGAATCGATATGTGTTTGCATACCTATCATTGTTGGTTGCACGAGGAGTATTTGACACTGTGCAACTTGGATTTCGGATGGTTGGTCACACTCATGAAGACATTGATGCATTGTTCAGTCGCTTTTCTAAGAAGCTTAGAAAACAAGCCATTTTTACATTTCCACATTTGATGAAGATCTTTAGTGAGTGTGTTAGCATGCATCCAACACCTTTTCTCCTACAAAAGGTGGCAGACTTTAAAGAATTTGTAAAGGGGTTCTGACATGATGGAGCAGATAGATTAGTGGGTCATTCAAAGCCATTGCAATTTAGGTTCTATATGAGTGATGGAATACCTTTGATGCAATACAAAGTACACCCTAAAAATGTGGATTGGTTACCCAAAAATGGTATAGAGTTATGGAAGAGAAATGACCAAGGAGGAGCCAAGCTTCCTGAAGGTGTTCCAAAAGTATTACCACCCTTTGAGTATGTTAAAGATAGTGAGAAAGTTATGGAAGGAATAAAGAAGTATGTTAGTTGGTGGAAAGATCACTTGCAAGAGAAAGGAGATGAAAGTGAGTATGCTAGGTGGATCAACCCAGTTCTTATGTACTGTGAGAATCTCATGCAAGCTATGCAAAACCCTGGACAAAGTGAAAACACTTTATTTGATGACTTTTGGCCAAGGAGTCTGCATGAACAAGATCACCCTCTTGAAGTTCCATTGGAAGATGGTCTAGATGAAGCACTTGACATAATCAAGGGCCACTATTGTGGTCCAATGCGCAACAAACCTGCTGAGGAGTTCAACCCAACTCTGATGTGGCAAAGGGAGACTTTGTAATTGTACAACCTTGTGATGAAAATTACCCAATTTGGTTAGGAGTGGCAGCAACAAATATTGATCAGAACAATGACTTGGCAACCTATCTTCAAGTGAAGATACAATACTGGGCACCAATTTCAAAGAAGAAGAATGCAAGTGATGTGGAGGTTTACAAGGATTGTTGGAACAAGTATTGGAGAGAGAACATCAATGATCCTCAACATTTGGAAGACACTAGCTGCATCATTTGGCCATGGAAGCCCAAGGGTGGACGAATTCCTGAAAAAATCAAGATTCCAAAGGCAATAATCCTCAAGGCCAAAGAGAGTCAGTTGAAACTTGATAAACATGAGGCACCATCAAATGTCAATGCAAATGAAGAGGAATGATCGCTGAGCATTCGCCTTTCAACTTTGTAATCTTCTAGCAATGGTTCCAATTAGTCCACCCATAGCTAGGGTCATTATCAACATTGATAATGGCATCCCACGTTTGTAATCTTCAAGAAGTCTTATTCAATATGAATGGTGTTTTTTTTCACTTTAGTCACCCAAGTTTTTCTTGCAACTTACATTTTAATTGTTTTATCAAATGAAGCATGTGTGGGAAGAAACTTTTGGGTGCATGAGCATGTGTGTGTGTGTGTGTGTGTATTTGTAAACTAACATGTGCAAAAACACTCTAGCGTATAGTATGGTTGTTGAAAACGGACCATATTGGATCTTGCGGACTCATAAGCATCCACTAAACATTGTATCTCAGTTTTCATATGTGCAACAACCTAGTACAATACAACCTTACCTCAAGTCCATGAGACACAAAGAATTGTCCCAAATGTGTGAATTTTTTCCTATTTTCCTAAATAGGTGTTTAGGAAGAAAAGATGCATGATAGCTAACTCCTCCCTGTAGTGCGACTCGGTGGTCAGCAACAACCAAGGACGGAAAGTCTAATTGTACAACCTAAGCTACTCCTTGAAGTGCGACACAGAGGTCAGCAATAGTCAAGAACGAGGCGTGTAATGTCTAACCCCCCTCGCAGTGTGTCACGAGGATCAACACAGCCAAGGACGGGTGTCTAAACCTGCAGACTAACACTGAGGTGTGAGCAAAGCTCCACAGCAACAATGGTAGTAAAAAACAAAATACAAACTAACACTGAGGTGCGAGCAAAGCTCCACGACAACAGTGTTAGCAAATTAACTGCAAAAAAAAAACACTATAGGAAAAATAACCCGCTCTGTGGCTCGCTCCGGATGTTTTGTGCTCATTGTCTATTGCTCTCTCTAAAGCTCCAGCAACTCTTTCTCTATCTCTCTAGCAATCATAATCGCAGCAATTCGTTCGAACTACCGCGGCACCCCTTTTTTTATAAGTATAAATATATTTCGATCGAAGTATATTTCGATCGAAATGTTTTTTATTTGGATATGCACGTACAATACGGATATACAGCGTATAAATCCATAATATATGTACAATTTATAATATACGGGCGTATAAATGCAACTTAGAACTATGCGATGGTCTTCTCCATTTTGGAGGTGATAGAGAGCGTTTAGCCCACCGTTTTCGTGGAACCATCTCCGTGGAGGTGGCAAGAGACTCACTTCTTTCTCGTTCCTTTGGTGTAGGCTCTTGAATTCTCCTTTGAGAAGGAGATGTGTCATCAAGAAGCAAATTTCTGAGCCCTTCATATGGATCTTCTTCTTCTTCCTGAATTGGAGAGAGGCCTCTTTTGGAAGTCTCGCAAGGAGGCTTCCTAGGTGCTCTCTCGTCATGGTGGGGAGCTTGGAGAATCCCATGAGGACAAAGCTCCCGTTGCACTTCACTTTGGAGGGATGGATTTCCCATGGCTTGTTGAAGCCTAGAAACATGATAGTTAACAAGCATCGGGGCATCATTAGTAGCCTGCTCATTAGAAAAATCAAAGTTATCAACATTAATTTCACTCTCTTTACTATTGTTAGCCATTCTAACAACTTTTAGGTGTAAACGTTTTAGGTTTGGCACTTCAAGCCCTAGTTGATACTCCTCTTTACCCCTTTAGAAAAAGCACTCAAGCTACTGTACCCTTGGCTCGAATATCATTAATTGCAAGGAATAGAAGAGAGGGTCGTTCAACACCAATGCAGCACTGGCTCCTGTCAAGCTTCTAATAACTCAATAGTGGTTAAGCCGTAGGCAAGCCTCGTAGGACTCCACTATTAAGACCATAGCTCTCGATGGTGATGCCCTGTTAACTGCACAAAGGCAGGCGCATTGCAAGGCTGAAAATTCCCTATTCTACTTACTCACATGCAATTAATAATACCAACCATTTATAGCTAGCTTGATGACCTCCCTTCTTGAGCAAGAAAATAAAAACCTTGTGCTCTGATACCGATGTAACATTTAATGGTCTAGTAACTTGTGTGTAGCGGAAAATAGCATGAACATAGTGAGCACTTCATTAGAATAGATTCCTAATGAGAATAACAAGAGTGCTTGGGTGGAGAGAGCAACAAAAAGTATAACACCTAGTTAGATAGCATAAACAATACTTCAAAAGAGAGAGAAATTAAGCAATTGATAGAAGTTGAGGATCAGATTTTCATGGAGCCGGTCCCCCCTCCAAAAGGCTTTGTATTATGGTTTCTCCCATCAAGAGAGACATTTTACAATACCATTCTTTGTGTTCCTTCAATACTAGCCAGTGCACTGAAGATGGAAACTTCAAGCACTAAGCAAAACACTTATCAAGCACAACATCAATTCCCTCACGGTCTCAGACCCAAGACCTCACACACCTTCGAAGATGGTGAGAGCTAGCAGGGTATGAGAGTAGATTGAGAGGAAGAAGGAGTAGTCTTACGAGAAAGATGTACATTTCCTCACATAATCACTCATATTAGCATAGCTTAGCTTAGTAATTAGCATGATAGAGGAGATGAGCATGCATTGAAGCTTGGCTCTTGGTTGGATTTGCATCGCATAGCCAAGAGTTGTTGGTGTAGGCCTCCCTCCTCACAAGCTTGGAGTAGGTGATAAGCTTTTCATTAAAGCTTGAGAAGAGAGAGAGAGTCTTCTTACTCTACACATGAGCTTTTTTGAGTGTGTAATGCAATAATGCCTTTGAAAAATCAGCCCCCGCTCTCTCTTGGTCGATCCCCTTTGCTAATTGCTCATGCTACAACCCTATTGAACCTCCCCAAGCCTAGCCAATGGAAATTAAGCAGCATAAGTGATAGCCTTTTGACATGTGTCCCCCTTTCCCTTTTGTGAGAGCTTTTGCTAATTAATTAATGCAACTAAACTCTCATTGGACCCCTTTGTCTCCTGGCCAATAGGAATCAGGCAATCCATTGGGCTACTGAATGCTCATTGGACCCCTTGGGAGACTATCGAATAGTCTTCTACATAGCTTAATTCCTATTGATTCTTTTATTAAGTGTTTTTAAATTAATTAAACTAAACTTACTCTAGCCTAATTCTCATTGGTCCACCTCCGAGGCCATCCAATAGGATTTGAGTACACCTTGTGGGCATATGGGCTAGGGATGTGTCCCTCTTTCTCCTTGTGTACCAAGGAAGCTTGTGTGTGTGTGTGAGAGAGTTTCTCTCTCATCCCCTACTTCTTGGGCTCGCCCCCTCCTTTGTAGGGCTTGAGAAAGACTTTTGGGAATCACACAAAGCACCCAATTTCGCTAGGCTTTTGACCTTTGGACACAACCTTTGAATTTTGGAACCTTAGCATTTTGGAAGTATTAATGGGCTGAACCTTAGGGTCTTTTAAGCCCAATGTTGCACATTTCTCTTTTGCAGATGGCCCCCCTTTTGGATCCCTATTTCCCCTCCTTTGGATCCCTACTGTGGCCGTCTGCTAGCTTAACCAATATTCTACCTTTTTCTCCCCTGGCACTTCCCCATATTAAATGATCATTTTAACATGAGAAAATCATTTAGGAGAATTAGATATTAGTTTTTATGACACTAGGAATAATAAATTCCATAGGCTTGACAGCTTCAGTGTCGTACACCATTCTAAATGGTGTCAGTGTAGTGGTGACCTTATAGGCTATCCTATATGCCGAGAGAGCAGTCTGGACCTCATATCCCACTGGTGTGGTTCCTTTTGCACAATTTTGGTGAGAATGGTCTTCACAGTTTTGTTACTACTCTCTGCTTGGCCATTGCATCTGGATCATATGAGGGTTATTATCGATGCTTTACTGAGACCATTTCCATTAGAATGTCCATAGTATCATTTATGACGTGTGTTGCCTGATCAGATAAAATCTCCACAGGACATCCATAACGGCATATAATATTTTCAAATAAGAATACAACAGTGGACTTTTTTGTTGGGAAGAGCCTTAGCTTCCACCCATTTGGTGACATAATAGGTGGCCATCAATATATACCTATTCTTCCTTGGCGTAATTTTCTTGAATGGACCCATGAAATCCAGACCCCATTTCATAAACACTCCCAGTGGGGTTGGACTGGAGTTAGAGGAGTCATATCTGTTGTTGTGGGTCTACCCATCCTCTTGCATATATGACACGTTTTACAAAAGATTTTGACATCAGCTATTAAAGTTTGCCACCATAAACCAGCCTGCAAAATCTTCTTGTAAGTAATATCCATGGAGAAATGTCCTCCAGAATCCCCATCATGTGCTTCTGAAATAACTTGTATTCTGCCTTCCATAGGCACACATCTGCAAAGAACCCCATCCACTCCCAGTCTGTAGAGTGATCCTCCAATGATGGTGAACTTCAGACTCTTAATGATCAGGGCCTTCTTCTAATTTTGAGTCTAGTTATCTGGGAATCCTCCTTTAGAAATGAATTGATACACATCATATAATTCTGGATCAGTCATTTCCTCAGTTGTCATCTAAAATAGTTCTGCATCCACTGGCTCATCTCTCAAAGATGTCTCAGAGTAGCCATCCGTACTTTTGGACAGGAAATCAACACCACAATGGGCTCTATCGGGCTTATGGAAAATATGGAACTCAAATTCCATCAGGAACATCATCCATCTTATCAATCTCCCTTGAATAATGACCTTGTTAATTAGGAAGAATAATGCATGATGATCTACATAAAAATGAAACATCTTGCCCAACAAATAGTGTCGAAACTTAGTACCGTTGAAAACCATTCCCAAGGCTTCCCTTTCAGTAGTGGTATATCCTTGTTCTGCTTGATTGAATCTTGGACTGGCAAAATAGACTGGATAATCAGTCTTCCCATCAGACTGAGCTAAGATTGCCCCCATCGCCAGTCCTCAGCCATCTACATGTACATGAAAATGACATCCCAATTTGGTTATCAAAGTACTGGTGTATTGATAATGGCATTCTTCAAACTCTGAAAGCTCTAATCATATTGAGTAGTCCAAATGAACTTGTTTGTGAGCTCATACAAAGGTAGTGCCTGAGAAGAAAACTGATGCACAAACCTTCTATAAAAATTGATATATCCCAAGAAAGAACTCAATTCTAATGCATTGCGTGGTGCCTTGGCCTGTTGGACACACTGAATCTTGCCATTGGCCATTTCAGTACATTTTCTGGACACTACATGTCTCAGAAGCTGTCCTTTCCAGACCAAGAAAACAAATTTGAATGGATTTAAACAAATCCACTTTTCCTGACAGTGTTGGAAAACCATTTCCAAAAATAAAAATTGATTATCCTCTGCTGAATATATGGTGAAGTCATTCATAAATATGGCAAGGAATCGGTGTTGATATTCACTGAATATTTCCATCATACATCTTTGAAAAGTCGCTGGGGCATTACAAAGACCAAATGGTGATGGACGGATATGACATGCCATATGGGGTGGCCTCTACACCACACATAGCTAGAACATCCCCAGGCATCATCTCAAGGTAGGAGTAATCCTATAGGTAGAGAGGGGCACCACCTAGCATAAGTGCGGCTAGGACGCAGACATACATGACCTAGGGTAGCAAAAGTGAAATGCCCTCTAGGTAACCAACATGAAATGGTGATACAACAAACGTCCACATGTAGAAAATTCCTAGTCAACAGTTAGGAGTGTGTATGAGGGAGGTATGTGACAAGGTCGGAATGGAGCATACTGACTGATTGAAAGGCCGCACGTGATGGAGCACAAGCAGAGTGATATACAAGAGACGAAACATCCCGTGAGTGGAGAAAATAAAACTAAGGAGAACAGAGAATGGAACCAAAGATCAAGACAACAACACCCTTTTATTGGCGATGATGATACTTACAAATGGTGGTCTTGATGGTTACAAACCTGGCTCTTGGCACTAGGGATGCATGATGGAATGCGAGCGCCATATGGTGCATGGCGGAGTTGGAGTTAGCGGGAAGGTTAGTTGAGGGAAAACATAAAGACGATGCAGCCACCACCGACATCAATCACCAACATCGAGAGCGGCCCAAGGTAGCATGGTGTCGATGCATTCAACTCAAGCGTGCTCATGTTGCCTTGCGGAAGAGTAGTGACTACCTTATGTGCATGGAGTGGTCGTGACTAGTAACTTAGACATGGTGTGGTGGAGAATGGGAAAAATAGTGATGTTGCCAATGCTAAAATGCCCAAGCTTGCAACTCAACATGATGCCATGAGCTCTCTAGCTTGGGGTGCATTATGTGCTTAGTGGTGCTTACAATGTAGAGTGCATGGAGCTAGTGTATTCCTCCTTCACTTGTCTCTCTTTGTGCTTAGCGGAGGCCTCTTTATATAGGCTTGAGAGGTGGTCTTTAGCCAATGGTTCTTGCTAATATCCACTGGTCATTGTAAAAGGTCTAGATGCCTCTTTAGTAAGAGAGAGAGAGAGAGAGAGAGAGAGAGAGAGAGAGAGAGAGAGAGAGAGATAGGGTAGAGATAGAGAGAGGAAAGAGTGGGGCGGGGGGTTTTTTTTTACAATCCACTAGCCCACTAGCTAGGTTATTAGGGAAGAGTGGAGTTCAGGGAATTTACAAGGGTTTTGTTGATGGTTCGGGTGGTCGGTGTGAGGTTTAGGGCTGCCGGAATTGGTATTTGTTGCGAGAAGCCGAGATGCTATGTGTTACCTCCTTTCGGTGCCGGCACCACTTTTTGTTTTGGTGTTGGCGGCGTGCGAGCTGGCCGTCTTCTTTTTGTTGTTGGCGTTGCTTTCCTTTGGTTTTCTTATTATGGGTGTGTATATGGTAGAGTTTGTGTGTCAGTCAAAAGTGCGTGTGTGTGTATGTGTTTATATACGTGTGTGTAAGCGTGCTTGTGGGTGGGTGTGTGTATGTATATAATTTTGAATGTGGGTGTGTAAGTGTGTGTGTGTGTATCGAGAGTGTGTGGGAATGAGGGAGAGAGTGATTATATATATATATATATATATATATATATATATATATAATATTTTTTAAAAAATATGTGCAGCTTCTTACAGAGAACGAGGGGGGGAAGAAGGAGATGGCGTGGGTGAGAAGGGGGGAAGATGGTGAGGGAATGGGGAAAGGTGGTGTGTGTGTGTGTGTATGCGAGAGAGAGAGAGAGAGAGAGAGAGAGAGAGAGAGAGAGAGAGAGAGAGAGAGAGAAAAGAGTCAGTCGGCTGTGCCTGCACAAGCCTGGACGAGAGTTTCAGAGAGGGAGATGGAGAGCGCGATGTTGCCGGCACAGAGAGCGAGGGAGGGAGTGTGAGAGGGTGTGTGTGTGTGTGTGTGTGTGTGTGTGTGTGTGTGGATAATAATGAGAGAGAGAGAGAGAGAGACTTCGTCGTGTTTTACTGCGCCTTCGGGCCTCCGACACAGAGCGAGCGGAGAGCGGGGTGAGGTGGCGAGGGAGGGAGAAGGTGAGGGAGTGGGTGTGGATAAGAGAGAGAGAGAGAGAGAGAGAGAGAGAGAGAGAGAGAGAGAGAGAGAGAGAGAGAGAGAGAGAGAGAGAGAGAGAGAGAGAGAGAGAGAGAGGGCCTGTTTCTGCGTGCCTGCAGGCTTGTCAAGAGAACGCACGAGAGGAAGAGAGAGAGCTTGGGGGGGACTTCGGGCTGCTTTCGGCCGACAGCAGTGAGCAAGGAAGGGGGGGGGGGGGGAGTTAATGAGGTCAAAGGGTGGGGTAATGAGAGAGATAAAGAGTGTATTATTAAGCTTAGCTTGCGTGCTGTTCACACACACACACACACAGAGAGAGAGAGAGAGAGAGAGAGAGAGAGAGAGAGAGAGAGAGAGAGAGAGAGAATATTATTATTGCATGGCGGGTTCCTCCACCGAGGGGAAGAGAGAGAGAGAGTGTGTGTGAGTGAGAGGGGGGAAAAGATAGTGGGAGAGAAAGGGAACACGGCCCGCCGGTGGGAAGAAAACAAGAGGGAAGAGAGGGGTATATGTGAGGCCAAGAGGGGCGGTAAGAGAGAGAGAGAGTGTTGAAAAATAATAAAAGACAAAGAGAGAGATTTTAAAAAAAATGGCAGCCTGCTATAGGGATAGAGAGGTCCCTGATATTTTACGCGTCCTTCGGGGTTTGGTGACAGTGATAATAAGGAAAAAATGCCTTTTTTTGTGGTTTTCTTTACCTCCGGCTTCTCGAATGGTGATTCATGCGATTCTCGATTTCGAAATCTGAGAACTCTAAACTCTCAGGCCGGGCTAGAGGGCGGTGTGTGTTAGAAGCTGGACACACCCTAGGAAAAATGACTGCTTGGCGGATTATTATTTTTTGTAATTATTCATTTATTGAGAAAACCCAACATTTCACCTTTGTAAATATTGGGGCTTACAAAAGTTTCTAGATCGTATCGCAGTTTTGACATTTACATTGAGTAGATGGTTAAATTGGAACATTAGAGTTTGAGATTGTAAGGTATTTATATCACTTTTTGACCTTAATGAAAAAAAAACCTTTTGTCAATTTAAAAAAAAGTGACGTATGTGAGTGAGCGTACTGTGTACGAGAGAGAGTGAGACCTTCATCTTGACGCTACGTGCGCACTAGTGGTCGGAATCGAGTGCGGAGAAGTGCAGCGTGTTGCCCCCAACGAGAGCTACGCGCCAACACTTACATTGCGTGCATACGGTCCGGTTTTGCAAGCTTGACCTATGAGCTTCATTTGGTGATTCGGTGAGCATACGTTATCATTTTCACATTTCAGGATATCCACGCGTTCGCATTGAGTAGAGCTACACATTACGCACTTTAGTTTTTGGAAACAACGACCTGCAAATTTCGGCCAGACATCCTACGTGGTTCATGGACCTTAGGGAGAGCGACCAATTTGTGTTAGTAGGGTCTCCTTCAAGTTCTGTGGCGTTTCGAGACCGTTTGATGGGTATTTGGCTCTTGGAAGTGTTGTAGGAAATCTCCTCTTATGCACTCCTGAAGGCTGTAGCTTAGACATTGGGTAGAGACCTATGTAGGAATTAGTCGAGAGTCGGTCGAGTGTAGATTGACACCCTATGCTTGCTTCCACACACCTGCGGGTCGAGGTTCGTCCTTAGTTGACAAATCTTGTTAGGTGAGTTCTCGCTGTGTTGACGTCTGTCGCGGCGTATCCGTCCAACATTGGCGCCGTTGCCGGGGAGGAAAACCCTAGGTAGGTAATCGAGACTAGTCCTTGAGGATAGGGATTCTTTGGCTTGCCAGAGTCTCGTTCTACATTTAGATAGGATTAGAGGTTGGAGGACTCTCTAGGTCTTAGAGGGAGTTTAGGAAGCGTGTGTCTGGCTTAGATTCTTCAACTTAGGTAGACTTAGATAGTTTTTAGTTTTTAGTTGAGTTGTGGTGTAGAGAGTAGGAGTTGGAGTGGTAGAAGCGGTGAGAGGAGAGCTTGAGAGTCCGGAGAGGCCAGGAAGCAACCAAAACACCATTATCACCATTTCACATGATGAGTAGGAGTAGGGTAAGTAGGACATCATGATTCATGATCTAGAGCACTTCATGCAATTATACTTGTTTGTTAGGTTCATCACAAGGTTGTAAAAGATGCAAAAGAGTGTTTGAAAGCTCAAGTGAAGTTCAAAAGTTGCCGTGAGTGTTTTTGATAGAGCTGCAGAGCATCGGGAGCATTTCTGTCAGGAAAAAAAAAAATTTTAAGCTAGGAGACATCCTACGCGTAGGATGTCTACAGGCTAACCTGGTGGGAATTTTGGGATTTTGAGTTGACCAGTGTGTTCAGAAGGTAGGTTTTACCCTATTTTCACCTGGAAAGTGGAAATTTGACCATATCTTGACAGGACAAAACCAGATAGACTGAAATTACCAGACATCCTACCCAAATTGTGCCAAGGCATTATTTAAAGACCAAAACCATAGGATGCCTGCATGAGCATGATCTGCATGATATATTGAGTGACTGAGAGAGGTTTCATCTCAATTGGGTGAGAAAATTGGGTTTTAAGCAGACTTTAGCACTTTTGACTGAAAAAGACTAGAACAGCTAAAATTGGGGTCTTTTGAAATCCAAACCAAAATCTAAGCATAGCACTGAGTTGCTGACATCAAGAGGAAGGTGTGGATCAAGTCTGGGGTCAAACATGCCAAAAAGACATCCTACGTGTAGGATGTGTTCTGGGTGATTTAGCACTCCAGATCCAGATTTGAGCATACCGAAGTGATCAGCACCTCAAGAGGAGTCTGTGCTTTGCATTTGAATCCATTTTGAGCAATAAGACATGCTACGCGTAGAATGTATAATGCATGAAATTGAAGCCAGAAACTGAGTGTAGGCATAGCAGGGTGCTGCATAGCCTGAGGCAAGCCTCCTAGTTAATTTTGGTCCAACCTGATTGGTCAGACCAACATCAGGCTGTCGGAACAGATTTCTGATCCATTGACCAGATTATAGGTGTCCAAATCAAAAAGTAAAAACAGCTGTAGACTGAGCACATAAAGGGGAATCCATAGTGCAAAGATCCAGGAAAACCAGAGCAGGCGACATCCTACGCGTAGGATGTCTACTGGAGCTTAGTGAAGAGAAAATTTGACTGAGATTATACAGTGATGTTCCATTTGGTTTAAGAGTTCCAGAACTTCTTTCAAAAGTGAATTTGAACCTTGTTTGACCTTTTGACGGAGCAAAGACGGAATTAAGACTTTTCAGGTAAATTGACCAACATCCGAGGGAAAGTACAACTCCAGATTAGCATACTTAATCAAGAACATCAGAAGTGTATAAATACAATAGTGGTTGAGGTTAACTCTCCAGTTATACCAATCATTACTAAAATCACCTCTAGCGGTTAGATGCTTTGATTCGATTGCCAAAATTAAACTCTTGTGTGTACAGGTATATTCAGCGGCAGCAAAGCAAGAAGTTGTGCGAAGACTGATCTTTTTCCAGGTGAGTGGTTTGATTTGTGTCAAGTTGCATTTCTAAGTTTGGTGAATTTAAGATCCGGAAGATACATTTTTAGAGACCAAAAGGTGGTAGGAGATCAGGGTAGCTTAGTGTCCACCGAGGAGAGTGTAAATTACAAGGCTAGATCCACTAGCACCAATTATAGAGGAGGATAGTGATACTGACATTTCATCAGATAAGTCCTTCTTCATGATGGGTAGTCAACAGCAAGGAGGTTTCACCTATGACTGACCAATGCCAGGAGGAAGCACCTCCCTAAATCCTTTGAACGATTCCAAGTTCACTGTAATCTTCTTAGAAGGAACAAACTCGAGGGGAGCCCTAGTTTATTCTGACTATCGAGGACGCAAGTGTATTTGTATTGAAGAAAGACCCGCTCAGAGACTGGAGATAATTCGAGTCTATGATGATGGAGATAGATTCCGAGACAAAAAGGGGAACTAGTATCTGATAGTTAGTAACCCTGAGGATTACAATTGATATGGAGATAACGTGGCGAAAGGAAAAATGGTTTCAGAAACTCAAGAACCGCCATCAAACATTGATCGACCTGGAGTGCTTTTTATGTATGATAAGAAAACAACCAGGGTCTCAACCTATAATGAAAATGTGGGAATTTACAAGCATGAGAGCAAGGGAATAGTCTCTTACTTTTGTTGCAAAGGACCCTATCCAAACGAATTAAGCAAAGAAAAGGTTCTTTACTTATTCTCTTATGAAATTGCTATGGGGAAGGATATCGTTTTTGTTGATAGGTACGGGTGAGAATACAAACGTGTTCTCCCAGAGGAGGTAGAAAAGGCAACCGTTCAAGAAGCATCAACATATGCCCCCGATGAAGTGCCAACAGCCACCTACACCCCTAGCAAGTCGACAAATCCCTTTTCAGAAGATTATGATCCGACCTCACATTCTAACCGACAATAGATGTTCAACAACCAGAGCCAACCAGCAACCCAACCATCATTGCAGGCATGGCTTCGACAGAGTGCGACATTAGAACAGGACCGAAATCGAGATGGCTATCAAGCCGCACGAGGGCTAAGGGATTTACAAGAACCACCACTCTATTCAAGGTATCAAGGAGAGAGTAATCCAAAAACTCAAGGGTCAACAGAGCCTGGAAGACCACCCATAGAGCGAGTTCAAAGAGATGAACCATCTCTTGCAAGAACCGTCAGAAATTACGGCTTAGGAGCACCATTGGGAGAGGAACCCACCCACTACCGAAGGGCAGAGGAGGTATATCGATTAGGACGTGGAGATCCAATGATGAGATTTGTAGACTATCGTAGAATTAGACCTTTTCAGGTGCAAAAATGGGTAAACAAGAAATACACGGGAAACACAGATCCTAGAGATCATGTAGCAGCCTTTGTGCGTGTAATTAGAGTTGAAGAGGTGTTAGACTTCCCTACCCAATTTGCAGGGTTTTGACTTACCCTAGAGGATGATGTTGCTACTTGGTTTGACTCTATGGAGCGTAGACACTTTGAGTCTATGGAGGAGGTGTTTGACGAGTTTATCGAGGAATTTTCACAAAGGGGATAGCTCATAATACAGTCTCACAAATCCATAAATTCAAACAGAAAGACGGGGAATCTGTGTGAAAGGCGGCCCTATGACTAAAAAGATATGTTAAGTTCTGTCTTGTGGAAGAACTGCCAACTCAGTCCAGACTTATGCTTAAAATTTATCCAAGGACTAAGGAATGCAAATCTCTAGAAGGACTTACATATGAAGAGGAGCACGACGTTAAATGAGTTAACTAAGGAGGCTCTTTACCTTGTGAACAATTGTGCGGTCTACAAAGAGGGTGAATTCAAGGATCTCGACGATGATTCATCCTCACAACAAAGTGGAAGCAAGTCTTCTAAGACAACACCGAAAGGAGAAGTAGTTGTAAGCCAGGAGCAGCTTGTAGAGGAAGTGCTAAAAAAGATTAACTTGTACGCAAAACCACATACTAAACAGCCAAAATGGTGTGCTATTGAACAAAAATGGACAAACCATGGGACGGAGGAATGTTATTATAACAAGGGGTATGTGAGAGAACGATCGTATGCTCCCCAAGCTCAGGTAGCATCTCCTCAACTTCCACCGATGCCTAGGTATCAAGCAGGCAACCTACCAGGACCTGTAGGTGTAGAAAGACCACGACCAGTGTTGGGGCAACAACCACCCCTACCAAGATTACGACCACTTGGCATAAGATACACACCAACAGTAACTGAACCAGAAGAGAAGGCTTTGGTGCCTATGCATGCATATTACGAAGATCCCAATGGATATGCTACAAATCCTCCTATTATCCACCTGAAGAACCCTCAACGCAGGAACCATGGAGCATGATGGGAAGTACAGGACCACCAACAGCTGCACAGGCAGCAAGAGAAGGAAGATATAGCTTGGATGAACGAACATTGTTGTTCATAGCCAACGGAGGCATGGGTGGGTAGAGACATGCATACCAACAAAGAGGAGCTCAAGGAGCACCTGAACAGCCTAAGGGACCGTGCTACAAGTGTGGTGGAGACCATTGGCTATGAGATTGTCCTCATGATGAAATCATTAGAGTCAACGCATATTGCACCGAGTGTGGAGTCACTCATTTGATTTTGGATTGCCCTAAGAATCCGAGCAAAGGAGCAAAAACTACCTTGAACATGCTGGAATAAGTGCCTTCCAGTGGAGGGTTAGAAAACAAAACAATAATACCTATTCAGGCAGTGACACGAGCCCAAGCTTAAAAAATGACGAACGAACCCATAATTGAAGAGCCAAAAACCGATGCCCCAAGTTCAGAAATGAAAAATCAGAGAAGCACTTGGAAAGCTAGAAAGCGCGTATGAAAGCCAGGAGAGAACGAGAGCAAACGGCCCTATCCAAGGAGTTAAAACACACAAAGGATAGATTAGAGCGGCTAGAGGAAATAGCTAGCCTACGCTCCAACACTGCGGCAACCATAGCACCCACGGAAATAGCAGAACCCAAAAGTGTAGGATCAGGAGGATCAGTGTTGGCAGAAAAGTTAAATGAGCAGTTAGATGCACTTCTAAAAGCTTACGAAGCCAGACTAAAAAAGAACCAAACCCAAGAGCAAAGATGTATGACTTATCCATATGCTGAAATAGAAAAACAGAGGTTGGAAATGTGTAGAAAGATGATTGAAACAGCTCAATCCTTGATAGAAAACCTGCTTGGTAAACCTGCAAGTTGGCATGAAGTACCAACTCCAACACCTATCAAACCAACTTTAGAGAAACAAGTAGAAACGAAAGATGGACTCACAAATGCCTCTGATTCTAGGGGAGAACCTATCATAGTGCCAAATACAATAGATGAGGCAAGTGAGGGTTCCAGCCTAAAACATTGGTAGAAATGGGTAGGGATTGTAACGGTCTAGATGACCTGTGGAAGCAAATCCGTGATGCCAACGAAGCTAACAGGGTGAGTTACCACATGAATAGCGCGAGAAAAGAGAAAAATGAGATCTTACCTCCTATTGAAGAATTTGAGGCAAGATCACAAATGAACTTTGATATACATTCACAAGGGGGAGACCAGGGATCAATTAGTTCAAGGCACAGCTAACCAGACTTGCTGAAAACTCTACCCTCTTACCTAGGAGAGTATGAAGCCAAGTCTGAGGTGAGAGCAATCCCATCTCAAAGACTGTCTTCTAACAGAGTGATGGATTCACAAGGGTTGATTGAGTTATTTTCCACCCCGGTGGCATGTACAATCACATTAGCCGAACTCCTCAGGTTACGACCAAACATGTGGACCACCATAGGCAAATGCTTAGAAAAATTTGGAGTGAAAGACCCCACCTCAAATCTTCACGAAGGGATCACAGAATTGGACAGGCCTCAACTAAACACTAGGCCAGTACCTTTAAACAAGATTGGAGAATATTGCGAGGGAGAAGATGGAAACACCACGCTACCAGTAGAATTCCAAGGAGTAGTTTCCAAAGCGATTCTAGACAGTGGAGCAGGAGTCGCTATTGCCACTAAGGAAATCCGGAAAAAATGGGGAAAACCGGCTTTGAGAGCTACCATAATGAAATTGCAATTGGCAGACGGGTTCATGGAAAAGCCTCTAGGACTCTTAGAAAAAGTAATTGTCACCTTGTGCGGAATCGAGTATGAGCATACATTTGCAATAGTCGATTTTGACAAAAAGAACAATTACAAGATCATCTTGGGAAGACCATTCATGAGACAATTAAAGATGGTCCAGGATTGGGGTTACGACCACATATACCTCAGACATGGCGAGACTACAACCAAAATACACCTAAAAGACCATAGTTACAAAGATGTGAACCAGACACCAGTGGAAGAGTTTGATTCAGCTACATTAACAGGATCAGAATTCCCAGCATGGTTAGAGCAACAAAAAGAGCTATGGATGTGCGGAGCTTCACATTGTGGGAGATTAAAAAGAGAGGAATGTGTCTTAGAAAGAGCAATTGAGGACAAGGATTATATTCCAGAACCTTTTCTTGAATATTCCTTGGAACCTCTGGAATGGGAACACATACTAGCAACATTGGATGTCTGTACCATTACAGATAGCCCAACGACAAAATTTTGCGATAAGGATGGCTATGATGTGCTACCCTATTACATGGTAAGCCTTATACCAGGAGGAGATAAATAACGATGCAGTAATGAGTGTTCAGACAGCTCAAGCGAGCGTGGGGAGAAAACAGAGAATATCAAGTTGTATGATTTTGCCAATCAGCACTCTAGACGCCAGGAACGCTATAGGAGAAAACGATCAAAAAACAAAATGAGAGAGAACCTGATGCCCAGGATAAAGGATAAAACTCACTATCTAATGCTGATGCCCAGGATAAAGGATAAAACTCACTATCTAATGCTTGTCAAAGCAGAGGATTGTGTAAAAGACCAAATATCAGGAAGATTCTCAAAAGTTCGAAGGGAAAGAACGTAAGAGGAAATAAAACAAGTACGGAAAGCTAAAACAGAAACAAAGTCAAAAAAATCTCAAAAATCAAAACAAGAAACAACAAAAGACCCAGAATGGACCAAATTGGAGCGCAAAAAGAAATACGAAGAACTAAAACGGTCTTTACAAGAGGTATGGATTGCTGAGGGAGAAAGTGATTGTAAGAAGGAGTAGGAAAAAGGAAACATGAATGTACCATCACACTATCGGAAATTCACCATCCAGAACAAAAAAATCATAATGACACCACTAGTCAGGGAAAGAACAAACCAGGAATCTTACGATGGGCCGGAAAATGCAAAACGGATAGACCTCGTTGACCCAGGTGAAAAGCCTCAGCCGGTCTATATCGCAACCAATTTAGAGCCTGAAGAAGAAGAACGGCTAACACAACTTCTCAAGAAGTATAAAGATGTGTTTGCATGGTCCTACAAAGACCTCAAAGGAGTCAATCCATCGATATGCCAACATACAATTCCTTTGAAATCAGATGTCAAACCTAGCAAATAGCGTCCTTATACATATAATGACACATTTGCTAAACTAATCAAAGAGGAGATTGACAAGCTAATGGATGCAGAATTCATCTATGAAATCGAGCATACAGATTGGGTGTCACCCATTGTGGTTGTCCCCAAAAATAACAGAAAGCTGAGAGTGTGTGTGAATCTCAAAAAGGTAAATGTAGCCACCATAAGGGATAATTATCCCTTGCCGATCACATAACATGTACTTGAGAGGGTGGCCGAGAAACGGGCAATTGCAATAGAGGATCAACACAAAACAGTGTTTGCCACAGAATGGAGAATTTATGCGTATCGAGTTATGTCTTTTCGCTTAACTAATGCCCCAGCTACCTTTCAAAGGTTAATGACGCACGCGTTCAAAGAATACCAGAGAATATTCTTAGAAATATACATGGATGATCTTTGTGTACACTCTCTTCTACGAGGTGAACATATTGACCATTTACAAAAGGTATTTGAGAAGTGCATAACATATCGAATCTGGCTTAACCTGGAAAAGTGCATTTTTATGGTTAGGCAAGGCCGCATCTTAGGACACATTGTCTCAAGAAATGGCATAACCACTGACCTAGATAAAATGAAAGTCATAGTAGACCTGCCCATGCCTACTAATGCAAAACAAGTGCAATCCTTCATGGGACACTACGGATATTATCGAAGATTCATATATATATATATATGCAGTCATTGCACAACCTCTGTATCATTCGTTACTCAGTTTCGACCGGACTGAGGAGTGTGAAACTTCATTTCAAAAGCTGAAGGAAAACCTTGTATCAACACATATACTTAAAGCACCGGATTGGGAAAGGATATTCCATGTTCACATTGATGCTTCTGCATATGCAATTGGGAGTATTCTGGCTCAACTTGGAGACGGAACAATAGATTTCCCAGTTTGTTATGCAAGCCGACAGTTAAACAGTGCAAAAAAGAACTATACAATCACCGAAAAGAGAGGGGTTAGGAATGATTTATGCTATAAAGAAATTTCGGCATTATTTGCTCGCAAACAAATTTGTGTTTTTCACAGATCATCAAGCTCTTTTGTATCTGGTAAAGAAACCATGCAATACTAGGAGAATTGTACGTTGGTTTATTATATTACTAGATTTTGATTTCACAGTGGTAGTCAAAAAGGGTAAAACTCATCTACGGACGGATCATCTTTCAAGGTTGCAAAATGGGGAAGCTCCTAAAGGAGTAGATGATGACATACCAGATGCTTATCTTTCCAATATTGAAATGATACCCAAATGGTCTCAGGAAATTGTTAGCATTCTTTCCTTTGGAGGTAGATTTGATGACAAGGAAGACATATCCAAACAGCAAACAATTTGACAAACAAAAAACTTCCAGTTGATTGCAGGACGGCTGTATCATCTAAGCTCGGACCAAATTCTACGATTGTGTATAAATCCAGAGGAATTCGAGTGGTATCTTGAAGAAGTACATGTCCAGGATTGTGCATTTCATTGTTCAACAATGAAAACACACCAGAGACTGAAGCAATTAGGGGTTTATTGGCCAACTATGTATGCTGACACAAATGCTTATGTTAACAATTGTACTATATGTAGTGTCAAACGACCAGTGGATCACGTGACATTGTTTCAAGTAAACATTGCACCTGCATGGAGTCAATATATCATTGATTTCTTAACCACAAGGACGTTTCCTGAAAACATAATAAGAGCACGGAAAAGGGCTATAGAGCTAGAGACTCGCGAGTATAATTTAATTGGGAACCAACTCTATAAGCGAGGAAAGGACAATAAACTTAGAATTTGTGCAAGTGAAAGTGAATACCTGCTCATTCTAGAACATGCACATGGAGTCATAAGTGGAGTCCATTTTTAAGACGGCAAAAATTGTCTTAACCGCAGGAATATGGTGGCCTACATTGCATATGGATGCTGAGGAATTTGTAAAGCGTTGTGACGCATGTCAGCGCACCAAGGTGCCGATAAAGAAAGATGAGATGCCACTAAGGCCAATGATGGGAGCAAGGGCATTTGCAAAATGGGGCATTGATTTTGTGGGGCCTATTTCATGCCCTGCATATCACACCCATACCCAATATATCATTGTGGCTACGGACTATCTGACAAAATGGGCGGAAGCCAAGGCAACACAAAAAGCAGATGCACGAACCACTGCACAATTTCTATATGAGAATGTCTTTGTATAATACGGTTTACCAATATAAATTTTCAGTGATCGAGGAACACATTTTTTTAATGAAGTCATTGAATATCTGCTAGAGGAATTCATGGTCATACATAGAAAATCTACTCCATATCATCCACAGGAAAATGGACAAGCTGAGGCCATAAATAAAACACTATGCACGGTTTTGACTAAAATTGTATCAGAGTCAAGAACAGACTGGGATCAACAGCTACACTCAACACTATGGGCATATAGGGTATCTTACAAAACATCAATAGGAACAACACCGTACAACGTGGTGTTTGGCCTAAATGCTATATTATCCATAGAGTTTTTAATTCCAACTATACGAGTAGCGAAACGCTTAGAATGGATAGGGCATGAGCTCTCTTCAAGAATAGATGATCTTGAAAAGCTAGATGAACTTCGCTTACGAGCTGTAGCTTCAATCTATGCTAAAAAGAGAAGACAAAAAGAGTTTTTTGACAAGCATGTGCGCACGAAAGAGTTCAAAACAGGTGATTATGTACTTGTTTATACCTTGAAGCAACATGCCAAGAAAATTAAAAAGCTAGGGATGGGACCCTTTGTGATTAGTGACCTATCACAAAGTGGAGCTGTCAAGCTTGCTACATTAGCAGGTGAAGAAATGCCAAATTGGATTAGTGGGTGTCTGTTAAAGAAATATCATTTACCACTAACACAAGATATGCTTCAACAAATCCATCAAGAAAAACAACGGACGAAAGAGAAATAGAGGATACGAGAAGAAGCTCACGTAGAAGCAAAAGAACACATTGAAAAAAGACGTCTTCTATGACAACAACAACAATGTGGATCACCATTGCGAATAAATGCTATTCGCAAGACTAACGAATTTTGATGAAGACACAATGGAGCCAATAATTGCAGTTAAAGTGGGTAGCAATCAAGTTGAATCGACGGCATTGCTTGATTCTGGAGCTCAAGAAAATTTGATCTCTTACAGATTATACAAACAGCTCAAGCCCATAGGTCAACTACATCCTACTCCACGAGTACTGGAAAGTAGTACATCACATTCGTTGAAAACATTGGGCTAGACTATATTGCATGTACAAGTACATCAATATATTTACCCACACAAGTTTTATGTGGTTGAGGATGAAAGCACACAACACCCCATTATGTTGGGACAACCTTGGCAAAAAGAGTATAATGTGTAGATAGATTGGAATGCGAATGCAGTCAAAATTCAGCATGCACAAGAACAACAGGTGGTAGCCTTTGCTCAGAAACCCCGGAAGAATCAGCTGTGGCCAACAATGCAATCACTGGATAAAGAGACAAAAGAAAGGGTGCCACTAAAGAACAACATGATACCCAAGGCTAAAAAACAGGGAACTGCCAACCATGTTCACTATAAGTATAAAAATTCACCGACCACAATGAAGAGATCAGAGTTGGCAACACAAGAAAAATAAGTATGGGTGCGGAAGGATATAAGTGACATAGCAGACAAACCACAATACAACAGAAGCAGATAGTTCAACCAAACACCACGGGAATAAAACAGATATGGATCCCAAAGAAAATGCTCAGCAACAACTTAAATGTGACTCGCATTTGGATCCCTAAACCAAAACAAAAGGAACTCCCTTCAGTACAAGCAACATCGGCATGCAGACACACACAATATATGAAACCGGTAAACCGATTTATGTGGGTGCCAATCAGCAACAAAACAATGAAAACCGAGGAAGTAGCAATACACCTAGAAAAACCGGCAAAGCAAAGCTACAAATGGAAATCAAAAGAGACAAAGTCTACAGCCAATTCCTCCACAAAAATTCTCTCCAAGGAGACGACTACGGTCATATCGAAAGTAGCGGCAAAGCAAGTGACTTTTGTGAGAAAGACAATCAAACAAAGAGCGGTAGAGTTACAAATTTTACTTGCAAAGAAAATCTGCCGACCAAATCAACAACAAACAGGAAACCTCGACGGCGAATGTCAATAAGCATATTGCTATACCTTCCTCTTTCACATCATTAATTTTTCCATGGATTGACCGAGTATGCATCATATAGGGCCACATTACACGGCCGAGCATTAGCATGAGTTTTCACCCATTCACGGCACATACTCCTCGGCGATACCTTGTCGTCTGGGAGGACTCCGGCTAGGAGGGGGGAGGCATTCTCAAATGCGGACCCAATGGCAAAAGGAGCAAAAAAAGGGCATGTTTTTTGACTATTTTTAAGGGTTGTCATTTGATTGAGAAATTTTTTGGACTAACCCAAGTACATATGACCTTATACAGCATAAATCTACAAGTAAATGGGGCAAAACGCCAAATCAAGCCCCTAGGTGTGTGTATATAAGTAAAAATAGCCATTTTTCGAGCAAAATATTGATAAAACGGAGAAATCCGGCCATAAAAATTGCATGTGAGTGTATATAGTGTTTTTCGGTGATGTTTTTGATTTATTATGATTTTTGGGGATTTTCTAGGTTTGATTTTCTATTTTCCTTTTAATTTTACTAATTTTCGACAGAAAAACTATAAAAAGCAAGTGAAAAACGGTCGTAATGAAAAAAATATATATGGGGATGATCAGTGACTATAGGACAACCTATGGTATAATGGGGGTGCAATTATGAGAATGGAGTAGAAAGCGTGATTTGGCCAGATTTTGACCGAAACGTCAAATTTCTCGGAAACTAGGCAAATGGAGTCCAAATCAAGAAATTTTTGAGCCTAAACCGCATCTCCCAAGAAGTTGGGAGCACATGTCAAATTTCATGGAAAGTGGTTCGGGGACCCCATTATAAGAAATTTTCACTTCATTTTTAAGCTCATTTCTACTATTGACTTTTGAGAGAGAGCTTCTGCCACATAGAGCGAACGGAACTTCCAGCAGCTTCTACGACGCGCACGACTACCCGACAAGCTCCAGACATGAGGCTCACCACCTTGAGCTTTTCGCGCATGTTTGTCGTTTTGTCGCGAAAACTAGCGTAGGGTTCACACAGAAAGCGAGCAGTAGAGACCTATAAGTAGAAGTGACCACCTAACGGCTAACCCAAAAGCAATGACACTTCATTGGCGGCTTACCCTAGCATAGGAGACCAGTTTTGGATGACCAAAGGCAGTAGAAAACCATCGGGAAAAACCCTAATTCCTAGAGCCCCGCAAGAGGCCACCAAATGGAAAATCGGCGGAAAGGCGCCCAAATGCTACCAAAACTCATGGGTAGGCGCATCTCGACATGCTCGACAAGTCTATATAGCCCACATCACTATACGGTGACCCGAAGTGGCACTAAACTTCAGAAACGATATCAGACACACAAAGCGTCAAATAGCTCTCGCGGCCAACCCGCATGTCCGTTTTCCACCAAACTTCACGAATGGCTTTCCTAGACCATCAACAACCAAGTCCTATGGTGGTAAACCACCACAAGTCATCGAAGACATGTAAACGCAACCACGGGTGCTTCTAGAGTGACAAATTGCCAAACGGAGCTCCGGTGAAGCCAGAGTCGACAAAAACCATACGGTAAGGATCCCTAAGGGATCGGGAAGCTATGGAGACCAACATCAAGAAATTTCATCGCCGAAAAGCACTCCAAAAGTCAAAAAATGGCTTGGAGGCTCTGAAATCCACCCAGGGAGTTACTTTCTATCTATTTGACTTTTTTGTTGAAATAGGGCTTAAAAGGGACTCAGGGGGACTAAGGGCAGGCACGAGTTAGCAGTCACCATGAAAATTTCATCAGGAGACATCCTACGCGTAGGATGTCTTAAGGTCATTTTTGGGCACCAACCCCAACATCTCTCATCACACAAAGTTTCTGAATAGCCTGTACAAGCTAGCCACCAAGTTTCATCACATTTGGACAAAAATTGACCTCATATGCACCAAAAAATGCAAAGTCAAGGCATAGAGGCAATAATGGGGCATAGACCTACTAAAACTTGTCCAAATCACATGAAACCTGCACAATACACTCATGGGCACATTGCCAAGCTATCTGTGTGGTCACATGCAAAAAATGATGAAATAGACATCCTACGCGTAGGATGTCTAAATGACATTTTTTGCCCACATATGGTGTTTTTCATTTCCAGATCTCTTCATATCACCTTCAAGAGCTCATATATCAAGTTTCAAGCCATTCCCATCACTTTTGGCCCCCAACACCTCCAAGATACACTTTTTGAGGCCCAAAACACTCCACATCGTCTTACCAACACTAATTCTTGTCCAAATCAAAATCCAAGAGCAGGGCCATGTTCCACATGCCAAGATCTACCCACATAACAAATCTCAAGCAATTTTGATGAAAAAGACATCCTACGTGTAGGATGTCTCCAGCCTGATTTTGACCTATTGTGCAAAAACTGACCGCATGGGAGCCATTACCATGGTGCAAGGAGCCCATATATCAAATTTCAACCCATTTGAATATCATTTGCCACCAGTTCTAGACATCCTACCCAATTTGTGAGCCTAAAGCCTGAATCTGCCCAAAAATGCACTTTTTGATGCCCAAACCCAATTCCAATCACATAGCCATGTTGCACAGGCCAAGGGCCACCAGCCTGCCAAGTTTCACCAAAAACTGATGAAAAAGACATCCTACGCGTAGGATGTCTAAATGATAAATTTTAGCCAGAAAGCCACTGTGAGCACATGCAGGGTTTCCCAAGTTCCTTTTAAGTTTTATTTTCAATTTTCAAGTCATTTGGATAGTTAAAACTCAGTTTCTCAACTGATATGGAAAAAACGCTAACTTCGGACGACTGACTGCAACAGGATCCATGGCAGCTGCAAAATCACCTACAAAGAAGAACAGAATGATGATAAAAGATTACTTGGAAGAAGTAGAGCCATTTTTCATCCCAGAAGGAACTCTGAAGTCAACCAGCACGTGGATTCAAGAGGATGTGCTAGAGTCAAATGATCTGAAGATCTACCAAGGCGTGTTCAAAGATACTTAAGGAAATGCAATAGAGCTACCCATGCTACCTCGGGAGCTCAATGAGTTTGTCAGAAGCAAGATGGCAGAGTACCTAGAAAAGATAGATCTCCATAACTATTTTGAACCTTTGTTGGCAAGAATTGACATCAAAAGAGTGTGGGAATTCGTAACTACAATCAAAGAAGATGGAGTGGCCAGAGTCACTGATCTGCAGGGCAAGCGAGACACAATGATTGTAATCACCTAGAGAGTAGTGGCAGCCGCACTAGACCTCTCCAACAAATGGGATAGTGTGACAAAGAGAACAGATGAAGTCAAGGTGTACTCAGAAAACAAAAACAACTACAACCATATTACAAACCCTAAAGTGGCTATCATGAGCCAGCTCTACAACCAGTACTTCCATATGTGTACAAAGCAGCCACAGAAGTACAGAATGCCGCCTGGAGCCATTGCCACCACCTTCACCTGGGCAATGCAAAAGAACTGATAACGAAAGTGGTTTATGGGGCATTGCACGCCAAGGGAAGATGGCTAGACCCTCCATCACAGAATGACTGGCTAAGGCTCAACGAAGATAAAGAGGATGAACCGCCCAAAGCACCCAGAGTTGCCACACGATTGAAGCGCCGGTTAGAGACCGTGTAAGAGGAGCATCTAGAGTTGAAGAAGGGAAAGAAGGAAACTCTACAAGTGCCGATCAAAGAGACAAAATCACAGAAAGCGGCACGGCTCAAAATATTAATGGAAAGCTTCAAAGCCAAGAGAGCATTGAAAGGAGATTTGAGCGAGCTGTGGAAGCCCTCACTAGAAGCAATGTTGGGATCATCCCGAAGGGTGCACAAAGACAAATTTGAAGATTACATTAAGAATTTTGAGATTTTGGATGCTACAACAGAAAATATCCCAAATGTTCCTTTCACAGAAGCAGAAGTGGATGAAGTACGACGGCAACTGCTAGAGGAGAAGGAAGGCCAAGAGAGAGAGAGGAAGACAAAGGCAGACAAGGACTTTAAGAAGAAGCCAAAAACTCCACCATCAAGCAGGGAGTCCAACCCACCGCCATCACCACCTCTCGTAGCCCTCCACAGACCCAACAGAAGGAGGAGCTAGACACATCTGATGAACAAGAAGAATCAAAGCAAGAAGAGACCAAAGGGGAAGAGCAGAAAGAAGAAACAAAGCCCAAAGATGAGCAGCCAGAGCCAGAGGAAAGAAGGTTTAACACATTTCTTGATCTACTAGCTGCGGGATATTCAAGAGAAGAGGCAGCTACAGTAGCATTTGACTTGGCAAGCACAAGGCCCAAAGAACAGATGCAGAGCCTGTAGTTAGTGGAACTAGAAGAAATGGCCACTGATACAGTGGACCTACAACCACCCACCAATGACTGGGACGTGGTGATGCACAAGCTAACCGGGCTCAGGGCAAAATCATTGGCCACAGATAGTGAGATCGACAATCTCAAAGCCAATGAAGTTCTGATCAAATCTGAAGTAGACACACTACAAAGACAGAGCCAAGATCAGATAGAGAAACAAGCAGAGTTGCAAGCCAGTCTGGCCACGGCATTGCAAAGATGCTAGGAGATGGAACGAGAAAATAATGCAGCAGCTCAAAGACTGCAAAGAGCTGAAGAAGAATACAAAAACTCAGCAAGGCATTGAAAAATGCAGAGAGGGAAAGGGACAACCTAACCCTACAACTTGCTGAAGAATCCAAGGAAGTGGAAACACTGAGAAATGTCAAGGAAAAGGCAGAGCTAGAGAATGAGGCGAGCCAGGATGAGGTAATAGAGCTTAAAGACCAAATGAAAGTCAAAGATCAAACCATCCAACGGCTATGGGCATCTCCTACCAGAGTCAGAGCTACTAGCTTGACTCACACTACTTCTGAGACGGATTTATATGAAGAGCAAATGAAGGAGCTCCAAAAGGAGTTAACCCTGGAGAAGCGGCAAAGACTGATGTTGGCTGAGGGCTCAGTGGTTATGCAAAACCACATGGAAGAAGAAAACACAGCCATGAAGAATGAGCTAGAAGCCATCAAGAGAAAGCTCGAGGAGGCGGAAAAGATAAACGCAGATCTAAACGACCTCCTTGTGAATATGGGAGAACAAGCTGAAGAAGAAAAGAAGACATTTTAGAAGCAAATAGAAGAGCTGAGAGGCCAACAGCAAACAGAAGAGCAGTTTAGCACCGGGCCAGCAGCCATGGAGGAAATAGACATAGAGAATGTAGCAAATCTAGTGGACACCCCCATGCAAGAGGAGATCCTGGTAGGACCCTCTCAAGAGCCACAAGATCTGACACAAGAAGAAGAAGAGAAGCTGCAAAAGGCAATAGAAGCAGCAGTCAAAGACACAGCCAGAGAAGCTTTGGAATGGGATCAGAGGGTCTTTAAATCAATGAATATTTAGAAGATAGATGCCAGCAACCTTCGGCGTGAATGGCTACAGCCCTCTCTCCCATATCCTCTACTGAAATATGAAGCTGCCACAATCAACAAGCGGATCAGAGAGGAGCCAACAGTGCCAATGTACAAAGCAGACATCTCCAAGCCTGAAGGGGTAAAGTTGATAGTCGACTCTCAACCCAGGTGGAGAAAGGCATCGCTGACAAAGTATCCATAGTATCGAATCCATCTAGTAGAGGCACCTAAATTCATCAGAGATAACCTAAGTTTTTGCCCTCTACCAAGGATGCGGACGTGGAAGGCCCATGAGCTATTGCAAAGAAGCCAACCTACTTGGCTAAATTACCCAAAGCTGCCAAGCTCGAAGACAGGCGAGAGAATAAGTGAGCAATACATGGTGAAAACCCTAACGGGTGCCATCAAATTGTTCATTGGCTCGCCTGACCTATCTTGCATTATGATGAAAAAGATTTGCAAAATACTTTTGACAGTCTTCGAGACATTCAAACTAGGCCAGGCTATAGACAGTATCTTCTTCTTTCAAGATACATACAGATGTGCATACGATCTATCTAGTCAGCCTTCCCACGAGGTGATACATGCATTGTATCAAAGGATCATGTTTTTGCCATCCTATCACTTCTAGGCCTTTGAAGAAGCCTTCTACACCGGCTTCTTCACAATTAGCGCTAACATATTCGGCCCGACGCTACTAGCTCAACATGCAAGATATGAGTCACTGCTCAAGATGAGAGAATGCCTACGATGAAGAAGCAGCTCAACAGCCATGTCGGGGACGACATGAACAAGGAGGGGGAGAGTGTTAGAAGCTGGACACACCCTACGAAACATGACTGCTCGGCGGATTATTATTTTTTGTAATTATTCATTTATTGAGAAAACCCGACATTTCACCTTTGTAAATATTGGGGCTTCCAGAAGTTTCGAGATTGTATCCCAGTTTTGACATTTAGATTGAGTAGATGGTTAAATTGGAACATTAGGGTTTGAGATTGTAAGGTATTTATACCACTTTTTGACCTTAATGAAAAAAAACCTTTTGTCATTTAAAAAAAAAGTGAAGTCTGTGAGTGAGCATACTGTGTACGAGAGAGAGCGAGAGCTTCTTATTGACGCTACACGCGCACCGGTGGTCAGAATCGAGTGCGGAGAAGTGCAGCGTGTTTCCCCCGACAAGAGCTACGTGCCAATACCTACATTGCGTGCGTACAGTTTGGTTTTGCGAGCTTGACCTACGAGATTCATCTGGTGATTCGATGAGCATATGTTATCAGTTTTCGCATTTTAGCATATCCACGCGTTCGCATTGAGTAGAGCTACACATTAAGCACTTTAGTTTTCCGAAATGATGACCTGCAAATTTCGGCTAGACATCCTACGTGATTTTGCACCGGGTGTTTTGGGATGGGATTTTGGTTCATGGAGCTTAGGGAGAGTGACCTATTGGTGTTAGTAGGGTCTCCTTCAAGTTCTGTGGTATTTCAAGACCGTTTGATGGGTATTTGGCTCTTGGAAGCGTTGTAGGAAATCTCCTCTTATGCACTCTTGAAGGCTGTAGCTTAGACATTGGATAGAGACCTTTGTAGGAATTAGTCGAGAGTCGGTCGAGTGTAGATTGACACCCTATGCTTGTTTCCACGCGCCTGCGGGTCGAGCTTCGTCCTTAGCTGACAAATCTTGTTAGGTGAGTTCTCGCTGTGCTGACATCCGTCGCGGCGTATCCGTCCAACAGTGTGGCTAACAAGGTGTCATTAGCCGTACCTAGAAGGAGGTTTCCTGTGTCGATTCGCCCTAGAGTTGGACGCCCTTCAACTTTTTTCTTCATCTCTTCTCGCCATGTCTCTTGCTCGCTTGTGTGTTGTACTTGCTTTTTGTTTTACAGAGAGAAGACGCCCTCAGCACTGGCCCCTCCCTTGAGAGCACTATATTTTTTCTTTTTTTCTTTGTTAATTCAATCAGTTTCAGTTCTCTTTTATAAAAGAAAATCTCATTAATGTACATAGTTAAAAATTGCAATCCGAGAGTATTAATCTAATCTCTTTAATGATGCATAATTTCAGTGCATTAGCTTGAATGATTCATGATCTCATTAATGATGGGTGATCTCATTATGATATTGATAGGGTATGATATTTTCATAGTTTCTCTCTTTGTTTAAAACTCCCTTGAATATTAAAAGACACTTATTTTTTGGATTTAGAGCAGTGATTAAGGATGGCTGGCCATGGACTATCAATCAAATAAATTATTTTTTAATAAGTTGTCTTTACATATTTCTTGGTAGCTTTTAATTGTTTATATTTGTCGTCTTCAAGGTTATTGCTCTGCTGCCACACTATTCTTGCTCTCCTCTATTCTTCTCCACTAATATGGGAAGACATGTGACTATATATGGGTTTAAGCCTGGTAACAAGTTAGTTCTGATGTTTGAGAGCAAAACCATAGAAGTTAAAATCTCACCTTTGAAGTTGCACTTTGACATTAACTCTCCTTCAATCGCACTTCATCCACTCTCCTTGTCAGTGGAAGAGGTTAAGATGGAACCTATCCAACATGCTGATGGAGATGACATATATGTTCTAGATCACAATGTCATAAAATATAATATGTAACTTTACAAAATGATTTTTGCATATTAAACAGATCATTTAATATGGAAAGATAAAAGGGGAACAAGAGTTAGGATATATATATGTGCTTCTAGACCTATCTCAATAGGGGACCAAAAGGAGAAACGGTTGCATCTCAAGAGGGGTCCAAAAGGAGAGGTTTACCAAAGAGCAATGTGCAATAAGTTCTTCTAGATTTACCTCAGCAAAAGGGACCAAGAGGAGAGATGGTTACATCTCAATAGG